>NC_080671.1:188535603-188846603 GCF_030247195.1 Topomyia yanbarensis | reverse complement strand
AAAGGTATTTTTAAAGTAAACATTTTAAGTAAAATTATTCGATTCCCATAGCCATTCATAGATTAATCGAATCGTAATCGGACATCCCTAATCGAAATGTTGGATTGATGTTAAAATTGGTCCAATAACGTCCTGGTCATGCAATGCCTCGTTTCCTACCGCTACCATCATTCCTCTTGATTGTCTGATGCTCTTTTAACGTCACATGAGATAAAGTGCAATGTACGAATCCGAGCAACTGATCCATTGTTACTCACATGCTAAAGAGGTATAAACAATTGAGTGCTACTATTTTTGAACATAGCCTTCAGAATGATTCTATATTCATTCTAAGTTGGGGGCCCTAAAAGCCCGGAGCCCCTGGCCCTTGCCCAGTGTGCCCATGTGTAAAGACGGTACTGCGTTTGTCCATCGGGAGGAAGTGAATGTCCACGTGAACACTTTTAATACAAAAAAATTAAAATGAATAGGCATCATATACATAATCACTTGAAATGTATTTTTTAATATGTTCATTTGTGTGTACAATGAAAACAGTGCAATAACTATCATCACAAAACCGTCTGACGCATGTTTTGATGTTCAAATTCGTTCTAATTGTTTTTAAGAACATAGAGTAAGATGGGGCAAAAGTGCCCAAATTAGTACCTTCATGGCACATTTTCAGAATGTAGTACTAGATAACTCTTGGTTTTGCTTGTAATATTAGAAATAATTATTTTCTTATGAATACTCAAATGCGCAGTTTTGCCCCATGGTAGGGGCAAGAGTGTGCAGAGCACGGGGCAAGATAGCACTGATTAAATAGCCGATTTATTACCGCCCATAAATTAAACTAATCAATTTTTGGATATCCCTTCTTTACTTCCCCCCACGGTGTGTCTAAAACCATTATTAATTAAAAAATTACCATAAATTTGGCATACGGCATTCGAAAGGTACAGTATCAAAGCATCTTCTCAGTAAATTTCAAAATGATCCATCGAGAGATTCGAGAGAAATGGCGATTTGAAGTTTTATCACACGTTTCATAAGCCTACCAGCAAACACCCACGGGTTTGGTCCTATCATTATCAGGGGCGGATCCAGAAAAAAATTTCGGGAGGGGTCCGAATTTTCGAATTTAAAATGAAAATTGTGCGATTCGTAATACGTAATAATCTTATTTAATGAGTATCAGTATTGCTGGTAAATTATTTTTTTTTGAATGATTTTGAGTTTAAAACTAATATAAAATTTAAACTCTTTAAAAAACTCTCAACAAATAAAATAATTTCGGAGGGGTCCGGACCCCCAAGACCCTCCCCCTGGATCCGCCACTGATCATTATAAACAAAAAAATATTTGTCTACTTATTTGGTACTTATCATTCGAAAGATATAGTAATCAAGTATTTTCGCTGCAAGTTTGAAAATATTTCAATGGCGGAATCGAAAGTTATAACGATTTGAATGCTGTATGCGGTCATAGATGGGTTTTCTACCAGATTTCAAGCATGAAGCCATGTTTGTTCATTGACTATTTAAATCGTTTATACGTGTCGCTGTTTTAAAGAAAACCCTTACCATTTAATCATACAAATATAATGTACAAAAGGTTTTATTTATATGCTGCGCTGAAAAAAAATATGAAAATAGGGTTATCTCCCTTACGTTAACTATAACGTGTAAATTAAAAAAAATCGAATAAAAGTTGGAATGTTTTCTTAAAAAGGCCATATCTCAGTAGTTTGTTGACTGACTCTAATTGTTTTATCATTACTTAACTGGTAGACGTTTTATCAACAATTTTCCTTCAGAAGAATATAAAATAGAGTTGTCTACCTCAAATAATAGACAATATAATTGAACTATATGTATTATCATTATTTAATGAATATTATCCCACAATTTTTCAGATTGTTCAAAAACTAATTACCCAAAGTCAATATACAATACAAAATCGTGCTTTTCATAGCAAACTCCAGCAACTACAATCAATTGAGGTCCATTTTTGCCTTTCTTTTTCATTTTTGGATAGGTTTTATAAGTGTCCTGTTTGAAAATATAAGAGAAGAAAATTCTAAAAAATCAGTATTGGGGCTATTTAAAAGATCTTATATGACAAGATTAATTTGCAATCTTCTCATTTCCAGTTCATTTTCTCCGGATTGCAGTTGTTAACGTGAATACTGAATAATCCAGATTGAATACGATTATCACTTGAATAGATTTTGAATTTTATTACGGAATTTATAAAAACCTGATTTTTTTTGTACAATTAGAAAACCAGAAAAGCAAAATAAACATATGAACCTGAAATAAAAGTTGATACAGACTAAATTTCAATGCGAGATTTCCTCAAACTGATAGAATACTTTAAAAACACGTTTACTTTGAAAAATAATAAGGCTCGTGGAATTCGTTTATTTTCGGCACTGCATCACACTGCAAGGAGGTTTCATATTATCATATTTTGGTCATAAATTGTCTAACACCATGATAAACCAATTTTTCATCACTTGTTATCGTATAAAAAAGCTTAAAACATTGTTAAGAATTGTGACCATGGTTTTGATACAGTTACGCCACTGTGCACCGTCAGTTTTTTAACTTATTTAATTGTTACGAAAATTACGGAATGTTTTTCACCAAATCAAATATATTTAAAAAAGAACCAATTGTTGGAGATTTTAGGGTGGGGGAGACCGGGGTTAGTTGGTGGTGTTATCAGTTTTCATTTCTTAACGCTTTGATTTTTGGGCGATCATGCAAAATAGATAACGTTGCATGAAAGGGTAGACTGTTGGCAACATCTCTGAATTTTATTAAAATGTTTGATACGTTGTCTTCATTTCTAGAGACAAAAAATATGTGACGCGGAAAACCCGTAACTTACCCCAGCCTCGGGGTAAGTTGGCGGTATGTATGGGGTAAGTTGCAGGACTGCCAGAATATAAGCAATCCAATGAAAATGCAATTACATAGGTGATCCTTATGAAATGTGCCGATTGTCTTTTCAATAAAACTGTATAGTATTCGACACTTTTAATTATATTTCTTTCTCAATACCCCGTCATTTTGACTTCGACGCGTACTCCATATTCAAAAGCAAATTTTCGAAATTCTTCAGGCGATTGGCTGAAATAATTTTCCCCTGCATTGACGAGAGACACATGAAACAGTTTTTCTTATTTTGGAGTGAATTCCAGAAATCAAAATACATTTTTGGATGCTCCCTCTAGTTGTATTCTATTTTCTGCGTCGATCGATTATCACATGCAGTGAGGAACCATACAGGAAAGTGAGATAGAGAATCAAATGTGATCAACCGGGTTGCCATCAGTATTGGAATATTTTATATGTAAGATTTTATGTTGATGTATTGAGTTATGGTTTTAGTCAAATCTCGACAACTGCCATACTCTGTGTTAGAGACAAAGTTGTAATAAAATTAGTTTATTTCGCTCACCTGATCTGTTTTGTGAACTTACTGTGCCTGCATATAGGGTGGGGTGGGGCAAATCCGACCTAGTAAATGGTTTTGGCTGTAAAATGCATCATTTTACATCGGATCAAGTCGTTTTATATACCAAATTAAAGGTAAAGGGCTTCTGGGCAACTTTTCACATATAGCATTTCATGCATATCTTTAGAAAATATGGAGACACAAGCGTTTTACGAAAAAGTTCATTTTCGCTGTTTCAAAAATGGTGGGGTAAACCCGACCGCCTATGTTTTTGGTTGATTTAGTACAGATATTACCCAAATTTTATGGTTGTTCAAAGATAAATCGATGAATGTTCTGTTATTCAATTGTTACATGAAGAAAATGGAATTCAATGTCAATCTTGGAATGTCAAATTCACGAGCAGTAGCACATAAAAATATTCCCATTTGCATCGGAGCAATTGCTGGACGAATACTATATTCATCACGTTTTTGTGTTTTTCGTTTGTAATTAAGAGCCATTGTGCACAAAAATAATAATAAACATACTTTTCAAATTGATAAATAAACATTTTCTTATCAAAAAAGGGGGCGGATTTACCCCACTATTTAGAGGTCGGATTTGCCCCACCGCGTCATTCTTCATTACGATGCGATTAAAAAAATTATGAAAAAAGTTGGACTACACACTTAATTTAAATTACTGGGTACAGTAAAATTTTTCTGGGGTTTTGAACAGCAAACCGTTCGGTAATCAATTCAGTAAAACAATTTTGTACCGAACTCTCCGCAATCCGTTCTATCCAAACGTCAAAAAACACTGGTCAATCAGGAGTTTCCTCTGAAAATGGCGACTAGACAGATGATTTGCTGTACCTGTTTTGTAAGTTTTTGATGAGGTTCGGTAACGTTGGTACAATTTTGCCGAACAATCAATCAATATTTTACTGGATAATGTTTATCTACCGAAAAAACAGAAGAGCTGATAAATTCAGTGAAAAATATTGCGGGTTTCATTAAATTATTAAAAAAATTACTGAAAATCGCTAAAAAATGAAAACTATACCGCAAATTTTTAAACAATTTGCTGACAGCTCCTTAAAAATATCACTTTACTGAGCAAGTCGGCAAAAGAAATTACTGAACAAGTTTTGGCTGGGTAAGTGTGTAAAGTCATCTATGCACTTTGTAGGACTTAAATCAAAGAATTTAAATCCACTTACATTTTCTATGCTATCACTTTAACAATCAGAAATATCTTGAAGTCAATGATGCACAAAAATGAAATCAAAAGTTGTAAAAACACACCTATTATCGTTTGAGCATCACAATGTACACAGAAAAAAATATTTTGTAATTTTAAGTTTATTTTCATGCACATATTTGGAGCA
Source organism: Topomyia yanbarensis (assembly GCF_030247195.1). NCBI lineage: Eukaryota > Metazoa > Arthropoda > Insecta > Diptera > Culicidae > Topomyia > Topomyia yanbarensis. The sequence goes on along the minus strand of NC_080671.1, from coordinate 188,841,784 downwards.
TGAATATAAATGTAAAATTAAGTTCCACCACAAATACACACGACTTACCGTGCTTTCTTCAACGAATTTTATTATAATTTTACACGAGGATTGAAAATTACAGTTACTTTAAACGGAAAACCAATGCACCTCAATGTATTTTTACTCGAATACTGCTGTAAAATGAATGACATGTAATATTACACGAATGAAAGTGTAAAATTGTATGCTGTTTGATGCTCCAATTGATTTTAACGGAATTTTCAATCAAATTTTTGATTCAATCTTTGTATGTTTACATTCGTATTGATTTACATGTCGTTTAAATTTCATTACTTTTTGGTGTGTAGACTAATAAAATGCTGTCATGCCACCATTATGATTATTTTCGATGCTCTACACGACAACGTTGATATTAGTTCGCGTAGTGATTTTCGATAACAGAGGGGGGTTGGGTTTACCCAACGGTCGGACTTGCCTCACCTTACCCTATCTACGCCAGGTTGGATTTGCCATCTGAAATGAGATAAGTTCTTGGTCCAGCTCCGCCGATTAAACTCCTAGTTTTTTTTTCATTTCAGTGTAGAAGAGAGCCTCTCGTGAAAATAAGTTTAATATTACCTCCTACTTGGCAAATAAAATATTTGTAGTCCTGAGAATATTTGCTAAATGTTTGTATTATGAAAAAACTATAATTATTTTCAAATGTTCACCAAAAATCTCTCCGACTCGACTCCAATTTAATTCAGTTATATTTGGAGCTTTTATATACACTATAATTAAGGAGATTCATGGCTATCTAGAAAAATATTCAACTTAACTGGGTAATATGGATGTTGGAAGATAAAAACTTTGAGAAGAGACATTCCATGGGCGTTATTTAAACTCTTCGTATCTCTATTGAATTTTGAATGAAACATATGCTCAAATATGATGTGAAAAGTTGTGATTTTGATGTGTTTTTTGTGATGATATTATTGAAAATATATATAGGGGGAATTGGGCCAATTCGGACCTGGTAAGGGTTTATAAGATATAGAACTGTAACACGTCAACCGATTCACAAATAAATATTTTTTCCTGAAAGCCTGATCAATAGCACATATTTTTTTCTAAGGCAACTTTTTCCGATCTTTTACCATATTGTGTATAAACGGTTCTGCGCAATAGTACACGAATGGTCTGAAATACCCCAACCCTGTTCCAATTCGGACCACCCATTTCATATCGATTTTTTGCAATAGAAATGAATTCCTATTTTTGCCTATATTTCACTAAATTTCGAATTGTGAAATCAAAAGTTCTCTTTGATATATAAAACTTTGTATGCATATACAATAAAAAGTAAGAGCTGGGCCAAACTACCTAAAAATAGGTTATGAGCTATAACGTCCAAATCTGTCAACCGATTTGCGAAAACTTGTTTTCCTGAAAGCTCGACCGACTGCGCACACTTTCCTCTCAAACGGTTTTTCGCGATCGCGTATCAAATCGTATATACGACTAAAGGTCCGAATTGGACCAACCCATATTCCATTATTCACACAACGATTTAACGAAAACAGTTGATGGTCTCGCCAAAAACAAAATATTAAATAAAAAATATTAACGATAATACACTTGATTTAATTAATTGTTGTTAGAAACAAAAATCGTGTTTTCGGCTTACATATGTTTCAAAAAAAGCGTTCCGTAACAACATTCCCCCCTAGCGCGCACACACACACACGAAAACTGAGAACCACCAAATTATGTGAGATAGAATAGAGCTACATGACAGCCATGGAAATGATAGATACACTTTTCATAATATTACCATAGCTGAGAAACAGTTGGGGCCCAATTGGACAGTCCGAATTGGCCCACTTCTCCCTATTCATTTGTATTGGTATGAACTTTTATGAAGAATAAAAAATATCCACGAAAGTCCAAAAATATCAAAGCCCAAAAATATTCACGAATTAGATCCAGGAAAAGAAGTCTCCCAAAGACTCCACTCCCGATGAGGAATTTAAGTAAAAAATTTCTGTTAATTTATTGTTGCCTATTTTTGCTATATACTAGTACAATTCAATTGATTTTTCAATGGCTGTCACAATTAGTAGAGAGGCGTTGGATACATTTTTGCCATACACATTACTGTGTAGCAACAAATGAACCCGAAGGTACCCTTCTCTTGACCAATGTAACTAGAAACATATTTATTCGCAGAAAATTAAGACTTGTAACTTCATTGGCCACTTGCGTTTCCAATAAATTAAATACTTATCCTGAAAATTTGAACCATTTCTTTTTCATAGTATTGTTTTGTATAGGACTCACTTATCCATATTTTCTGAACGAGAATTCCGAACGAAACAATATGCAAGTAATAAGGATGAATGACTGCATTATAATCAACTGAAGGGGTTTTGTGCTATCGACAAATTTACTTCAATGCAAATAAAAACTTTCCAATATCTACCTGTCTCATTCACGAGTTGCATTCTCTCTCTGTCGCTCTCTGGTTAACCCTTTCATGCCCAACTTTTTTCTAGTGCATGTAGGATTTCCAAACTATTATTCCTTGAAAACGGTGGAATCAAGAAACTCGAAAAACCTTTTTTCATAAAGGTAGGTGTTTTCCTTGCAGTGCTAGAAGCTGCTCAATTTTTACCTTCCAATGCTCACTACAATTCTCATAGAATATTTACAATAGTCCGGCTGCGTGGAAAACGTAGCCAAAAATAGTCTAAATTGATAAGTTTTATCAGTTTTTACTAATATTGAAACATAACGAAGTTATATGAAAAATTCATTTTCCGTCGTCAACGTAAACCGTCCCTGGCAGCACTGCTCCAGCGGAGTTCAATCAGACTAATTGCAATAACTTCACTTCAAGAGCTGATCCTTGTAACTTTTAATACTCAAATGAAAGCCAATAGTCATATTTATTAGCCTTACTTGTTTTTGTGAGCAAATCTTGCCTCAATCAAAAGTAATAGCTATTTAAAAACGTTGTTGTTCACAAACAACATGGGCATGAATGGGTTAAGGGGCTTCAAAACGCACATGTGACCTTGTCTCACTTTACTATTTTCAATTGCGCGTATTTACGTATTCTGCACAAAAATTTGTTTTCCGGGAATATGTGATCAAAAATACAACTTTGAATTCCAAAACAAATTGATCGTTCCAGGTTCAATTCGTTCAATATTCAAAATATTTTCTTGTGCGGAGCAACTTGTGTCTTTAATTACCGAGAATTCGACAGTGGGACAGTGGTTTCCACAGACTGATTTTTGAGTTCATTATCATATGGCTTGGTTAATAAGTAAAACAAGAAACGGTCACAACAAGTGTACGATATTCCAAGTACTTATTGCCAAATCTTATAATACCTCTTACCGACCCCTTTAGCTGATATTCGCTTGTCCAGTCTTTTAACAGCGGAACAGTTGAATTGCTTGCGGTTTGAAAGCACCTTTGTTTACATATGGACTACAATATGTTACCTGAGGATTGAGAATGGAAAGAATCACACAAAAGTGTTATATCCAATAAGATTATCGTTTTACAAAGAGTATATCAAAATGCATTCACTCAATACACATTTAGGTCAAATATGGAATCGGAGCGGGTTTAAATATGATCGACGGCGCAGCACAAAAAAGGCAATCGGCGCTCTCACCATTTTTTCCTGAAATCGACGACGTGCAAAAATCATCGGCGGCGGCGCACAACTTTACTTTTTAACAACGGCTGGTGCGTAAGTGAGAATATAAATATAATATTATCGTTTAAGGTAATCATAATAAATGTGCATTTACTTACGCACTGGTGTGGTTTGTTTTAGACAGGAGCGGATCCAGAAAAAAATTCGGAGGGGGTCCGAAATTTCGATTTTGAAATGTTTATTGCACAATACCTAGTATGTAATACCCATCATTCAATTTGGTGGTCAAATCTGGTTTGGAATGATTTTGAGTCTAAAGCGAATTTAAAATAGAAACTTTAATTAAATGTCTCAAGAAGTCAAAAATTATCTAGGGGGGGGGGAGTCCGGACACCCAGGACCCTCCCACTGGATCCGCCACTGGTTTCAGAGCATGCTTTTTAACAACCGCCCAATCGCTGAGTAGGTAATGCAACATTTCTCAGTGCGATCGTTAACTGTTCTCTTCCCATCCAGTTCAACAGGATAAACTCGTTCGCGAAGTATTCGTTATCGTTCACAGCAAATCATTGTAGAATGCATTCTGTGAAACACACCATCCAAATGTCCAGTTTGCAGTCAGACAACTTCGCCTCAAGTCGGCGGATGGGAAAAAACTGCATCTGTTGGACTAGTTCTTGCACAGCTCATCCGTGAACTAGGTAACCGAAATTAGGTCGAAAATGCAGCGATTCAATTGCATCTGCGATGCTTCGACTAGGGAACATCCCTTAAAGTCTCAGATTACGCGACCTGCATCGCGGCCACGACACCGTCAGTCGTCTCGTTAATCCTGCGCGCAGTTCTGGTTTCGTGTGAATGAGAATTCTTTTTCTTCCTAACCCCACCTTTATTCTGTTATTTTTTTTTACCTTCATCCCTCTAGCCTTTTCCTCCCTTTTATTTTTGCTTCGCGTTTCGTATCCTGTTACGGGGGAAATTAAAATCTTCACGCACATTCCGCATCCTTACCGTGCACAGCCGAGGTGAAAATCGCGAGCTTAGAGGGAGAAGTAGCGCGCAGTGTTGTGCGAGCTGGCGGAGAGGGGCTTAAATTGGACGTCTTGAGCAATTGCCGCCACAGACCCGTCGGTGACGTGGGTCGGTCGCGTAAAACCGGTTGCGAGGATGAAATTACCATTTTTTTTCCCTACTAGTCGGGATAACCGGTATGGAAAGCGAGAAAACATGACTCGAGGGGTCGCTGCATGCTTGGTTTGAGTGTATGTTCATAGTATGCTGTTTGGTTTATTTTTTGAACGATCGGCGCACCTGTATTACACGAAAATTAAAACTAAATTTCATTTAAATTTTTTTTTAACGTACTTGAAACAAAAATATATTCTTTAATTTGCACCAATTTTAATACATAACGGTAATAGTGGTATGATAGTGGTACCAGTTTAAATGAAAAATTGCAGTGTGGCCGCACTTTTCAAGCCGTAACTTCGGAACCGGAGTCCCGATCGAACCGAAATCGAAAGCAACCGATGGGAAGGTTGTACCTTTCATTGAAGAGTAATTTTGTGCAAATTGGTCCAGCCATCTCTCAGAAACATAGACACACAAACATTTTCCGGTCTTGTCGAACTGAGTCGAATAGTATATAAGCTTCGGCTCACCGGACCTTAGTTAAAAAGTCGATGTTTGAAGCGATTTGATAACCTTTCTATATGAGAAAGGCTAATTAGTTAATTTGCAATAAAAAAATTGCCATGTGTTACCGAGAGTGGAGTGAGTAAAGTGATTATGACGCATAAACAAATACATCACGTGATTTCCGCAAGCACTCTAAAACGATACCACGTTTAAATCGTACGTTAACAGAAACAATCAACATAGGTCAAAAATCGAAATGTATTCCTATAGATGTTCTCAAGACAGAAATTGTTCAAAATTGTTTAATATTTTCTTACACATAGTTGGAAGTTACTAAATTAAATGTCTCGTTTTATCAAATCTAATCAGATGTATTCAAAAGGTGCAAATTTGTCGGTCATTGGATTTGGTGAAGGAGTTGAAAGTATGCTGGGACAGAAGCTACGGAATCTGAAGATAATCTCAGATTATTTCTGGTCTGACATGCTTAAAGAGCTGACAGCTGGATGTGCAATTATTTATGAATAATAATAATAACGACATATTTAGGATGCATCAGGATTCAGCTCCGTATTATAGCAGCCCAACGAGCATACATTGTAATCGAGATACTTTCACGTATCTACTAATAACTCGAAGCCAAAACTACACAAAGTTCATTTGATAGTCGGTGTGGGCCATGTTGCCAGAACTTCGGTCGAAATTGGTTGCAATAATTACAATTCCTATGGGACCACACTAACCAACTAAAGTCAAATCGCGATGAAATTCAACAGCAACCAATTCAAGCATTGCATCAATCATTTCAAATTTGGAAGATGGGGGTCATCGGTCAAGAACTTTATGAGGAATTGATGTGAAATTAACTGTGAACATTGGCAAGTTATCCGGGGGTCAAGACAGCCCTAGGTGGCCAATGTGATTAAAGCGGCATAATTTATCACCAATTTTAATAAGTTTTGCATCATCTAGGTATCATGGTGATTCCAGTTCATATAGGGATTTACTGTATTACCGCGCTGGATGAGTGGATGAGAATCCACTAACTCAGGAACCGGATGTCGCATCAGAGATAAAGTCAATAGCAACTTATGCCTTTCACTTGAGACTAAGTTTGAAAAAATCGGTTTGGTTATCTTCGAGTAACCGATGTGCGATTGTTGGTAACATACATACACACATGCACATTCATAAGCACGCTTGTCGGTCTGGGTGAACAGAGTGCACGGGGAGGTAAACTTCCACATGACGCAGTTCTTCTCTGGTCCCCGACGCACATGTGACCTCGGACGTTAACATGAACAATATTGTCCAAAGAATGTGCGCGGATAAAGAAAAATGGGACGCGGTGAACAGAATAGTCGTTCAAATCATGTCAGCGTTGCAACGAAGCTTGCGAGAGGAGCAACGACTATCAACGTAGCAGTACACTGATGAACTGGAAGTTACACTCCAACTGGAATCGCCGGGTCGACCATGGAGTAGACTAGGTCCACCGACGTGGACAGTTGAGTAGTACGCGACATAGCACCGGGTTCGGGTCGTCGGGCGCCAGTGAACCGGACGTCAGACTTCACTGGAATCGCAGGACCGACCTCGACACCCTACCGGGTAGCTCGAGAGTAGGCCAGATCCACCGCCGGGGATTAGACCGAGTAGACCGCGTCGTACAGCTAGCAGTGGGTCGTTGGGGCGCCAGTGAACCGTAAGCTACGCTCCACCCGGAATTGCTGGATGGACCTCAGCACCTACTGGCTGGCTCGTTGAGTAGGTTAGATTCACTGCCGGGAACTAGATCGAGTAGATCTGGACGAAGCGGGGAGCTAAATGGCTCACGGAAACGAGCGGGGAGCTATTAATGTTTATGTTTATTACCTTCACCAACAAGCCCCTTGGCCCCAATGGTGGTTGCTTAAACTAATTACATTTTAAAATTGACAACATTTTCGCTTTTATAGCATTCCGCGTCCGGTTGAAGTCGAAGGCCGTCGCCACACTGTTAAAAATTCGTTGGAGTCCGGTTACAGCGCTTTGGCAACCATAGTTGGTTCTCCTGAACGGAACTCGCAGAAGGGAGTTATTACGTAGAGCTCGAACGCGGGCTTGAAGATCCAGACGTCCGAGGATTGTAGGGCAATCCACTCTGGCAGAGAGTAAGTCCGAGACGAACAGGGCTCGAGAGCAGTCCCTCCGAATGCTGAGTGTATCGAGGTGTATAAGCTGGCAACGGTTTTCATAGCTCGGCAGCTGAAATCTGTTTCGCCATGGGAGATGACGAAGGGCGAAGCGTATGAACCTGCGTTGGACAGCCTCGATTCTGTCAATCCCGTTCTGGTAGTACGGATTCCAAACAGCTGAACAATATTCTAACGTTGAGCGGACCAACGCGCAGTAAAGCGATTTAAGACAATATACGTCCCTGAAGTTTTTCGCTATTCGGAAGATGAACCCAAGCTGTCGTGATGCCTTATCCACGATGTATGACGTATGTGGTTTGAAAGTTAATGCCGAATCCATGATGACTCCGAGATCTTTGATGTGAGAGTGTCTTGGAATGCTCGAGCCGAAGAAATGGTAGTTAAACTGAGTCGGTTGGCGTTTCCGCGTGAACGTAACGATTGAGCATTTGCTCGGGTTTAAAACCATTCTGTTTTGATCACACCACGTGCTAAAGCTGTCCGGATCCCTCTGAAGAAGCTCGGCATCGGTTTTATCCCGTATTTGTTGAAAAATTTTATGTCGTCGGCGAAAGAAAGGCGGGGTCCTTGTAATGTGAAATTGACGTCATTAAAGTAGAGGAGGAATATTACTGGACCAAGATGGCTTCCTTGTGGTATGCCGGATGTAGCGAAGAATGGTGCAGATAGACAGTCCTTAATGCTGATTTGGAGTTGCCTTCCATCGAGGTAGGAACGAAACCAGCGCAGAAGTTGTCCATGAATGCCGAGTTTGTCCAGCTTCGCTATTGCGATATCATGGTTGATTTTGTCGAAGGCCGCAGATAGATCCATATAAATAGCATCGGTTTGTAATCCGTCAGCGAATCCGTCCATTACATATGTTGTGAACGAGAGCAGGTTTGTCGTTGTCGATCGTTTAGGCATGAAACCGTGTTGGTCATCTGCAATGTAGTGTTTGCAGTGAAAGAAAATAGGATCTAACACAACCAGCTCGAACAGTTTTGATACAGCACTTAAACACGAGATTCCCCGATAATTGTCAATGTTCGATTTGTTTCCTTTTTTATGAACTGGAAACATGTGCGCTGCTTTCCAGCAGGAAGGGAATGTACCAGTAGTGAGTGATAGCTCGAAGACTCGCCGAAGTGGTTCAAGAAGCCCGCTGATGCACTTTTTGACAAAAATCGAGGGAACACCATCTGGACCTGGGGAACAAGATGCTTTCAGTTTGGCATTTGCTGCAAGAATGGCAGCATTATCGACACAAATTCGGTTGATGGTTCGTCCTAGAGAAGGAGTTAAATTATCGGCGGCAGCGACTTGTTGTGGTGGCAAGCGCTCGTTGGAAAAAACGCTTGAAAATTTGTCGGAGAACAGTTGGCAAATTTCCTTAGTGTCGGTGCCTAAAACTCCATTAAACGACATACAAGATGGCAAACCGGATTCCTTTCGCTGCTCGTTAACATACTTCCAGAACGACTTGGGCTTGGATTTCAGTTGACGCTCGACGTTTCGCTGGTGTCTAAAAAAGGCGCGTCTGCTTTGTTGTTTGTATTCGTGGTTGAGTTGAAAGTAGTGATTTCGTAATGCAAGTGTCTTATGCTTCGAGAATTTTTTAAATGCAGCTCGTTTGGCAGATTTTAAACGTCTTAGGACGGTTGATTGCCAGCGAGGGTGTTCATCGGTACTAATTGTTCGTTTTGGTACATGGCGGTCGATAAGGTAGTTAAGAATACTAGAAAACGTCATCGCTGCTTCGTTCGCGTCGTCATTGTTAATATTTTCGTCCCAGTTTATATCCAACAGCGTGCTAACGATGCTGTCGTAGTCAGCGTTTTTAAAATCGTAGACGATAGAGCTTGAGACGTCTTCAAAATTCACTCCTGAGTTACCAGCGAATACAAGATGTAGTGGGGGATGATGACGCACCTGCTTGACTAAAGGAGTCGGTGCAGTGCAGCAGTACGGAGCGCAGTCCCGGGCACTTACAAAGCAGAGGTCCAATGTACGTCCATTCTCGTTGGTGACATTATTAATTTGCCGAAGAGTTGCGCTGCTGTAGTTGTCCAAAATACAACTGGCATTGTTAATAAGCGCAGATTTTTCGATATCCAATCGTAGAAAACCATGACTTGCTTGGCACCACGTCAAGCCAGGTAAGTTGAAGTCGCCCAGTATAACGATATCATCAGACGGGGCGGCGATCGAGGCGATAAAAGAAACGGAGGAAAGATGTACATTGATCAGGCTGGAATCACGAATTCTGTCAGGTGGAAAATACACAACACACAGGAACAGATTGCGATCGGCAAGTTTCACTGATATCCACACTTGCTCGGAGCTCACCCATCGGTCATCGTTGATCACTCGGGCTTTTATACCACGCCGAACGGCGATAAGCACACCACCGCCTGATGTCTTGTGGCTGTTGAGGGCATTACGGTCACAGCGGTAGACATCGAATGTTGAACCGAAGACCTGGCGAGACAGAGTATGGTTGTCGAGCCACGTCTCGGTCAAGGCGATAACGTCGTAACAGCAACCCGTGGTCGCGAGCAAATAGCTGTCCGTTGATGAATTTAGGCCACCAACATTCTGGTAGTAAACCTCGATGTTGTTGGAGGACGGATCAGGTACAGCAGAGAGCGAAGCCATGTTGCCGTGTAGGAAGATCCTTTCGTCAATCTCACGAACAGTATCGGAACGGTTCACGGTCGCCTGGTCGACTGTGGTGAGGGATTCGAGGCATCCCGAATCAACTGCGTCGCGCCCCAAAATACGACTATCGTCGTCGTCGAGAGAAATGGTTGGCATCTGATAACAAGATGTCGGAGCAAAAGGCAAAAAACTGGAAGCGAAGAATACATCAGCGCTTGAAGTGTTCGGAACAGATGTATACTTGCCATTTGCGGCAGGTTGGAAGACCCTTTCACCCATCCCACACACAGGACCGGGACGACTGATGATCGCTGGCTGCAAGTGCTCGACTGTGGCGGGGGGATCGAGGGCTTCCATAGTGCCAACTGCGGTGCGTCCCAGTATGCGTTGGAACCCGATGGCGGAATGCGGAGAGCAGGAACGGGGTGGTAGCTGCTTGCGGCGAAATTCGTACGATGAGCTAGAAGCGTGAATCGGTTCAACCGTTGTATCGTTACAATTTTTATTATACTTGCCGAGAAAGGCGGCTTGGAAGACCCTTTCCCCACCCACACATACAGGACCGGGACGACTGATGAACGCTGGCGGCAAGGGCTCGACTGTAGCGGGGGGATCGAGGGCTTCCATAGTACCAACTGCGTTGCATCCCAGTATGCGATCGGCATCGATACTCCTTCACAAGGGCGGTGTGGCTTGGTATAGTGGCATGGCCAATCATTGCGGAGTCCTCTGCAGGACCATTGATGGGCCGGGTTGCATTAGAGAGGTACATGCTTCTTCTGGAGGCGGTGGAAAATCAGTCGGCGGACTCCAAATGTTCTGGGTACGGCTGTCTTCAAATTCCCTGAACAGTATGCCTTGCGGCCATGTGTCAGGATTAAGAGCTGCATCACGGTACTTTAGGTGAACTCCAACTTTGAAGGATATGAAGTTCAAAGTACTGACGTCTATGCCTTTTTTAACAAGCGGAATAACCTTTATCTCCTCGTTACAATTTAGTCCTTCTTTAGACATTTTTTCGACAGTCTCTTTGCTAACGCTAGGATGAAAGCGCGAAAGATACATCCAGAGCAACGGCGCGGGAGGTGGAACCGTAAAAATGTTGCTATTATCGACTAGCTTTCGACTACCAACAAGAATATTGCTCGGATCAGGGCCATCCTCGCGACGACGTTTCTGAGGTGGTCGAGATACCGGAGTTTGGCCGGACTGGAGTAGCTGTTGAAACCTTTCTAGCCAGGCGCGAAATTTGCTGGTTATTTTTGGATAACTCGGCCTTTAGCTCAGCACAGACGTCATCCGTTTTCCCAGCGATAGCAGCGATAACACATCCAAGTGAAGAAACGGTGTCGCGAAAGCGAGCAAACTTCATCAGCTTGACACATTCATTGCACATCCAAAATAAGTTTGGGTTTTCCGCAAGTTTTTTCAAAAACGGCTTGTTAAGTTGTTTCCCACATTGCATATGTACCACATTTTTGCAAAAACCCATGCATTCAATAAAGTCGTCATCCGATTTGACGGTTTTCGCGCAGTGATCACATGCACTTGCCATAATGCGTGCCGATCTGAGAATGCGAACAATGAAATATAGATGGCGCTGCGGTCGGTGGAAAGTTTGGTGGTTAAGTCACTGAAGTTCACTCAATTACGTTCTTCGCTGATTTTTTCGCAACACAAAAGCAAACAGGAGACACTTTCACACTGCACAATAACAATGTTAAAAACAAAATACTGAGTCGATTAACACGACAAACAACGATAAAAACTTCACAAATCTCGTCAAAAAGTAAAAATAGTTGGAGCGATTTATGTAAACAACTAATCGGTAGGAATACACTGAACCAAAAAAAGGATAAATGACTCACGGAAACGAACAACCGTATCGGCGGAAATCTACCGCTCGGTTCCGGGAGAACCTCTCTCGCCGGGGAATTCTCCGTCGGAGTAGGCTAGATCCACTGTCGGGGACTAGACCGAGTAGTTCGCGAACAAGTAAGGGCGGGAGATGGAGGGCTCAGTGAGTTACGGTGCTAAATTGCACCGTACAGGGAGCCAAAGGGCTCAAGAAATTGTGGTGCTAAAAGAAAAGAAGAATCGGTATCGGGAGAGCTTCCTTCGCCGGGGAACTCTCCGTCGGCGTAAGCTAGATTCACCGCCGGGGACTAGACTGAGTAGACCGCGACGAGATACCACAAGTCGCAGGTCATCGGGGCATCAGCGAACCGGACGCCCTGCTCCACCGGAATCGCCGAACTGACCTCGACACCTGGTTGGTTGGCTCGGTTTCGGGAGAACTTCTCTCGCCGGGGAATTCTCCGTCGGAGTAGGCTAGGTCCATCGTCTGGGACTAGACCGAGTAGTTCGCGAACAAGTCTGGTGCTCAACGATAAACGGCGCTGAATGGTGCGATAAGGGATTTGCGGTGCTGACTGGCACAAGGCAGCCGAAGGGCTCGGTGAATTAGACAGTTTGAAGTTTGCCGCCCAGATTGTCTTCGTAGGGGAGGAGCACTAAGTCTCGACTCACAGCCAGCTTTCCGACTGCCATGCAGAAATTGCCAGTCTGTGTGGATGTAAGTAGTTGAATTAGAGTGTGTGCTATGTACATAAAACCCCTCCCCGAAGTAATGCCGTAAGATAGTGCCGGGGAGGAATCAGGTTCTGGGCAAGAGCAGTAGTTTCTTTAGCGGGTCGGGAGATGGCAGCCCAAACCCGTTCCCTGAGACATTGGGGTTTTTGGACATTTTCTCTCAGGTCTCAGGGTTTTCCGGAAAATTTTTTTACTACTCTAAAAAAACGCGCATTTGCCGAACTCAACGAATTGAGTCGAACGTGTGAGGTGAAGATATATTCACCTAGTCTCTTACCACTTGCTAATGCTTCTTATGGTATTATTGCTGTGTTGGCAGCACTGCCATTGCACAGTGGATGTCAAATATGGTTAACACAGTCCATCTTCATCCTCGTTATGCAGCAGCCGTCCATGGAGGTAAGTCTTTCTCTTGTGTCTCTGGTGTCGAGTGAATTCTTCCGAATTCATGGAATTTCTCATTTTTATTTTTTGCATAAAATCGGGGGTTGACAAAATCGGGGGCTGATAAAATCGGAGTCTGATAAAATCGGGTCTTCACTGTATTTTATAACATAGTACTATGTTAGTATAAATTCTCAAATTTTCCAAAAACTAAATACAAAAATTACGAGCCTTTGGAAAATTAACTAAAACTAGAAATTATTAATGAAATCTACTTTAAATCAATGGAAAAATGAATGTAACAAATGTGGATCTGAGTCATTGTTCCTGTGTCAACGGTAACAGTGTGACCAAAACAAAAAGCGTATTGCGTTCTTTAGGACTTTCTGGAAGATCAGAAACTCCGCAAAATAGCTCAGAAGCATATTTCCTTGGTCCTGGAATTCAGATCAATACATAAATTAGGACCTATAACCCTATTTATACAATATTTTTATAAATTCTTGGGAATTTTTTTGCAGTTATCTTGAAATATCAAAAAGTTTCCAAAACTGTAAGGTTCTTGGACTATATTCATGAATTGACCAGTATACGGAGATCTTCACGTAGCATTCAGGGTTAATATTTCATTCTAAGTATCAATGTCAATTTATATATAATTTATTTAACCTTCCAAAAATATGAGAAACAAATTCATTGATTTACCACATTGTATTGTCGCTTATTCAGTATTACGAGAATACTAATGTACCGCAGGATTTGGCATCGGAACCGTAACCCCGAACAGCTAAGATCGATCGCATCATTTACAAAATAGATACATTCTCTATCTTGTTTTGTTTTTGTTTATTATAAGTTGTTTGTCAATAAACCTGTGATTTAAGATGCCAGTTCTTCAAACATCTATGTAGTCCAAACATAACACCATTCGTTGCCGATTTCCACTTTCAAACCTGGTCAAAATCGGTTATACTTACCAGAAACTGAAAACTGGAACTATAACGAACAATTTAAGTGAAGATACATATAGATTTGACTGAAAAATATGTCTTAAAACTGAGATTTAAATCAGCGTCAATATGACCCATAAACACCTTAATCGTTACAAAAAGTTAACACCTAAAGAAGATTAAGGAAACTTAAGCAATTTAGAAGTGTATTAAGAGGGGGGGGGGGCATCTGGTCTAGTGGGCAAAAACAATTGACTGCTTAAAAAGATAGCCTGTCGATGAACCAAAGAAAACTGAATAAAAAGAGTTTTCTCCCTATTATGTTGAAGAAAAGTGAGCGATTTTTACAATAAAATAAAATTTTTCGGTTTTCATGAAACCATTTCATGAAACTCGAACTTTTTTCTTTTTTTGATTCTTCGAGTAACTACAAGTCTAAGCTTTACAAATAGCATTGAATTTCCTATGTCAGACTATTTTATCCAGAGTTATCGTGTTCGCCACGGCGATCCTCGACGTAGAAATGTTTGGACGTCTACTCTTGGAAGGCTCTGCGTGACCGACAAATACTTTTTTCATGCACAATAAATGTATAAATAGATCCTAACATTACACAAATGATCCATTGTTGCCTTGCCTTCAAAATCGTAATACAAAGTAATTTTCGGTTTGAGCACTTTACACCATATGCCCACAAATGTATGAAAAGTGTCCAAAATAAGGAGGGGTCCAAATTAGACTGATTACTCTATCATTCGCTCGTTAACAAAGTATTTCTATCTCTTTTGATTTCTGTGTAAATTCATTGTGAATTTTTCTGCAGTATGTTTTTTCTCAAATAGTATGCAACAAAACATTTTTTTCACGTCCTTCCATTGGCAAGTTGGGAAAATTTTCTACCAAGTTAAGTTCTAATATTTTTCAATTAAGAATATTTTGTGACATTTTTTAAGTAAAGTTAGTGTTTTTATAGTATAGGGTGTTGCGAATTGTCAAAGCCTCCTTCATACTATGAAAAGTGTCAAAGTTAGCTTCACTGCCAAATTTCACATAGTTGGCAATTTTTGAACCAACCTTTTTGTAGAATTTTTTTTTAATCAAATATGAAAATGAAAAATGCAAAATTGATTCATTTATCCCATTTTTTAATTAACTGAAAGATAGTCAAAATAAAACTTATCCTATTAATTGATGCGGAAAAACGTTTTTGAATGTGTAATGATGAAATACTGTTACATTTCGTAGGAGTTTATGGGTTATCCTAATATTTAGAAGAATGACGATATTTTACCTTATTTCGAATGTATTCTGCTTAAAATGTACGGCATTTTATTAATACAAATAACAAAAGTTGATTTTTCATAAAAGTTCTGAGGAGTCCTTTAAAGTTAAATTTCGTGTAAATAACAATATCATTTTATTATATATGGTTTTTAAATGAATAATTTTTCAACACTATTTTTACCGCATTTGCATAAATTTTACCGCATTGACATTAATTTTACCGCATTTACCGTATTACCGCGAGGTGCGGTAGATGCGGTGCGGTTTCATTATTTTTTGCGGCTGCAGTGCGGACAATCCATTTACCGCCCGCCTCCGCACTGCGACGAACCTTAATTTTCATCACAAACAATAATATGAACGGACAGTTATCAGAGAACATGGGGAGACTTGACTAAGCGCAAAACCAAATATTGTATATTATCAATATAGTCCACTTCTGTAAATCCCATACGAATCACAAAGGACATAAGTCTAATGCCATCTGTGGGCGAAAAAGGTTTTTAATCTCAATACATAATCATTCTGCGTGCGTCGTAGATTGAAATGTCAAACGCCCAAGAAGTATAGAAGAGAAAGGTGGGCAAATTGCACGGCTCGCAGAAACGAGGCTTGCTACTCCGCGAATTAACAGTTTTCGGTGATGTCAGAGAAATCGTTGAGATAAACAAACGAATTTCTCGAAAGTTGTTGACAATATTTGAGCTCTTATGGTGGAAAAAATAGTGTGCAATGGATTTTTGACGTAAATTACGCCATAATTACACTAGACAGTGTAAGCAGAGAATGAGATTTCCAGCATTTTGGTCAGCGAAATATGTTTCTGTTTCCTTTTTCTGTAAACTGTGCTTCTTAATGTACTGGTCAGATTACGCAATGATCGTTATCTCATGTGGGTATTATAATATGATATTAAGAACGAAATCATGTAGCTTTCTCCTACTGGAAAGATAATAAATCCAAAAAGTTTTAGGTCATTCGTTTTCGAGCTCTCCATCGAGTCAGAGGTTGTTTTTTCTAGTCCGTAGTGCTGTGTGAGGCGATAAAGAATAGTTTTAATCCGCATTCAAGGTTATTTTGCCAGTTCGGTTCGGTCCTCAGTCTTTTGTTCGCGTGTGAGGATTAAACAATAGCCAGCTGTATAAGCTGGATCGGTTCGTCGTTGGACACCAGTTTAAAGCTAAGTGGTTTTTGTCTTTTGTAACACATTTATTGCTTTCTTCCGTCTGCGCGGGCGCTGACCCCGTGCGTTGACGTTTTCTATGGTTCCCTCTCCGGATGGTCAAATGGAAGTTGAATCGGGTTCAACTTCTAAGGCTCCCCCCCGGCCCAAATGCTATCCAGAACTCTCAACTGGTCCATTTGTGGTCTTCTTTCGGCCCAAGACTAAATCACTGAATCTTCTTCAGATTTCTAGAGACCTGACGGAACGGTTCTCGGCTGTGACCGAAATTTCAAAGGTCCGCTCGGACAAGATAAGGGTGTTGCTAGCCAACTCAAAGCAGGCAAACGATATTGCTTGCTGTGAGCACTTTACGCGGGATTATAACGTGTATATTCCGGCTGTAAGAGTACAATCCGAAGGCGTCGTAACCGATGAGAGTTTGACGTGCGAGGATCTGCTGAAGTACGGGGTTGGCCGATTCAGAGACCGCTTACTTCAGCCAGTTAAAATACTTGAGTGCAAACGTTTGCACTCAGTAGTAGTTGCGGGGGATGGTTCAAAAACGTACCCCCAATCAAACTCTTATCGGGTGACCTTCGCTGGTACCGCTTTGCCAAATTTCGTCCTCTTGCACAAGGTTCGTCTGCCTGTGCGTCTGTTTGTGCCGCGGGTCATGAATTGCACAAAGTGTAAACAATTGGGTCACACAGCCACCCATTGTAGTAATAAGGCCCGCTGTGGAAAATGCGGGGAGAATCATCTGGATGATTCGTGCAGTAAGCAAGCCGAAAAGTGTCCTTACTGTGCGGAGAGTCTGCATGATATCTCGGCATGTCCCGCGTACAAACTACGCGGGGATAAACTGAAACGTTCCCTTGCGGGACGATCCAAACATTCTTTCGCAGAAATGTTAAAGAATGCTACGCCACCATCCTCAGCAAACATCTATACTCACTTGCCTCCTGACGAGGGCGAGGCTGGTAACCCACAAGAGGGAACATCTACTAGGGTGCCTAGAATTTATAGGAAGAGGAGGAACACTTCCTCTCGTAAAGTTCCTTGTAAAGGCCAGAAGGTGTCCCTTGAGGGGGCTCCGAAAGTCACATCTATTGGAAGTGTTGCAACCAAACCGAAGCAATTAGCTCCTGGTCTCGGAGGATTAAGCTCAGAGAAGGAGTTCCCAGCACTTCCAGGAACATCAAAAATCCCAAGTGTTCCTTTGTTTCAGTTCGAGAGTAATCACAGCACTGGAATTATAAAACTCTCGGACATAGTGGACTGGATAATAAAAACTTTCAATATTACTGATCCTATTAAAAGTCTTATGTTAGCTTTTCTCCCTACAGTGAGAACATTTTTGAAGCAGTTGACTGCTAAATGGCCCCTCCTCTCAGCGATTGTATCCTTCGATGGCTAACTCATCGAACGAGGTCACGGATTTGATCACTGTTCTACAGTGGAATTGCAGAAGTATCATCCCGAAAATCGATTCCTTCAAAATTTTAATAAATAATTTGAGTTGTGATGCATTTGCATTATGTGAAACTTGGTTAACTTCCGACATAGATCTCAACTTCCACGACTTTAATATTATTCGCCTGGATCGAGACACCCCCTATGGAGGAGTGCTTTTGGGGATCAAAAAGTGCTATTCCTTCTACAGAATTAACCTTCCCTCGATAACAGGTATTGAAGTTGTCGCTTGTCAAGTAACAACCAAAGGCAAAAGCCTTTGCATAGCTTCCATATATATTCCCCCCAACACCGCGGTTGGGCACCGACGGCTACAAGACATCTTAGAATCTCTGCCAGCACCGCGACTAGTTTTAGGAGACTTTAACTCTCACGGTACAGCATGGGGTTGCCTCTATGATGATAACCGGTCTTCCTTAATTCAGGATCTTTGCGATAACTTCAATTTGACAATTTTAAACACGGGTGAAATGACACGGATTCCTGCTCCTCCAGCGCGCCCGAGCGCCTTAGACTTGTCCCTTTGCTCAACATCGCTGCGGTTAAATTGCACGTGGAAGGTAATTCCTGATCCCCACGGCAGCGACCATCTGCCGATTGTAGTCTCAATCAATAACGGTTCAAGGCCATTGAAATCAATCAATATTTCGTATGACCTCACACGAAATATCGATTGGAAGAGCTATGCTGCCGCGATATCCGACAACATCGAATCTACCCAAGAACTTCCTCCGGAGGAAGAGTACAGCTTTTTGGCTGGCTTGATTCTCGACAGCGCGAATCAAGCTCAGACTAAGCCAGTACCCGGCGCGAACATACAAAAACGTTCTCCCAATCCCTGGTGGGATAAAGAGTGCTCAGACGTGTACGCAGAGAAGGCCGCCGCGTTTAAGACCTTCCGGAACGACGGGTTACCCGCTAGTTTTCGACAGTACGCGACGTTAGACAAGCGAATGAAGAGTTTGATGAAAGCCAAAAAACGCGGTTATTGGCGCCGGTTCGTCGACGGATTAACGAGAGAAACGTCGATGAGCACTCTTTGGGGAACAGCCCGACGTATGCGAAATCGAAACAGTACTAATGAGAGCGTGGAATATTCAAACCGTTGGATATTCAATTTCGCCAAGAAGGTTTGTCCGGATTCCGCCCCGGCACAGAAGATTTACCGCGCCGCGTCTCCTCACGATAGCGCGAACGAAACACCTTTTTCGATGGTGGAGTTCTCACTTGCTCTCTTGTCGTGTAACAATAAAGCTCCGGGGCCAGACAGAATCAAATTCAACTTGTTGAAGAATCTGCCTGACTCTGCCAAGAGACGCTTGTTGAACTTATTTAATAAGTTTCTCGAGGCTAACATTGTCCCACTCGATTGGAGACAAGTGAAGGTCATCGCCATCCAAAAACCAGGAAAACCAGCCTCCGACCACAATTCGTACCGTCCGATCGCAATGCTATCCTGTATCCGGAAGTTGTTCGAGAAAATGATCCTATCCCGCCTCGACAATTGGGTCGAAGCAAATGGCTTACTGTCAGATACACAATTTGGCTTTCGCAAAGGCAAAGGGACGAACGATTGTCTTGCGTTGCTCTCAACTGAAATTCAAATGGCCTATGCTAGCAAAGAGCAGATGGCATCAGTGTTCCTAGATATTAAGGGGGCTTTTGATTCAGTTTCGATCAACATTCTTTCAGAGAAGCTGCACCAGCATGGTCTTTCAGCGACTTTAAACAACTTTTTACTAAACTTGTTGTCGGAAAAGCACATGCATTTTTCGCATGGTGACTTATCGACATCACGATTTAGCTACATGGGCCTTCCCCAGGGCTCATGTCTAAGCCCCCTTTTATACAATTTCTATGTCAACGACATTGATGAATGTCTTGACAATTCCTGCACGTTAAGGCAACTTGCAGACGATGGCGTGGTGTCTGTTACGGGACCCAAAGCTGTCGATCTACAAGGACCATTACAGAATACCCTGGACAATTTGTCTGCTTGGGCTATTAAGCTGGGTATCGAATTCTCCACGGAGAAAACTGAGCTAGTTGTATTTTCAAGGAAGCGTGAACCAGCACAACTACAGCTTCTATTAATGGGTCAAACTATCGCTCAGGTCTTCACAGTAAAATATCTAGGGGTCTGGTTCGACTCGAAAGGTACTTGGGGATGCCATATTCGGTATCTGAAACAGAAATGCCAGCAAAGGATCAACTTTCTTCGTACAATAACCGGAACATGGTGGGGTGCCCACCCAGGAGACCTAATTAGGTTGTATCAAACAACGATACTGTCGGTAATGGAATACGGATGCTTCTGCTTTCGCTCCGCCGCGAACATACATTTCATCAAACTCGAAAGAATTCAGTATCGTTGTTTGCGTATCGCCTTAGGGTGCATGCAGTCGACCCATACGATGAGTCTCGAAGTGCTGTCGGGCGTTCTCCCGTTGAAAAATCGATTTTGGGAACTCTCATATCGATTGCTCATTCGATGCGATATCTTGAACCCGGTCGTGATTGAAAATTTCGAAAGGCTTGTTGAGCTCAATTCTCAGACCCGTTTCATGTCCCTGTACTTTGACTACATGGCGCAGAATATTAACCCTTCTTCTTACAATCCCAACCGTGTGCATTTCATAAATACTTCTGAATCTACTGTTTTCTTCGACACATCCATGAAAGACGAGATTAGTGGAATTCCGGACCACATACGCCCACAAGTGGTTCCAAACATTTTTTATAATAAATTCCGAGAAGTCGACTGTTCTAAGATGTTCTATACTGACGGATCAAACCTCGAAGGATCCACTGGCTTCGGTATTTTCAATCAAAAGTTCACCGCCTCCTACAAACTCAGTGACCCTGCTTCAGTTTACGCCGCAGAACTAGCTGCCATTCAGTATACCCTTGGAGTCATTGAAACATTACCCGCAGACCATTACTTCATCGTTTCGGATAGCCTCAGTTCCATTGACGCTATTCGCTCGATGAAACAAGGCAAGCACTCCTCGTATTTTTTGGGGAAAATACGGGAGCTACTGAGTGCTTTATCTGACAACTCTTTCCAGATTACCTTGGTATGGGTCCCTTCTCATTGCTCCATTCCGGGCAATGAGAAGGCAGACTCCTTAGCTAAGGTGGGTGCCTTAGAAGGAGACGTTTACGAAAGACCAATTTGCTTCAGCGAATTTTTCAGTATTACTCATCAGAGAACCCTCGAAAGTTGGCAAACTTCGTGGAGCAGTGGAGAGCTGGGAAGGTGGCTACATTCGATAATCCCTAAGGTATCGACGAAACCTTGGTTCAAGGGGATGGATGTGGGTCGTGACTTCATTCGTGTGATGTCCCGACTCATGGCAAACCATTACACGCTGGATGCACATCTCCGGCGTATTGGGCTCGTGGATAGTGGTATCTGCGCTTGTGGCGACGGCTATCACGACATCGAGCACATTGTCTGGGCGTGCACCGAGTACAGTTCCGCTAGGTCTTGGCTAATGGATACCCTGCGGGCCCGAGGAAGACCAACCAACGTCCCGGTTCGAGATGTGCTGGCAAGCCGCGATGTTCTCTATATGTCCCTTATATACACCTTTGTGAAAACCATCAATATACAAGTCTAACTGCCCCTTGTTATCTCCTTATCATTCTCAGAACGCTCTTCCATCTGTATCAAACCATCTGTATCGAATGAGCCAACAAACACGGGACCTACGGCACGAACATAACACGCTTAACTCGAAATGTAGCCGATCCACATCTGAGCCGTACTACGAAATCGTCTGGAAAAACCCCTGCCATCTTGAGGAGGACCACCCGGCGTCCCAGTACATGATTCCCCTGATGAAGGCCACCCGAGTTTGTAATCCATCCGTTGATCTCACGATGCCTGAAACTGAAATAATTTTCTCTCCCTGCCATCTTTGTCTACCCTCCCTCCCCTGACTCTTATACCCAGAAGTAACACCCCTACCCCCCCCCCCCCCCAATATCATCACGAAGCATTTAGCTCTTCTTGCCTCTTCTAGCTTTAACTATTATATTATATAATCTCATTGAAATTGCCCAACTCTACTACCCACAAAAATAACTATAATTACGAATCTTTACAAAATTCAATCATGCCCTCTAGTTATTCCTAGTTTTAAGTTAGTCGTAAAAAATTGTCCCCCTTAATTATACATTATTTGCTCCAATAATCTCACTGATAAAAATGTCAAACCATATTGCCACAAAAACTAAATGACCCCCCTAATCTTACGAAAACAATATTATCCCCTTGTGTAGATATATAAGATAGCTATAAAATCGCATTAGTTTCATTTTTAAAAAATCAATATGTAATCCCCTAGTTTTAAGCAATTTAAAATGTAAAACAAAACAAAATTGGCACCTTTAAGCTAACGCAACGTGCCTTATCAAATAAACGATTTGAATAAAAAAAAAAAAAAAATCCAAAAAGTTTTCTCCACTGAAAAAACTTAACACGTTAACATCATGTGGAAATCTATTGAATTATTTCAATCCACAAACTCATTAAATACACACTGTTGCCACTTGAATATTCATTCGAGTGTGGGAGATATGGTTTTCAAATGAAATTCATGCGAACATGGTGTGAAAAGCACATCAACATCATAAGAAATACCATTGACTAAAATTTTCAAATGAATTCCACGTGAATATCACATTGTTTTACTTATAGATTTCATTGGCAGAATAATCGATGAAATCAATTGTTTTACATGTAGAAATGCAATACATGTTTTTCATGCGAAAGTCATGTGGAAAGTTCAATAGTATGGCAATGATCATTAGACAGCCAAGAAAAATAACGATTTTTTGAAAACTGAATCGGCCCACCCCTGATTCGATTCCTAGTCTCACCAGGAGTTCTTGCACCAAATTTGAAGCAAATCGGACAAGTCTAGCTACCAGACCAACGTGCCTGAAGTTTGTATGAGATTTTTCGACAATTTTCATGGAGAAAACCCACTAACTCGCATTTTTGCCGCTAGATGGCACTGTATGCATCGTATTATCACTGTAAGTAAAAATAAGAAAGATGATTTAATTGTCTACAACTTTGTCGAAGACTGCTAGTCAATCCGGCTTTTTAAAAGAAGCTTTTAAAATTTTAACGAAGTGTTGTCTGAGTCAGTTTTCCATGGGGCCTAGCAGTGCACGGTTGTGTATCAGTACTCGATTCCCACAAACTATACATTTTTGTGAAATAACCGTTAGGTTTAGCTCAATAGTATGTTCAGAAGAATTACACCACATAATACAAGTTATGTTTTGGTTGGACAATTTTAGTAACACAATATCGAGATGTTCGGGAGAATTATTGCAAAATGCCTGTTCTACAATTTTGTGGAAGACACCTAATTTCTAGCCCTATGAAAAACTTACTCAGACATCACTTCGCTAAAAGTTTAATAACTTCTATTAACAAAGCCGGATTCACTAGCAGTATTCGACAAAGTTGTAGACAATTAAATTATCTTTCTTATTTTCACTTACAGTGATAATACGATGCGAACAGTGCCACCTAGCGGCGATAATGTGAGCTAGTGGCTTTTCTCCATTTACATGGTTCGAAAAATCTCATTCAAAATTCAGGCAAGTTGGTCCGGTAGCTAGACTTGTCCGATTTGCTTCAAAATTGGAACAAGTACTCCTGGTGGGACTAGAAATCGACTCAGAGGTGAGCCGATAGGGGTCATTTTTTCCTGTCACTCTAATTATCATTCAATGGATAAATATATCATATTTACGTGGAATTTGTTTGAATTTAATTTGAAACACCACATGAAATGCTTTTTAATGGATTTTCATGTGAAATTCAAAGGGAAATCATTTCCTTTACTTTTTAACATGAGAATGCACATGAAAGTGATGTTTAATTGCATATGGTTTTATCGTTTCGATTATTTTCATTGTGTCCCTAATCTAGAAATATCGCCACCTCTACTATAATGTATTGTGTTGAACTGAGAATTGTCATTACGTACTGCAAAATTTACAATGTACTAGTAACCTTTTGTGCCATGGTGGCGCCAGTGTGGTGTCTTTTAAGAAATGCAGAAGTGAACCATATTGTTATTTTATAATATTTGGCAAAACTCTATTATTGGCTATGACGTGTTCTATTAGGTTTTTAATTTTTTTTTTTTTTCAAAAATAGTTTAATACTTGTTTCCATCTCTTAAGGTAATTTTTAAAGTTTGGAATGAAAAATTCTTTCCTTATAGAAAATATTCCATAATAAATAAATGTGTGTCAAATGATGCATTTTCTATTAAACTTTGTGTGGACATATCTACTCGAATAATAATTACTTTTTAAGTACTCATATCATCATTCCTTTTGAAGTAGTGAAATCATAAGACGAATTTCGTGCCAACTCAAACAAATGTTGGCAGCACTTTCTCAGATTTTAATGAAACTTTCTGTACACGAAGACTTTATCCCAAAAAGCCACTTTGCATACTTTGTTTTTCCAAAAATGATCTAGACTGTCTTTTGAAAAGGGTCAAACTTTTCTTGCCAGTGAGGATTTTTTTTCAATATATTCATTTTTTGAATATTTTTATTCAAAAATTTGACTGATTTTGTGAAAATCACTCCTGCAATATTTTTTGTAGGATTTGTCATTTTTAGACTATAACCATTTTAAACGATTGAATGCAATCCTTTTATATTTTCTACTGGAACTTAAGGATCTCGACAACATGTAAAAATATGAAGAAAGCATGTTTTATGTCATAATTTTTTGCTTTGATTCTTCAAAATTATCTTGGCCAAGTCTTTCGAGACCTTAATCACGTCTCCCCGCAGTGGGGAAATTAGACCAAACAAAACGATCACAGAAAAACTTTTATAACTTTTGAAAAAGTGAATTTAAAATTCTGCAAAAAATCATGAACAGGCACAATACGTGTGCACAATATGTTTGAAGGATTGAGAACTTTTTTAGAGATTTATGCAGGTTTAGCTGAAAACCTGGTCAAGTCTCCCACCGATACCCTAAAAATGTATACATAGTAAGCATTTATTATGGAGCGTGTTTATGTGCTATTGATTGGAGAATATCTGCCCGCCAGATGGCGCTACGGTTTTACTCTATTTCGTTGAAAGTCGCCAAAACGCACGACGGGTATTAGCTAGTACTTGATAAAACTTGTATTATAGTTGATTTTCACTGAGGGTTCATATTCTGGGATACTTCTAATTGAATACGTACCTATTCTAAATTGGTAGGGGGTTTATGAATTTGTGAATTGGAGTGCTTTTAGAATTTCATAGAGATCCGACAAAGTTAAAGCAAATAACTGCGGTGGACCCCTCGTCAATCGTCTGGTGACGCTATGGTCTGCATTTCGGGCGGCTATCGCAAGCGAGGCGTGGATTGTTGCCATCGCATTACATCGCATCGACAATGGCAGGAACCGCGCACATTTCCGAGGGGTTGAACTCATTGTTGTGTTACGTAATTTAATTTCCAATTTCGATGCACTTCTCTGCCTCCAAATTACTGCGTTCTATTCAACGTTTAATGCGCTCCTTCGGCAAATGCTAATTGGTGTCTAAAATTTCAACCCAAATTATGTAATTATACTCCTTTTCCTGTGAGCATTTCTTGTGGTGATTTCTGTGCTCGGTGCCCGTTTCTGGTTTCACAAGATTGATTAAAAAATGTCGTTTTCTCGGCTGCTAGTTTCTAGGGAGTAGAGTGAGAGCATGTCACAGTCTGGTTAAATGTCAAAACAGTTCCCATTCAGGCAGGGTTCAAGAAAAGTTCGAAAGGCTATGATTAGCGACTGGGAATCGACTAAGATTATGGAGATTGGAACCCCTTTCAGATGCAAAGTAAACATTCATCGACCCCTGTGTGATTGCTTTCCGTCTAGTCTAGATACATGGTTTAAAGATTTTTGAATAATTCTAACCAAAATCAGACTAACCTGCAATAAATAATAAAAAATATACCACTAGGCCCAAATAAATTATAGCTTTCCAAACGTCTGTTGACAGTATTTGGGTTCTCCAAGGAAAAGTAATGTCCCAAGGAACCGGCTGAGCCCTTACCTACCGGCATTGAGGACCAGCCGTTAATTGGGAATTAAATTCACACGTATTTCTATCGGCGTTCTCGCGTGCAATAATTCTTTCATCGTTATAGTTTCCTGATAACAATGAGTAACGAGGATAAGATTTAGTGGCACCCAGAGGAAATTTATGGCCAAAAACGAGAGGTGTACTTACCGGTGGACCATAATTCATACGCTTTCTTTCGGCGGCTGCTCCGGTAGCGCGATTTTCATCCCTTCCGCGCCGGGTTCGCATCCTTTTGTTTGTTCGAGAGTGCACCAGCCAGCGCGGTCCCGGCACCCATCGCCCAGGGGTTTTCTTTTTGTCCTATTCTGCATCCGTGAAAACAAATAATTTATTGTTCCGGATTTTCATGGCTGTTTGGCTAAGTGATGTAACAAGAATATTTACCTTTGTAGCTTCCACCGAAGCTGATATTGATAAAGTGCGGGGAGCAATGGTATCGTTAACATATTTTTGACTTTCATGGATTAGCCATTTTGGTTAAATTTTGCGTACGTAGTTTTGTGTAAACTGCTGTGGGAGTAACTCTATAGTTAGTTTAGCTAGCAAATTACCCTTGCTCACTTATAAGGTGGTAAACGAATTGAAAAGAAAACCCAAACTTCTGTTCTACTGTCGTTGGCATAAGACAGGAATCCCACAGTGACCAGATTAACCACGCATGTATCACACATTTCAGCTGGAAGGCGATCAATCAGTTCACTGCATCAACACCGCCCCGGTATGAGTGATGGACCCAAATGCATTGTACAATTTAATCCTCCCGAAATGATAAATTACCCTCAAAGTTGGGATTAATGCGCCTCACGGTCTACCCACGCTGCTGCGCAATTCAGCCGAGAGGCGAGACCTCAATCATAATTAATTTCTCACCATGCTGTCCCGTCGACGTCGTCGTCGTCGTCACTCGGTATGCAAGGTGCGTACTTATTTTAGTCACTTAGTTTACCGACACGCAGAACGTTGCTTGGTTGTCACCGAGAGACGTCCACGCTGTCATCCATCTGGCTGTGATATTTATTCCCGGTATTCAGCTCCGAATCCTTCCATCATTGCTAACATTGACGATGGAACAGCAAAATGATGAACGACGACGATGGGACGAAGATTAACCACATCGTGACGATTGTCGTAATGACATGCAAGCGGCAAAGATCGACTGTCGGACAATTTGAACAAATGAAAATATTATTTTTCCACGTCTCCGAGCTTTGCTCCGAGCTCA
Source organism: Topomyia yanbarensis (assembly GCF_030247195.1). NCBI lineage: Eukaryota > Metazoa > Arthropoda > Insecta > Diptera > Culicidae > Topomyia > Topomyia yanbarensis. The sequence goes on along the minus strand of NC_080671.1, from coordinate 188,814,483 downwards.
GCTGGACCGGTAAAATAAGTTATTTAATGTTTGGTACATACCAGTAGAGGAGAGGGACGAGGAGAGGGAAGAAGAAAAAAACAGCGAGAACACTTTCAAGACACGTCGAAAGATTGTTGCGATGATTAATAAGATATGCCATAGCTAATTTGAACAAATTACTATCGACACTTCTGCTTGGACGGTTGCGCTGTATTCGGTTGGTAAGAACTGACTTGCCCAGTTAGCTACAGCAGGGTCGAAATTCCATTCCATCGACCCTCTTGGACTAGCATGGTCTTGACCTCTAGCGAGCTGGTCGGAACGATCATTTTCTAATGGTGTTAATTTTTATTGCAAATGTCGATTTACTGGGTAGATTTATTTCAGATTTAATTTTATTGTAGACTACCGTTAATTTCGGAAGAGATGCCGTAGGGTTGAGGGCTTATTTCTACTCTATTAGTTTGGGTGCCGCACTGTTTCGTGAATTACTCTACGTACAATCGATAGATTACGTTTTAATTTTCATAGTTTCTAAGAAACATGTCAGAAAAATGACCTGAGCGGGGTAAAATACAAAAACGCAACGAAAACTTGATTCGAGTGCTATTTCAGCCAATGCGTTAAACAAATCTTTCACGGTCTCTCTGGTAGAACAATTTCACACAAAAAATCCATATCACTGAGATGCTATGTGTCGACGCTGAAACACTTGAAACCAGCGGCGGATTCAAGAGGATAATCCGGGAGGGTCCGGACGCTGCCAAAACTTGTTCTTTTTTGTTTCAACTAATATGTAGTCACATTTTCTTTTTAACGACATTAATTAGCTAGAGATTACTGAGTAGGGAAAATTATGAAAATTTAAAGCCCTAGTATTCAAGTGAGAGCAAGGATGTGAAATATACAGATCGGAAAACTAGAAGTGGCAGGGTCATTAGAAACCGGCTTAAAATTTTATTGACTAAGCTTTTGTCTTCTGCTGGTAGGAGTCGATCTAAGGTATAGTAATGCTGCTGTTGGGGCGACTTACATGGGATTCCGGGTTCGAAGGATTTTCCTTTGTCTCCTTCCGAGACGGCCCAGGATGATCGCCTCATTGCATTATACTTGCACTACTACGGTCCGTTTTAAACTCCTTGGTATGCTGTCTTGTGTACATACAACTCATAGTTTGCAAAACACTGCCCTTGCAGTTTCCCGGGAGTATAATTTGCGATGAAATATTCGCTATTTTGCACACTCGCGACGACTAACTTTGCAGGAGTACACACACTGTACCGTCTTGATCGGGATATTGTTGTCAACTGCCTTTCTGTCTCATACGGTGCAGCAATCATTTTTTCTATGTGCTGGTGTGGTGTCTAATCGATTGGTAGGGGAGACTGAGGAGACTTGATCCCCTTTTTTATTTTTCAGTCCAACTCCGTGGAATGATAAAAAACTATGTGTTGCCTTTCTCATATAAAGAAAGGCTATGCAATCACTGTGAAAATCGACTTTTTAACCGAGGCCCGAAGGGCAGAGTGTCATTCACCATTCGATTCAGTTCGTCGAGATCGGCAAATGTCTGTGTGTGTATGTGTGTGTATGTGTGTGTCATTTAAACTCACAATTTTCTCAGAGATGGGTAAACCGATTTTCGCAAGTTTCATCTGAAAGGTATAACGCTCCCATAAGCTGCTATTGAATTTTTAGTTGATCCGACTTCCGGTTCCGGAGTTACGGGTTGAAGAGTGCGGTCACACTGCAAATTCCCATATAAACTGGTACCACCATGATGTTAAAATGATGTAAAACATATTAAAATTGATGTAACATTACTTTAGTTTGCGGGTCTGGATCACTAATGATCAATTAAAGCAGCTTTGGCCACTTATGACGGTTCATGACGCCCCCGGGGAACTCGCCAAATTCCTAAGCTAATAGCACACCCATTCCCCAACGAATTCTCTACCGATTTTTACAAACTTGATTTCTAATGAAAGATACAGTAATACCATTGACTACTGCTGAATTTCATTCGGTTCTGACTCTTGCTTCCGGAGTTACAAGGGTGTTAGTAAGGATACACTGGATTTCCCATATAAATCGGTACAATCATAATACCTCAGAGGCTAAAAACTATTGAAATGGTCACTAAATTACTTCTAATCGCAGATCTAGATCACTGATTGCCAATCAAACATTCATATATTGTCCACTATCGACGATTCCGGAAGTCCGGAGTTCCGGGCATATTCCACAATTAATGTCACATCGGTTCTTCGGTGATGACTGAACCGATTTTCTCAAACCAAGTCTCAAATGGAAGGCAAAATATGCAGTTGAGTATTGCGTCGCGACCCCTTTCCCCGCCTTGTCCTTACACCTCCCTCCTTCATCACTCCCCTCCCCTTGGACCACCCTCATGCCCGCATTTCTTTCATCCACCCCGTATACCGAAAGAAGATGAAGGATTTCTGACTCATCCTCCACTCCCACTCTACTAACCCCCCATTCCCTCCACTTTCAAACCCATTCCACCAACATTTCAAAATATAATCACATGAAGATAACATTGAACTCATGCTGATTAAGCTAATTAAATATTATTCTTTTGCCTTTCTCATATAGAAAGGTTATGCAATTGCTCCAAAAACCGACTTTCTAACAGAGGCCCGAAGGGCCGAGTCTCATATAACATTCGACTCAGTTCGCCGAGATCGCAAAATATCTGTGTATATGTATGTGTGTATGTATGTATGTGTGTATGTGCGGATTTGTTAACAAAATGTCCACATCGGTTTCTCGGAGATGGCTGAAAAGATTTTTACAAAGTAAGATTCAAATGAAAGGTATCATATTCCCATAGGTTGCTATTGAATTTCATTTTCAACCGAAATCTTGTTCCGGATTACGAGTTGAAGAGCATGGTTACAAAACAAAATTTGCTGATTTGTCCACGTCGGTTTCTCGGAATTTTCTGAACCGATTTTGACAAACTTGATTTTAAATGAAAGGTCCATCAGCTGCTCTTGAATTTTGTGTGGATCCGAGCTCTGGTTTCTGAAATACAGGGTGATACGGACGATCACGCAGCAAATCCCGATTCTAACGAATTCTGCGATGAATGTAAAAAGGTGTTTTTTTTTCCAAAATGTAAACACAACTGTTGAATTTGTAGATCTAGGTCACCAACAGTCATTCAAAGTCTCTTTGACCACACTGGCCACGATCGACGGATCCGGAAGCATCCAAATTCAGAATAACGGTTATATTGGTTTCTCGAAAATGGCTAGACCGATTTGATCAACTTAGTCTCAAATAAAAGGTGTTGCGTCCCCGGAAACTGATATTAAATTCCATCTCCATCCGACTTCCGGCTCCGGAGTTACGGGTTGTGGAGTGCGATCACATTGAAAACTCCAATTCAAACCGATACCGCGATGAATGCAAAAAGGTGCTCTTATATATACTTACCAAGTGTAATAAGAATGAAAGACATTTCCATAATGTTATATTGTACGAACCAGCTATTAAATCATAGTTTGGAGAAATGAGAAAGGCACAATTGCACCTCTAGGGGGATTAAAACAGGTTTTTTTTGTAGTTTTATATTGTTTCTAGGGATGACTAATAATCATAAAAAAATTACATGGAAATATTATATTGGACATGAGGTATGAGCATTTCTGGAAAACAACAAAAAAATGGAAAATTCTTAGATTAGTGGAGACTCGATCCCTAATTTGGGGACACTTGATTCCTTTATGAAAACGTGTTTAAAAGCGCATGTAGGGTAATAAGTCTATTTTTGCCCTGTTTCTACTATCATCCTACCCATCTGAAGCCTTTGGTTAGATCAGCGTCTGCCATCTATGCTCAACGCATTGACTCAAATGGTATTGCGATAATGGGGGTACTCGATTAAAGATTTTGCTGCGCTCAAACAGAAGATTTTCACCATTCTCAAGACAATTTTGTTATTATATTGGCTCTTAATAAGAGGCGAATGACCTTAACGTTAAAACTTCTATAATCGAAATAAAAAAATGGACCTTAATAACAAATCAAAGAAGCTGAAATAATAAAATTATTGTAGTAATAATGTGGAACCCTTCTTAATAGGGCAAAAACGGGTACATTACCCCATTCAATTTTATAAATTGATTGTAGTATTGATTAAATTGTTATTATTAGATATTGTTATTTTTGTTACTACATATTACGCATCTCTCACCTGATTTTTTACGAATTCCCCAAATCTCCGTGCAATTATTTGAAAGCTGTCTTTATTATGGTTGAGGAACGTCAAATGTGGGATGAATGGTTTCTACGTATACTGTAGTAAACAATTACAGTTATGTTTTTTTACGATGAAGCGTTCATTTTTGACATTTTTTTTTATGACAACAATGACTTCAATTGTTCTGGTGTGAATTTGGTTATTTTCAGTGGTGTGTATGAAGTATGGCGAAGGGGATCAAATCTCCACGAATTTGAAGAGATCAAGTGAACCCATAGCATCTATTTCAGCAAACTTTAGTGAAAAAATAGTTGAACAAAAGAATCAGCTCAATCATAACGTATTCATATAATTGACAAGTTTCCTCAGTCTCCCCTACGGTCTTGCTATTGCAGTTTATGCTACATTGCGGAATTTTGTGCACATTAGTAGGGTGGTGCACTATTCTGTTTAGCGTTAGACTATTGTTAGGTACTTATTTATTTCAATTAGGCTTAGGTTAGTTTAAATTTAGGTTTAGGTGGTTTATTAGGATTTCTCGGTACGTTCAAGCATCAACATTCCGGCTACCTTGAAGTAGTATACTTTTTTCCTTCTGCAGGCGACGAAACAACGAAGAGGAGCCAGAAACGTTGATGTGTATATGCAAAAGACCAGTTCTATTATAGTCTGCATCACATACGACAAATTGTCTGGTCAGTGAGACTCGCGAGGACGCCAAGTCTGCCACGGTTTGCCGAATCAAACGAGACTTGCTATGGAAACGAGTGTGACACATGCGGCGAACATGGCAACGTTCTCCTATCACCCGGAATTTCTGACGGATGGTGGTTCGCGTAGTTTGCGGCCTTATGTGCAGTAGATGCTTGTGGTAGTACTCGGAAAATAGTATGGATAGCGTACGCTTCGCAAGCAGCGCTATCCGGTACTTAACTGCGATGTGCTTGAGTCTCCTAACGTCTCTGGTCACATTGTCATGGTATAGCATTAGTTGCAGCCACTTCAACGACGCTGGAATAGAAACATGGCGGTCTACTTCGATGAGCTCTCTTGCGAATATATCTCGGTGGACTACGAGACACGTTGCTAGATCAGCTTGGCGTAGTTTGATAGTCGAATAAGACTTAAATGGTTGTGATTTTGTTTCCTGGGAGCTAGGTCGTTGCGAGTGGAAATATCGCGGCCAGTACGCGATGGAATGGCGGAGCTTCGTACATCTGGAATATCGACTGAACAACCGATCGGGAAACAATGTAGCAGCTTCGATGATTGTTGGATCAACCAATGTGGAATTCTTGCTTACCAGCATCTACGGCGGGTGGGTTTCTTGCGCCTTCATCCAGCTGAATTTGCCTTGCGGGCGATTGGCAGTCCAGGGAACGCGTTTACGCGAACGGTCCTCTAAATGAAACTAGATCTGGCGGCACATTTTTTCGATGTTGGCTACGATGGTGATCAGGTATATGCGGAGCCTCACCATGATCGACAGAACGTCCTCCTTTGTGCTGGAATCCTTGATCACTGGATGGTGTGGTAGGTAGCAGTGCGGATTCATATCGTCTGGATCGACGCACGTCTTTTGTGCGAATTCGTCCATTGATTTGCAGTTCTTGGTGAGTGGGTCATGTTCTAGTTCTTTCCCAAAGCTAAGAAAACGACATTCGGCGATGGCTTTGTTTTCGCCGAAGTTGAACGAGAAAACGACCGGACGAATCGCGAGTGGTGGTAGTAGCGTAAAGTTCTTCAAACTGTTTTTCTTCATCGAAATCCACGGAACACGGGTCAACAACTTCAAACTCCCAGAACATATATAATGCTTGTCCTAGGTGTCAATGTCGGATGGGATGAAGAACGCAGAAATGTCGATCGGAACGGTCGGAAGGTTGACCACCGGTCTCTCGAGGATCAGGAACTTAATCTTGGTGGGATACGGCGTCGACTTCGACTTGATCATAGCAATCGATTTGTGTTTAATCTGCTTGGTGTATTCACCGATACCAGCTACTGCGATATCTACCTTGATGTGACGTAGATTCAGAGAATTTGCAAGTTTCTCGGTGGTGAAGTTTCACATGGATCCGAAATCTAGGAGTGCACGTACGGGTATCTCCTTACCGTTCTGATCTACGACGAGGATGCAAATAGTTTCCAGTTGTGCTCAGCCTAGACGACAGGCTCACTTGGCACTTTGGATTCACCGTGCAGCACTGAGTGGTGTTTTTCGTGGCAGTTACGGCAGGAGAACATGGTCGTTCAGTTCCCGGCTTGACGTTCAGTACGGAAGTAATTCCAGCATAAGCGTTTCTGCAAAACCAGCTCACAACGCTGGCAAATGGACATATTGAAAAATGCTGGACATTGGAAGAGGAAATGCTTCTCTGGACAGGCGAGACACTGCAGCGCACTGCAGTTCGATTCAACGGTAGCTGCCTTGTATGCCACCTTGAACGGCCTCGGGGTTGGAATCGAACCGGCTGCCTTGACTGTAACCGGTTGTTGGGACCGATATCGCAGATGGGTTATAATGGACGTTAGCATACGGGCACGATGGTAAAGGAATTCGATCAGCATATTGTAGGTTACGTCGTCGTTGTTGCTGGTTTTTTCCACCCAAGCGCGTAGCGTAGTTGGATCCAGCTTGTAACAAAGGAGGTTGACCAATGGTGTGTCCCAATACCCAACTTTGCCAAAGCCCTCACATGCCAATGGAAATCGTCAGCTAACGCTTCAGGAATCGTTTGTTGTCGTACTGCTTTAACAATGCTTCCCAAGTTGATGCGTAGTTGTCCGCTTCAATGTCTACGGATTTCAATGGTTTCCAAGCTTCAATGGAAACCATTGAAGTTTCCAAGCTTCTCCCTCCAGCGACTGCGGCAGGTACTGCAGCTTCGCAACTGTCGGAATTTCTGCATTGCTGTGGAATCAACGTATACGTATCACGAAATGCGTTAAACTTGGGAAGATCGATCTTGGGTAAGCGTAGATGGAACGAGGACGAAACATGAGCAGGTGCCACCGTTGTACTGTCCAGTATAGTTGGGTTGGTCCGCGAAATCCATTGTCTCTTCCAGGTGGGTATCCAACATCTGCAGCTTATTGTACAGCTCAATCTGTCCTTCTACATCCAAGAACTCCTTGTAGATCCGGTCCAGTGAATCGAGGCGAATTGGGATTTGCAGGCATCCCGATCGCAGTCGAAATCCTCTGCAAACTTCTCCATTGCCTTCTGCACTACCGGAATTCCTTTCCGCTGGATCACCTATTCGGACAGCCGGTATTTTTTCGCTTTGCCATAAAAAAATACTTTTGTTTTCATTCGTTGTTCTTGGAGTAACTTTGTTCAGCAAAATATGTGTATTGAAAAGAGAGAGACCTTTCAAAATGCTGTGTAAATTGCATACCTTCAGGTAATATCATTGCCCAATATTGTGACGTTTGGAAAGAAAACAGAAGCGCCTAGAAGGATACGCTGACTGTTATCGATCTTTTTCAGCAAAACAACCGAAATTAAATAGTTGACAACAAAAATCTCTGATTTTTTAAATGAATTTCTGAATAAAAATATTTACGGCTTCTAAAAAATTAATCAGTTCAGTTATAGTATATTGATTTTATTATTATTCAAGGATGAACAGAGTGAAAAGATACAGAAGCGTTGTGTCATTATCAATTTATTTTGTGTTCATAAAAGGTACAATAAATGACGAAATAATCGTTGCAGATAGATGCTGAGCATGTTTAGAATATTGTTTTGTTTTTTGTTTGGATGATTTTATTATCGTGCGTTACTGAAAAAGTCTCATATGATCAAAGATACTCCGTTTATGGTGCCTACGCAATTTGTGACTACATCATTGCCCGTCAACCGCTGCCATATGTTCACTGAAAAACTCGTAAACATTAATTTTCTCCAAACATTTAATCATCCACACCCTGCGAGAGTGTGGGTGGTTTAATTGACTGTCGGTTGGGAAACCGTCCGGGTGGCAGTTTCCTTGTTTTTATACACTACTGGACCTCAGTAAAAAAGCGGCGAAATATTAACTTTGCTGGTCAAAAGGCACACATGTCAACAGCAACCATCGCATCGTGTCAGCTTGTGTGCGGGATTGAAATATGATTGGAGATTATATTCCCAAAATTGGGCGCCCAGGTTGTTGTTGGCTGATGAAAGTCGAAAATAAGTTTGGTCATTCGTTGCTGAGAGTGACAAGCTTCCCGTTGACGGGTTAATTATGGTATGTGGCTGTATTTGATGGTTTGTGTCATAATTTCTTTTTATTCATCCTGCACTATATATCAACGCCGTATTTTCAATTAGATTTTGTTCATTATAGGGGACCATCATTACATTTTAGCACGCAAAATTACCTAAAATTAACCCCTTTCCCCATGTCACTAATTGTCGCAAAATATCCTTTCTGGTAAGTACATCATGTTTCCTTCCCAAGATGTCGCAATTTTTCCCAATCCCTTACCGCCACCAAATTTTTTCGTAGAAAGTGAAAATTTAATGTGTGGAAATTTTTACGTTACAAATTTGCTTCTACGAAAATATGTCGCTTGGCATCTTTGACCTTTACTTTTTTGTAATTTTTTGATGAATTACAACAGATCCAATATCTAACTTATATTAAAAAAGTGTCGATTCATTATTTAAAACAAAGCTCCATGGTTTTCTAAATTAATATGGAATTTTATACTTTAAAGGTTTTTAAAGCAAGCAAAACTTTTTGTTTTCTTTATTGAATTTAAAGCTGGTAGAGTTGAGGTGTACCAATAGTTGCAGTTGTGGGTTATACGCCCAACTAAGGTACCAACCATCACCCAATATTGGATTTACCTAACCCGAACCCGAGAGTTTCAAATTTAAAAACCCGGAACCCGACCCAAGCTCGATAAGTTCAAATTTATAGAACCCGAAACCCGTATATATAAACAGACCAACGACACAATCAAGTTGGGCCGTGTCAGATTATTTGAAATTAAAATAGAAGCGGGTACAAAATCTATCTATCTTAGCTGAGAAGAGTATATTGTAGGCACCCTAATAACAATTGTAATTTTAAAGCACTCTTGGAGACCTTTTTAAAACATATAATGCACTTGTAGTGTGCTAAAAACTGCAATTGCTACTTTGGCAGGATAAAACAACCAGTTTTATTTTATGTACATGAGTAACGTTGTGGTTTCTTTCAAGTTATGTCGTCTCATATATACAAATATAAAACTTAATAATCTGTAGAGTACTTAGTAGTAATAACATATTTTGTACCTACTGTTTATCACAGTTTTATTACCATTGATTATTTATTCTCCTCAATCTATCAGAATTTGAGCTTTCCACGCTCTTGAACAGTTATTAGTGATTTAGTCAATGATCAATGAAAGAAAGCTCATCTTTACTCAAGCACCTAAAACAAAACTGGTTGATTTTTTTTTTCAAATAAATAATCTGCATTACTCGTACCACTTCAAATTAATATTTCGCACACAGCATTTTATCGCCTATTTGGAACCTGCTTTCCCGGAAAGCATCCCCAAACTTTCACCCAATCACCCCCCTACCAACATGCTATTTATTAAACGAAAATCCGCCGCAAATTTTGAATATGCTACCCTTCTGCTGCTTATGAACCGACATCGTGCGTTCGTCGTCGTCGGCGAGGCCAAAGATTTATCAGTTTTATTATTATTACCATCTTTTTCCTTTCTCGTAAACTTTAAATGAGATTTTATTTGTTTTCGCTTGCAAAATTTTATGAAACACATTATGTTCCCGGGTGGTTCGCACAGACCGGGTCTGCCCAATGGCAGAAAGGTTACTGCACGCGGGAAATGGGTAATTATACTATCGAAGAGCCAGTTTCCACACAGGATTGGAAACCTTTGAATAAGGGGAGATAGTGGCTGGAGGAGGAGAGAGTTGGGGTTGATGGGTGACAGAAGAGCGACAAAAGTGCAAGAAATTTTAATTTAATAAGATGAGACAGGGAAAAATCGGCTTCTATAGCGGGATGGTGATACGTGAAATAAATTAACAGAAATGATCGAGAGAAGGGTATGATGGCCCATTTCTTATCATCATTGGCTGGCCTGGCCCGGGTTTACTTGGCGAAATTGAGCAGAAGGCAAAATTATTATGCTGCAAGTCACCGAAGCAATGTTGAAAGGCCAAAGCGGGCTAAATTTAATTAGTTCAGATATAATTTATTATCAGGTATCAATCATGGATGAAAATGATATTTTTCTTAGCAGCCACGCAAGGTGATAGTGTTGATCCCTTCTATCATATTACAAATTATGTAACAGTTACTGATGTCGGTGACCGAGCAACGATTGAAATGAAGCTTTTTATACGTTTTATATTTTTCATTGAAATATTTTAAATGAAATTATAAAAGGTATCTGTTAGACTAATTTTGTTTCTGATCTTTCAATAATTTATCAAACTTACATTAAATTGAAGCATTTTCGAAAAATCAATGATTTTCATCAACCCCCTCCACCCAAACCAAATTTCTGGCTACGTCACTGCCTTATAGGATTCAGCTTAAAAAATATTTAGCAAGGCATAATACCATCATTGCCAAAGCGTTGTCAGACGTATAACCTTTCCAACGAGTACTTGTTTGTCAAAATCAGTACAAAAATATCATCACGCAAGCTCGCCGAAGAACACTGACCTAATTGACCCCACTCTACTCTACTTACTGTTACACTACGCTCACACTACGGAGTTAAAACGTGTTATAATAATTAGCAACAAGAAAAATGTCATCAAGATAGCGTTAAAACACGTTCTAACTCGTAGTGTGAACGCAGTATTAGCATTATAGTGCAAGTTAATAGCCAGACTTGTTTTTTTGTAAATCTAAACTAATCCAAAAGTTAACTTAAAAGTAAAACAAAGGGGGCATGGCAGGGGTTGATAAATCGCCGAAACTATCGCTGATTTCGGTTTTAGATCAGAGTCGCTCTAAGTTCACTAGAAACTGTCATTTTTATATGGATTTTGTAAACATTAGAGCGAACCTGGAGCGACTCGAATTCAAAAACGAAATCGGTATACCTATGTAGTAGCTAACCCTGGTGTGTTCATTAGGAAAGCCTTTGATCAAGATAAAGCACCGGTTACTGAGATTGGAAGCAACATTGCATCTCATCCAGATGTTCATCACTTAAAACAAACAACGATGCGGTGGTGACCAAATTCTCCCACCAGACCCGGCGCTACAATAAAACATCAAACAGCAAACTAATCTCCCCTACCAGATAGCTAGAAAAAAAACTTTTCACCGTGGGCATCAGATCCTTGTTTGTAGACACACCTAGGCTGCTAGAGTGGAGAATTTTCACGTTGTCAAGTGAGCGTACTCTGCGGAAGAGTTTCAACCTTTCCCGACCGTATCACTCATGCATCGTGCAGCTTCGACATGTTATACTAAAAAAAAAAGATTCCTAACGTCAAGTAACAGTTGTCAAGTGGCAAACCCAACGACTTCGGTACTTGAAATCCTGAGAGTGGATTGCATTGTTTCAGCTTAGATCGCAATCGACCGAACGAGGTAAAAGAAACGTGAACCATTTTTGTTGGTAATTACTCTGGAAATTGAAACACAAACATATGTCGAATTTTTGTACTACTTACGCTAGGCCAAAATGAAAATTAGAATGAAAAGAAAATTCGATTTGTGCCGTTTTCATTAGCTTGACGAAAGACATTTGGTTTGGCAAAAATAGATTTTGTTTATTGGTAGAAATTGATTGTGACTAGGGGAAAGTCGGTAAAAAGGACGCTGTGGGACACGTATGCGTTTCTTACAAAGTGTAAAATTCCATGAAAATATAATGATACAGTATTATTTCTAAGAGATTTCAAATGCTACAGGCTATATTCGATTATCCGTTGTCTCGATTATCCGCAAAAAATGACTCGATTATCTGTAGTCCGACCATCCAAAGAAATAGCTTTGATTATCCTCATATTCTTATTTTTCTCAAACTACATTACACATTTATAATTTATTATTTGATACCAACTACAGTTTCTGAAAGAATAAATATTTTCTAAAAAACAATGAAATTTTCGTAGAAATACAGAAATTTTACTTATTTAGCCTATAATGTTGAATTCGATGCGATGGCTTACATATTTTCGCACACCAATCAATTACAATTGATACTAACTACAGTTTGTGGAAGACCAGAATTTTATCTTCTCAAAATATATTCACAAAAATACGTATAAATACAGAAATTTCGCATTTTTAACAAAAAAAAAACTACAAGGGGCAGCCCTATGGGGTTGCACGAACTGTGGACGTAGGACTATACTACTATACTATACTATACTATACTATCTAGAATGTATAGAACAAGCTTTCTAGTTGCTCTCAAACAGATCCTAAAAGTTCAAACACCTATGGTTAACCCCAAGTTTGTAGATGTGTTTCGATGCCACAGGATTGTAAAATGATCAGGCATTGCATTTATCGCTCATATGAGTAAATGCGCCCGGATAGTTTGCTACTGCGACAATAAAAACTCACATTTTCACACGAAAAGTTATTGGCACTCACACAACTTCTCCGGATAAATAAAACAGCCGGAGAATGAGTGAATGAGTTTATCACGGTATCCTTTTGGCGTTCCCTGCTTTGCTGTCGTTATTCCAAAACACGATAAAACAAGTCCATCATACTTCTTTGCCGCTTTTCTTTGTAATTAAGTGTATTTTTTGAAGTTTTTATTGATTTCCACGAAATTAAAATTTTATCACCTTCTCCGGTGAGAAGGAAAAAGTCAAATAAATTTTATCCGGAAAATCATTCTCACGCTATTTGTAGAGACGGAGAATTTTGCGACTCATCTTATCTCGGAAAAGTTGGACATCGGATAAGCTACTTCTCGCGTGAGTGAGAGAGAATTCCAACCCCTGAAAATAGTTAATATTACGTCATGAAAATTCAATTCTTCCGTGACAACTGTTTTTGCCTGCAAAATGCCCTGTGTGTATGCAAAGCTCATGATTTGTTGGGATATTAGCATTGATCGGAAAATGCTTTCCAACGCTGCGCATTGCGTACATATAGGACATTTTGCAGGTCACCAGAAGCTGTTCATTTTACCACCGCCACATGTTCATTTTACCCACTCGCTATAAACATGTCTCATTTTTGGACATGTTTACAAAACAAGAATCATGTTTGAAAAAATGTGTTTATGACGAAGTATTTTTACCAGATATGTACAAAACATGTCTAACAAGACACATATAAGGTGATTGTAATATCTCATTCACTTATTAGATTGAAAATAATGACTTAGCTTCAGTGCAGTAAAATTTCATTTCATTCAATCGAAACTGAATGAACGCAGTCAATCAGTCGTCTTCGGTAGCATTCATATTCATTTAACGCATCAGATGCTGTGGATCTGAAGGTCGGTTCATGGCTCTTCACTCACCGTCGCTTTCAAATGAGTCGCAATTCATAGTCAACCTCCTTCGTTTGATCCTCTCAAATGAATAGATCCGCTTTCAATTTATCCAGTGAGCACCAGTCAAATGAGATCCGGGTAAGCCTAAGACAAGAAGAGACAGCTGGCTTCGTGTTTTTGGTTATCTTGCCTTTCTTGTGCCAGATGACAGATGAGTGTATGCAGCTAGCGAGGTTGGCAGTGCAGCCAATTTCTTTGTCATATTTAGATATGTTACTATAATACATATAATAATGACCGCTTTAATAACCCATTCATGCCCATGTTGATTGTGGAAAACAACGTTTTTAAACAGCTTTAAGTTTTGATTGTGGAAAGATATGCACACAAAAACAAGTAAGGCTAATAAATGTGTCTATTGCCTTTCAGTTGACTATTAATAGTTAAAAGGATCAGCTCAGACTAACTGCAATAACTGAAGTTATTGCAATTAGTCTGAATAGATTCCGATGGAGTAGTGCTGCCAGGGACAGTTTACGTTGACGACGGAAAATGAATTTTTCATATATCTTCGTTAGGTTGTAATATCATAAAAAACTGACAAAACTTATCAATTTAGACTGTCTTTGGCTACGTTTTCCACACAAATGGACTATTGTAAATATTCTAGGAGAATGATATTGAACATTGAAAGGTAAAAATTGACCAGCTTCTAGCACTGCGAGTGAAGCACCTATCTTTACGAAAAAAGGCTTTTCGTGTTTCTTGACCCCACCGCTTTCAAGGAAAAATAGTTTTGAAACCCTACATGCACTAGAAAAAGTTGGGCATGAAAGGGTTAACACACATTTCGCCAAAATTTATCTGGTACTAATCAATTAAACATTTTTATCACATACTTCATGTTTCTAGCAAATTTGACCAGCATAACAGCCTATTCATCAGAATCAAATTTACAACAAAAATATATTTGAGATGAACGTACTACCAAATACGTTTTTCATTGCAACCAGTTCCAACAAGCTGTTATTACTAGACTCATTATTTTTGTCTGAAATCTGCAAATTTATGAAATTTTGAAAAATAATTACAGCCGCAGTATGCTATCATTATTATACGAAGCTGTCAAATTCATTGCTAAAATCAAATATGTAATTCAGCAATTTTCTTTACACCTCTACCAATATTTTCCTGTTCCGATGACATGGTAAAGGGGTAAAACACTTCCACACTGGTTCTATAGGAACACATTACGAGCACAGTCTACAGACACGAGAATAGTCGATGTTCTCTATCAGAAAGAATTCGAAAAGATTTTGCTCGACATGAATGCTATAAACAGGTCATATCGATGGTTTGAATTGAAGTAACCAAAAGTCGCCATATTGGATTGATTGCAAAATGTCCTCAATCATCAATTTCTGTCATCTACTGACCAGCCTTGCAAAAGCGATATAGATGATATCCTAAATTCACAAATTCCGGTGTTTTATGTTTACTTTACATGATACCTATATTGATAGTTGTTTTCACTGTTTCTTGGTAACCAAGGGCCATCATCTTGGATATCAAAATGGCCTCACCTCCTTTTAAACGGTATCCATGTTGCGCTCATCTGTGATTTTAAAACGACTTTAACCATCGAGCTTGAGCTTGAGCTTGACCACCCCTGGCTGCGACTCCGTTATAGATTTGGACTAGCTGAAGTTGCACAGGGAATCAGAAGGTAATTATGCTTGGGATTAGGGAAACATCTTTCAATGTGCAACTCCTGGTAATCCTAAAATGTTTATTGATCAAAACCGGCATCGGCCAGGCCCGAACGTAGATCGCAGAAGGAACTTTCGTCCGATACTTGCTTTTGCTAGAAGCCGTATATACTACTGCGCACTTCACAAGTATCACGGGAGGAGGATATTTGTTAGTAATTAGATATCGACCCATCAACTCATGGACCGGAAACCAACGGCCTTACATCCCTTCCGAAGGAAGAATTTTCACCTCAGAAAAATCTCGACGACCTCGGCTGGGATTGAACCCAGACCAACTGGAATGGATGGCTGTCACGCTTACCACTCAACCAACTGCGCCTTCGTTTAAAATGACTTTAACCATCGATTTCCGTTAGCTTTCATCTTGGGCCTTTAACGAGTTCGACCGTTTACTCCTAAGACAAGACAAGGCAACTAGTAATACGATTTCCGTATATTTCTGTATTTTGGTAGTACGTCCATTTCTATATAGATTATTGTGGCGAATTTGATTCTGGTGAATGGGCCGCTATGCTGGCCAAATTTGCTAGAAACATGTAGTATGTGATAAAAATGTTGGGTCGATTAGTACCAGATACATTTCGAGGAAATGAGAGTAAATAAAACGGTCATTATTATGTGTATTATAGCAACATATCGAAATATGACAAAGAAATTGGCTGCACTGCCAACCTCGCTAGCTGCATACAGTCATCTGTCAAGGTGAAAGGTAAGAAAACTAAAAATACAGAGACAACTGCTCCAAGATGAGGAGAAAGAAAGGTTCGGAACATTTGTCATTTTTGAGTGTATTTGTTTTATACTTGTAAAATTAAGCATGACCACCGGGCCCCTGGTAGTAAACATAATCACCCAGATGATCATCCCGATTCTTTGGCGCACGATGAAAAGAGAGAAAAGGCCGGGTTTTACCTTTTTATCTCAAAACTACTGATAAAAATAATTATTACCAAACCAAAACAAAACTTATATTTACAGAAAAGCCCACTACGTCATTTGATTATTCTTTTTTTCATATCCTCATGATTTATCAGCTTCATCGAGAAAAATGACAACCTCACTCATACAGAGAAAAAATGTTCCTACCTGTATACGTCTTGAATTGTCTCGTCTTATCATAGCCTTTACCCTATATGCATTTATTATCTTGGTCGGAGTTATTTTCAAGTCAGTGAGTGTTCATTCATATTCATTTATGAGCGGTTCATTGGAATGGTTCACTTCCATTAGCTGAGACCGTGTTAGTGTGCGGTAGGTTTTCAATAGAAACTAAACAGGCAAAAACGTCAAATGACCAGAACCTGTTATTCAATTGACAGTGAACTCTGAGTGACTCAAATGAAGACGGCAGCAGAACTCAACTGATATAGTGACGGTATGCTTACAGTGAAAGACTCGCAGTTTCAATTGAAACGAATATTTTCGTTTGAAATTGATATTTTACCGCACTGCTTAGCTTAACGTGTTCATTCTACCGCCAGTTCCCCTACCTACCAACACATTCGCTCCAAACATTGAACCCAAGCGCACAATGCAAAATGAGTCAACGCTGATGATGATGAGTAGAGCGAAAGAGACAACTAGTACCACCACGACACTATTAGCGCGTTTCACCAAAATTCCACGCGGCCTTTCCCGATTGAAAGGAACGGCCGCGCTTAGCCCATCTGTCATAATATCGTGATTTTGCATAGCGAAGGGCTGAATGATTTTGTTCCAAAAAACAGCCATGCGTTATGCAACACTTTGTGCAGGTTGATTATACCAGTTGCAAGTGGGGCCAAATTCACCAAGTTCCGTAAAATTCCTTTTAAATTACAGAATTGATAAAATTGCTTAGATGAGCTAAACTAATTAATCAAATCCTGTTTTAAAAACTGTCCTTGCGTTTAAACCAAAATGGGAAGCTTATTACTACCACTACATTACTTTATTTCAAGCGCAAATAGCAAATACATGTGCAAATTAAACCAAAAATTTACTGGCAACATTACAGCGGCATTTAGGAAGCAGTTGGAGCGGTCGCCTGTTAGACGACACAGGGTAGCGTCCCTCTACAGCCAGTGTAACGGACTTCTAGCTCAGCTACACTGGCTGTAAAAAACACAGCTCAGTGATCTGCTTCGCCAGCCGTTCAACAGGGAACTGAGCGTGTCTGGCCAAGTCCGTTCTTTAAATAGTCGATGATGACGTCATTCATAGAAGCGTTGCGCGCTAGGTACCCCAATCCGTCGTACAGGGCTTGGGAAGCGCTATCTTCTGTGTGTTAATGCGCGATATTTTGACAAGGTTGTATATTATTTAATTTTTTAATGCTATGATATCAAAAATCTTTGGATTTATCTATTGGAATCTATTCTTAGAAGTATTTCGGGGCGATATGTGCAAAAAATTTGAAAATTTATCGTGAGATGGCTGAATTATAAGCGTTTAAAATTGGACCACTTTTCGTTACATACCATTTTGGTAGAATTTGCAGAGTGCACCCCCATATCGAAAACAAAGACGTAGTCCTACGTCAAATTTTTTTTTCTACTCCAATATTTAAATACAAAAATCGATAGAAATTAATATCAGGTACAATTCCTGGAAGCACAAAATTTTAAGCTCTCGTAAAAATTACAATAGTTTGGGAAAATAAAGAAATTTCATTTAATCAACAAATATTTTAATTCAATGCACCTATTCTATGGGCTACAAACTATAATTTCCTGTTGACGCCAGCTATAATTACTGATGGAAGAACAAAATTGTAAAATCTGTCATTTTCTCTGTAATTTTAAGAATGAATACAAGGACCGATATTGGCAGCTCCATTATGCATTGAAGACTGACAAAATCTGAACATTCTTGTTTCATATTGATTGAGACTATCTGAAGTATGATATAGAACTCTACACAACTTTTTAGAGTCGGTCTATTATCGTATCAGTTTAACAAAAATCCAAACTTTTTAATCACATTAAGAACAGGCTATTTTAAGACATTTTGAATTCTTATCACACTTTAGCAAACGGCTTTTGCTTTAATTCCTTCGTGTAACATAAGAGAACTAAATGAGAAGACTTTGTCTTAAATTTGGCTGGAAAAACGGGCTTTGACCTGACAAAATTTGTTATAGAAAAATTCGGAGGTGGACAAACACTGGAACTAATAAATTAGGATCTTCACTGTAGTCAGTGAAGAAAAGAACAGCGTAAATAATTCTTTACGAAGTAGATGCACTGAATAGCCTTTTAGACCAACGTTGGCTGGCCCGACGAGAGGGGAGGGGGAGCAGTTGCCCTGGGACCCAGTGATGTTTAGGGGGCCCGGAATGTCCTCCGCACAAAAAGTTGAATGGATGAGGGAAGCAAGAAAAATTAATGACATTCTTTTGAGAAAAACAGCAGTATCTTTGAATTCGTTTACTACAATAAATACACAAAAAAGAACAATTTATTTGTAGTAACACTAGGATGTAATTGGCGTTTATCTATATGAATAATTTATGTTTCATTCTATATGATTAGGTGAAAGATAGATTATGCATACAAATAACAAATATACCTTTGCATATGTATTTTTGCATATATTCTATATGTATGCTTGTCAGTGCTTATAATAACCACGATACAAATCTTTTCATTGCATTTTGATACACATTAAAAAATTGAACATTTACAACAAACCAATATCTAACTGACAATTCCGCTGTGAATCCTGCTTTGCATAAAAATATTAGAAGAATGCGATGTTTTTTTGCCCAAAAGAAAAAAAATCGCAAAACTGCAAATAATAGAATGTTTGATGATCGGCGCATTTCTTGCTGTTTTGGGGTCGTTCGGACACGCAGAAGCTCCTTGAAGCAACCTGACTTTTAGTGCAGTAGCTCAAAGCTGAAAATAATTTATTCTTTAATCGTATGTATAAGGGGTATAAAGGCTTCGTGTTTACTCACATTAAGTCTTCCCTTTGTATCAAAATGTCCGAAAACTATCCGTCTATCTTTTTATAAATTGTGATGAATTGACAGCAAAACAGTTTCGTTCTAGAAGTAAGTTTTTCCAGGTAAATTTTCAATGATCTTAGAGTGCGGATTAAGGTTGAAAGGATGCGCTACGAAACGGGTAACATTTGTTTTTCCTACCTTCTAGCTTTCAGCCAATGTAGTTCAATTGAGGTTTTGTACTTCCACGACTTCTTCTAGGACGATCTTCAAACTCCTATTGGTTGAAGGTGAGCCCTCTAATCGTTATCGTAGGCCCTCTACTAATTCGTCTGAACCTGAC
The DNA here is from genome assembly GCF_030247195.1 of Topomyia yanbarensis. Lineage (NCBI taxonomy): Eukaryota > Metazoa > Arthropoda > Insecta > Diptera > Culicidae > Topomyia > Topomyia yanbarensis. The sequence goes on along the minus strand of NC_080671.1, from coordinate 188,794,789 downwards.
TACAAAATGTGCGTTTAATTATCCCTAACCTAAGATTGTGAAATTAAAGTGCTCACCAATCGTGCTCACCAAATATATGCGGATTACTCAAAATCCTTCACTATCCTCGTGAACGGTGAAATGCGGTATACCCAGTGGGTGAAAATTTATAATAATAATAAAGGAACTTCGATCAAAATTTCAATAATTAATTTAAACAAACTTCCTCCTCGGCTCAAACTACGATGATATCGATACTTCTTTTTCTGACGGTTCTCGATCATTCGGTCCAGGGGGGTGCCCGTTCGCTTCGTCTCGACTGTCGAGTCCAGGGGGGTGCTCACCTGTTTTATCTGTAGTGAGTGCTGCAGCGATGCCAGAACATCCCCCGCCCCGTGGATCCTGATGAGGATTACTGGGCTCCTCACAGAATCCACCAGCTGCCACCTCCATAACCGCTAACTTGACTACCGGTCGCTTCAGCTCTCTGCCACTCGACGTTCGCACTACTGCCTGACGGATTCTGCCATCGCTTCCTACAATAACTTGCTGCACCTTTCCACGTATCCACGTTCGTCTACTCCCCTCTGCTACGTAAACCAAATCTCCAACCCGTACTGGCTTGCTCTCTTCGAACCACTTCGGTCGTTTGTTTAGTGTCGGGAAATACTCCTTCAGCCAACGGTTCCATACTGCTTCTGACAGATATTGTGACCGTTGATAGCTACTCCTCAGCGCCGCAGCCCAGTCGACTGGAGTCCGAAGCGGGTCGTGAGCTGCCGACGAGCTTCCGAGAATAAAGTGGTTCGGTGTGATCGCTTCCTCGCCCGCCGACTCTTGCGGCATGTATGTTAGGGGCCGCGAGTTTATGAAACATTCCGCCTCAGTCAGCACCGTGAGCAATATTTCATCGTTCAGCTTTCTCCCGTCGTCGAGAGCGCGCAAAGCTTCTTTGACACTCCTCACCATTCGTTCCCACACGCCGCCCACGTGGGGCGCAGACGGTGGGTTGAACGTCCATTTAGTGCGCGCATCAGTAAACGTGTCTGCGCATCCGTTGTTGATATTCTTGATCTGCTTGATCAGCTCATTGCTTGCTCCGACGAAGTTGGTACCATTGTCCGAACATATCTCCACTGGCGATCCTCGCCTGCGGATGAATCTTCTCACTGCCATGATACACGAGTCTGTAGATAGACAGTGGGCTACTTCTAAATGGACGGCACGCGTGACCAAACACGTGAAAACAGCCACGTATCTTTTCTCCTTGCGACGTCCAACCGACACGTCAAGTGGTCCTAGGTAGTCCACACCCACATAACAAAACGGCCTGACAAATGGTGTCAAACGTTCTTCGGGAAGAGGTGCCATTCGCGGGTACTGTGGCTGACACTTTGTAATCTTACAGCGCTGACATTCCCTCATGACCTTGCCCACCGTCGCTCGCAAGTTAGGAATGTAAAATCGCTGGCGGACCTCGTTGACTACCGTCTCACGATTAGCGTGGCCGAACCGGCAATGGTAATCGTTCAGTAGCAATGTGGTGATTAAGTGACCTTTTGGTAGTATTACTGGAAACCGGGCATCGAATGTCGCGTAACTTGCATTGGCCGTCCGGCCTTCAACTCTGATAACACCGAACTGATCAGCGAAGGGGGACAGTCTGTATAATGGGCTAGTTTTTTCAAGATTCACCCATTTGCCTAATTGCGGTTCGTCTCGGTTGTTTAGCAGGATCCTAGTTTCGTCCGGATAGAAATCCCTCTGCGCTATTCGCCATAGATATTGTTCGGCCTTTAAGTACTCTTGCTGACGCAGCGGGACGATTTCGACCGAAGTCGTGCGTTGTAAAAGCTTGCATTGACATTCAGTAGCCTTAACGACTTCGATTGGAAATCCTTTGCACTTCCGACGACAATTCGAGATGAACCGACCCAGTAATGCCACAGTTCGAAGCAGCACGTTCCACTTTGAAAACCGTCCAATGTCTATCAGACTTTCGGGTACCGCAACATGGTGCAATAGAAGGTGAGCTCTCAGCTCCTCGGGAGTTTCCGCTATCTGCTTTTGTTTCGGCCAGTTTTCCATGTCCTGGTAGAGGAACGAATTCTTGCCATTGAGCCACCTTCCGTTCGATTCGGGCACCGTATCTTTGCCCCACTTTGTCAAGCAGTCCGCTAAATTTTCCTTTGAAGGCACGTGTCGCCAGTTCTCCGGCTCTGTTAACGACAGAATTTCTCCGATTCGGTACGCGACAAACTGTTTGTAGTTTCGGTGTTGCGAGCGAATCCAGGCAAGTACCACTTCTGAGTCTGTATGCACGTACTTTTCTCTGATTGGCAGTGTGTGGTTGTTGCTTACAGTGTGCATCATTCTCGCTCCCAAGAGCGCCGCCTGTAGTTCCATCCGCGGAATGGATTGGTACTTAAGCGGGGCCACTTTGCTTCTAGCCATAACTAGGGCTATTCGTACTTCTCGGTTTATCAAGACGCGGAAGTACGCGGCACAACCGTATCCCAATTCGCTAGCGTCGGTGAAAACGTGCAGCTGTAGCGACTCGTAGAGGTTGGAATGAGCGTTTCCGAAATAACAGCGCGGGATCTCTAGGCTACTGATGCCGGGAAGCAGGTGAACCCATTGTCGCCACTTTTCGTACTCTCTGTTGGCTATTTCGGTGTCCCAACCCAAGTTGAGCCGCCAGAGATCTTGAATCAACATCCGCCCATGAATCAGGAAGGGTGCGAGCAACCCTAGGGGATCAAAGAGGCTCATGATAATGCGCAGAGCGATCCGTTTCGTTGGCCGCTTGTCTTCTAGCACGTACGGAGCCAGCTCACCGTGCCAGCTTGTTGAGAATACAAAAATATCTTTTCTCGAGTCCCACGCTATTCCAAGAACCCGTTGTCCTTTCTCTTCCTCGTTGCAATCGATAGAAAGCAGCCTTTGCTGAGATGGCTCCTTTAGGTGTTGCAGGACCTCGTCACTGCTGCTGATCCAGTTCCGCATGTTCAATCCGCCTCGAGAATGGATCAGTTTCACTTGCTGTGCTCGGTTCGATGCTTCTTCTGGCGTGTCTGCACTGTCGAAGTAGTCATCCATATACGTTTTCTCTTTAATGGCTGCAACCGCTTCGGGAAATTCCTCTCTGCTTTCGTCCGCATTTCTATGCATTACGTGCTGCGCCGAACATGGCGAGCAAGAGGCACCGAATGTTGCAACGTCCATAATATAGACATCTGGTGTTTGACTCTCATCGAAGCGGAACAGGAATCGTTGAGAATGAGTATCTTCGGGCTTAATTCGGATTTGATGAAACATCTTTTCGATGTCGCCTCCAAACCCGATACGCCTTTCGCGAAATTTGCAGATTACTCCCGGTAGCAACACAAGTAGATCTGGCCCTTTCAACAGTTGAGAATTCAGCGACACACCGTCTACTTTCGCAGCCGCATCCCATACGAGCCTCGTTTTGTGTGGTTTTCTAGGGTGCGCCACCACGTTTAGCGGCAGATACCATACACGGTTGGGATTGGCTGTACCCAGCTCCTCCTGCGTCGCTTTGTGTGCGTAGCTGTTCTCAATATACTCGCGAATTTGTTTGTGTACGTTTTGTCTTAGTTCGGGATCCTTGGCCAGTTTACGCTCAAGATTCTTTAGTCTTTTTGTCGCCATCGCTAGACTGTCTGGGAAGCATATCTCGTCACTCTTCCATAATAGTCCGGTTACAAATCTTCCATTCTCTCGAATCGTGGTTTTTTCTAAGATTTGTCTCGCTCGTGCATTTTCCGCCGACTCCGGTAGTGTAATAGGTGCGATCCCGGTGTCTTCTAGGATAAATTGTTGCCGGATCATCTCGTTCAGCTCTTGTTCTGCGTTGGATATATGTCCGTGGAATCCTACAAAAGAGTCCTGGTCCTTATTGCATCCGCATGGTCCATAAATTGTCCAGCCGAGAGCACTCTTCACTGCAATTGGTTGCCCTGGTCGACCTACTCGGCTCTCGATCGGGGCAAACAGATCAAGGTTCCGTAAACCGATAAGCACTTTTGGTTCAGCGTTCTCAAATGGCACCACGGGGACGTCCTTGAGGTGCTTGAACTGTTTGGTCAGTTCGTTTAACCGCAAGCTTTGTTTCGGTAGGTTCAGTGCGCCAACTGTGCGCGCCGCCACGAGTTTGTACCGTTCCAGTCCCCCTCTAGCTGAAATTACCAAGTCTACCCGCTCCGACGAACACTCTTTGCGGACCACGTTCGAAGTCCACGTCAACTCCAGTGGCTCTGAGACCCCCACGACTCCGAGGCTGCGCGTTACACTTGCATCGATCAAAGTGTGAGAGGAACCTTCATCAAGGAAGGCAAAGGTGTCAATACTCTTCCAACCATTGAACAGCGTGATCGGTACAACTCGGAATAAAATAATCGCCGTTGATAGCTGATGAGCCTTGCAGTCAGCTTTCATCACAGTCGCTGTCTCCTCTCGATGTAACAATGGGTGATGCCGTGCACGGCAGTTCCCGACGTTGCAGTAGAATCTGGACTTGCAGGTCCAGTTACCGTGGTCGAAAAGGCACACGGTGCAAAGCCTGTTTTCGTCTATTGCTCTCCAACGTGCGTCAAGACTCATTTGTTTGAAGTCAGCGCAGTTCCGTACTCGATGATCCAATTTAGCACAGATCGGACACGGTTTTCGGGGCGGAGCGTTATCAGCTGTGGCAATAATGTCGTTGTGTGTGTAAATATGAGTCCTTTGGTTCTGTCTGGATCGTTCTGTTTGGACACTTTCGTTCTTCGGATGCACGAGAATGGTCACCTCACTAGCATCTACCACCAGCCTGTCCATAAACTCACCAAACTGCTTTAGCGACGGATCTTTGAACGCTCGCTTGTGTCGAACCCAATCGAGCTTAATCGCTGCCGGCAACTTATCCACGAGTTCTTCTAGCAATGTCGGATTTGTCAGATGGCTCCGAAGGTTCGCGGCTTCGAGATGGTCGCACAGCTGTTGAACTGCCATGCCGAAATTGATAAGACTGTCTAATCGTTCCGGTTTCGGTGTCTCCAAGCGCCGGACTTTTCCCAGAAGATTCTTCACGAGCAACTCCGGCCGTCCGTACAATCTTCGAAGGGTTTCTATTATCGACGTAACTGCATGTGGGAACATCAGCTTCGTCACCACCGCATCGCGTGCCGGACCCTTGAGACATTCTCTCAGTCGAATGACGTTTTCTACCGGTGTGAATCCACATGCAGTGTTTGAATCCAAGTAGCTGCTGTAGAATATGGGCCACTCTTCGGGATCTCCCGAAAACGTTGGCAACTTTTTCGGCCATAGCTGTCTCGCGGCAATCTGGTTTGCACTCAGTTGCATAATAGGCGTTTCATTGTAGTTAAAACTAGATGCCGCGCCGTCACGACTTCCATCACCTGGGGGGGTTTTCCCAATCGTAACACTTTCCGTCGGCGCTTCAGGCTTGCGTCTTAAAAGTTTAGCCGCTAGAGCTCGTTTTCGTTCTTCCGATTCGTGCGCGAACCCTGATGGCAACGTAGCGGGGTATTCTTCGTTCTCCACTGTTTCATTTATCGCCTCTTGCTGTTTAGATCCGTTACGCGACAGTTGGTCTTTCAACCATCTCCGTGTCAATGATGTAACGCTGTTGGAACTGCGCTGGGAAGATACTTCATCGATCGCAAGTTGTTCCTCCAAATCGTGCTTCTCTTCCATGAACTTCTCCAGCATTTCTAATCGCTCCTTGGTTATCGCATTTTCCTCTTCTTCCAGCTCCTTTTCCTTTCGCAGGCGCTCCCGTGCTTTCTCCAACTCACGCTGTTGGTTTTCTAGCTTTCGCTCTTCCAACTCCTGTTTCTCTTTCAGACGCAGCAGCGCTTTCTGCGCTAGAGCTTGAGAACTGGAGGTGCGCACGGATCTATCCAGAATAACAGCCTGCTTCGAGTTTTCTGGGTGCTTTTTCGGCGTCCAGTTGCTGACAGACGACGCACCACCCATCGACGAACCCTTCAATACTCCACTGGTAACCAGCGGCGTCTCTTTTCCTCTGCAATCGCTGGCCTTACCACCCTTCTTCGAGCTTGCATCGCTCAACTCTCTCGGGGTCAGGCCGCTAGTAGCAGTTTTCTTATTGCCAGATTTCATCGGTTTGGAAGTTACTGGAGGGCACGCTGTACAGTGCCACCGACGATTCTCCACTCCTGGCGAAACATTCGCGCAGTCCAGGTGGTACCAACCTTGACACGCATCGCACTGAACCATGTTGTCCGCCGAGTTTGACCGTTCGCACCCCTCGCAGTCAAACCCTTCCGTATGCTTCCTTCTCTGCGACATGGTTTGGGTTAATCTTTGAGGATGTTTTGGGGTCGTTCGGACACGCAGAAGCTCCTTGAAGCAACCTGACTTTTAGTGCAGTAGCTCAAAGCTGAAAATAATTTATTCTTTAATCGTATGTATAAGGGGTATAAAGGCTTCGTGTTTACTCACATTAAGTCTTCCCTTTGTATCAAAATGTCCGAAAACTATCCGTCTATCTTTTTATAAATTGTGATGAATTGACAGCAAAACAGTTTCGTTCTAGAAGTAAGTTTTTCCAGGTAAATTTTCAATGATCTTAGAGTGCGGATTAAGGTTGAAAGGATGCGCTACGAAACGGGTAACATTTGTTTTTCCTACCTTCTAGCTTTCAGCCAATGTAGTTCAATTGAGGTTTTGTACTTCCACGACTTCTTCTAGGACGATCTTCAAACTCCTATTGGTTGAAGGTGAGCCCTCTAATCGTTATCGTAGGCCCTCTACTAATTCGTCTGAACCTGACTACAAAATGTGCGTTTAATTATCCCTAACCTAAGATTGTGAAATTAAAGTGCTCACCAATCGTGCTCACCAAATATATGCGGATTACTCAAAATCCTTCACTATCCTCGTGAACGGTGAAATGCGGTATACCCAGTGGGTGAAAATTTATAATAATAATAAAGGAACTTCGATCAAAATTTCAATAATTAATTTAAACAAACTTCCTCCTCGGCTCAAACTACGATGATATCGATACTTCTTTTTCTGACGGTTCTCGATCATTCGGTCCAGGGGGGTGCCCGTTCGCTTCGTCTCGACTGTCGAGTCCAGGGGGGTGCTCACCTGTATTATCTGTAGTGAGTGCTGCAGCGATGCCAGAACACTTGCTTTTCGTATTTTTGTACGACATATATAATTTTTAATAAAGAATGTACAAAACGATTGACTTTTTATATTTTAAATTTTCAAGAATTTGTTACAATTTGATTTTTTAAAGGAAAGGTCTGAAACACCTTCATGATTTTTTTTCAAGATTTTGCATTCAAATTTTCTTTAAAAATCGAAATACAATTTGTTGGAAGTACTATCGAAGCAAATAAAAGCATGTTTCCTTAAAAAAAATATTAAAAATTGTTTGAGTTATGGCCCCTTCCCCGAAGCATATTTTTTGCCGAAGAATGCGGTGAATACTCTCCCAGATGAACCACTGAACTCAAATTAAAAAAGTAAACTTTGTATATAACATCTTAAAAATTTTGGTCCGGCAGCTAGACTTGATCGATTTTGCATATTTTGAGCATTTTTTACTGGGAACTGCGAAGAAATAGTTTAGCATTAATAGAATTATCATCTTTACCAGTTGTTCCAATCACTTTTGAATTTCGTCTACATGTTATTAAGAGTCAAATATTATGTTGATAAAAAGGATGTATCAAATGTAAATTGCAAAAAAAAATATTTATTGAAGATATTACTAATAATTATATAACTATTTATAGATATAATGCATTCGTATTTATACCATTCGGAAGTAATGCGTAGGACGAAGACTAAATTTTTGAAAATCGAGCAATTATTTAATTGTGCCATTTTACCCACGAGACAACTTTAATATACTTTTAATAAAACACGAATGAAACTATTGCATGATAATGACACTAAAAATAGTTTACTATATTCGGAAAAGATTTGAAAAGATCAATAGCCTACCGATCGCCAGCATCTACTTTAACCGACCTAGCCGCCTTTTTGTTTACTGGGTCGCGTAGCGCTCTGTTCTTTACTTCTAGGCTTCCCATGAACATCGGCAAGTTTGTACACTACCGGTCAAAAGTTTAAGTTCACCCTACAATGTTAATGTAATATTCAAAAAGCTACGGGTTTCTTCATTTATTGTTATTTATTATTATTATTATTTTTTTTATTTCAATTATAGAGGTTTTAACCTTAAGGTCATTCGCCTCTTCGGGTTAGAAAAATCTCTTTGGAAAAATTTCTAACCCTATGTGCGGGGTCGGGACTCGAACCCAGGTGCGCTGCGTACAAGGCAATCGATTTACCAATACGCTACGCCCACTCCCCTTTTATTATTATTATTTATAATTATTTTTCAACCTATTCCTCTACGATAGACATAAAATATGTAGTTTTTTTTCACTTTTCAGTACTGATTTGTTAATCTTCGAATTAGGTCAATTTGAACAGATATTTTTCTTCAACAGTTACGATTTTCAATATAAAAATCTTTCTACTTACCTTACAGTAAAGAAAAATATACAAAAACAATTTGCAATATATTTTTCTGGGTGAGCTATCGCAGCACTAAGATGTTACGCATAATATGTACTAGACGCATCGAAAGAATACAACCTGTCATAACCAATTTCTTTGTGATCTACGCGTCACCCAAATGCGTCAAACCCCTTACTGGCCCATATTATTGGCTCGAATCAAAACTCGAAATGTCAATTGACGATAGGTTCATCCGGAGTGTTCTTTTGTGTTTACATTTTGCTAGCGTTGCCAATTTTATTTTGTGTCCACCACCCAATGTGGCTACGACACATCGCTTTTGCGCGTGCTGTCCGACTTCGCTACCGCTCAGTCGGACTTAAACTAGAGATAGCCCCTACATTTGAGTAAGCCGGGCAAACGAGTGGATCACAGGTTCGCTTGCTTCCGACGGTGGGTCGGTGGCCACCTCGCCCGGCGGATCATCAGCGGCTTTGCGCCGCTCCAGTTCCTAGGCCTCGGTTATGCGGCTAAGCCGCATCGGAATGGTACCCCTTAAACATTCTAACTAGAATCGGTTGTGTCACCGGAGCCGGAACACGAATTAGAACCAGGCATTCCGGTTGAGCTTAACTGGGAAGTTTAGTAATATTTCCATATCAACTTTTGAATAGGGCTAATAAGATTTGTAAACAAACTTTTATTTTGCTGATTTCTCTTAATTTGTTATAATTTCAACACAGAAAACATTTGAATTTGAATCTACCAATGGGAAAGATGTTGATTCATGTGTATTTTTCATGAAATTCAACTCGGCAGCGTAATAATGAGCGAAATCAGTTTGTTTACAAAAATCTCATTAGCCCTTTTGAAGAATTAATGTTGATTTAATCTGGAAATTAAAATTTTCTGGCATCGCTCCACCACCCCGTTGAATTCTAACGATTTCTCCACCTGGGCGCCAGGTTGACAATATTAAATGAACTTTGTTTACGTTCGACAAGTTTTGATTCGAGCCAACAACATCCAGCCCTCTGACCAGTAGCGTGTAACAACATGATATAGCGAAGACGCACGTGCTTGACAAAGCTGATTCACACGATACTGCGCATGTCACGTTTAAGATAGTTGTTTCTTTGTACGCTTGATCCGTATATTATCTCAAATAAATTAATAAAGTGGCACAAAGCGAGGTTCTAACTGATTAAATCTAAAGGTATGTATACGTATGTGAGTGTTCGTGAGAATCTCAAAAAATATGCATTGGCATAAAGATGCCATTTTAATATTGAACCAATATTCCCAAAAGGAGAGAATGGATTATAAACATAAATCTGGAGCACAAAAGCGAGCAGCGAAAGAAATCCGGCATCTGAATGCCATAAAAGGTCAGCAAACCCTAGAACGCTTTCGATTAAGAGGTACTGATGTAAACATAGATCATGACATCACTACCGAACCTGATGAAAGTATTGTCGAGTCTAATGAAGGAAATTCAGAAAGCGAAAGAGAGCTGGTGCTACCGGTATCTGCAATCGAGGTGTCTGAAGAAGATCGAAGAAATGAAGTGGAAAAAGAATCTAATGAGAAAATGAATACCTTCGACATTGGCAACATCGATTGACTCAACATGACGTCCAATCAAATAGAAGACGCCATTCGCCAGGGACCTTTATTACATCCTTTACTATTTCCGGACGATGCTAGTGGCCTTCGTTTTCCGGAAAGCATACTCCATACGTTACTCATGAATGGAGAAAAAGTCAAACGTGACTGGCTAGTTTGGAGTGAATCGAAGGAAGCATTGTTTTGTTTTGCATGTCGACTTTTCAGTAAAATGCCTGACAATGTACGATCAGCGCTGCAAAACCATCAGGATATTCAAAAAAGAATAGTTGGAAGAGATTGTATGACAAAGTTCCTGAGCACGAAAACAGTCAACATCACAGAGCTTGTTACATTGAGTGGCGTCAATATGAAATAAGACATGGAACTTCAGCTTCGATCGATTCTTTGCTGTTGGAAAGCATTAAAAGTGAAGCTCTTCGTTGGAGACAAATACTTTGCAGGATTTTGGATGTCATTTTATTTCAACAGGAAAACAGGAGAAGCTATAGCTGAACTTGTTCGTAGTACACTCCAAAAGCACAGCATTCTACTTGCAGATTGCCGTGGGCAAGGGTATGATAACGGCAGTAATATGAGTGGTCGTTACAAGGGAGCCCAGAATCACATTCTCCAACATAATTCGTTGGCTACTTTTGCACCTTGAGATTGCAACAGTTTAAATCTCTGTGGTGTTCATGCTGCTGAGTGCTGTCCAAAAGTCATAACATTTTTCGGAATTATACAAAAACTGTATAACATCCTTAGTTCGAGCCCTGTTAGGTGGACGATTTTACAAAAGAATATTGAATGTTCTCTGCATAGCATGTCTCAAACTCGTTGGTCTGCTCGTGTAGAAAGTGTAAAACCATTTGCAGCCCATATGCCTGGAATAATGAAAGCGATCGAAGAAATCTTGAATATCAGTGCGGAAACAAGAATTGATCTGGATGGTATTGAAACTTATATATCGACGTTGGAGTGTACTCTTCTCGCTTCAATATGGCTCAAAGTTTTGTGTTTGTGTTTAAGTTTATTACCTTCACCAACAGGCCCCTTGGCCCCACTGGTGGTTTGTTAAACTAATTATATTATGAAATTGCCAACATTTTCGCTTTTATCGCATTCCGCGTCCGGTTGAAGTCAAAGGCCGTCGCCACACTGTTAAAAATTCGATGGAGTCCGGTAACAGCGCTCTGGCAACCATAGTTGGTTCTCCTGAATGGAACTCGCAGAAGAGAGTTATTACGTAGAGCCCGAACGCGGGCTTGAAGATCCAGACGTCCGAGGATTGTAGGGCAATCCACTCTGGCAGAGAGTAAGTCCGAGACGAACAAGGCTCGAGAGCAGTCCCTCTGAATGCTGAGTGTATCGAGGTGTATTAGCTGTAGCTGGCAACGGTTTTCATAGCTCGGCAGCTGAAATCTGTTTCGCCATGGGGGATGCCGAAGGGCGAAGCGTTTGAACTTGCGTTGAACAGCCTCGATTCTGTCAATCCCGTTCTGGTAGTAAGAATTCCAAACAGCCGAACAATATTCTAACGTTGAGCAGACCAACGCACAGTAAAGCGATTTAAGACAATATACGTCCCTGAAGTTTTTCGCTATTTAGACGATGAACCCAAGCTGTCGTGATGCCTTATCCACGATGTATGAAGTATGTGGTTTGAATGTTAGTGCCGAATCCATGATGACTCCGAGATCTTTGATGTGAGGGTGTCTTGGAATACTCGAGCGGAAGAAATGGTAGTTAAACTGAGTCGGATGGCGCTTCCGCGTGAACGTAACGATTGAGCATTTACTCGGGTTTGAAACCATTCTGTTTAGATCATACCACGTACTAAAGCTGTCCAGTTCCCTCTGAAGAAGCTCGGCATCGGTTTTATCTCGTATTTGTTTAAAAATTTTCATGTCGTCGGCGAAAGAAAGGCGGGGTCCTTGTAATGTGAACTCCAAGTCGTAACAGCAAACCGGGGTCGCGAGCAAATAGCTGTCCGTTGATGAATTTAAGCCACAAACATTCTGGTAGTAAGCCTCGATGTTGTTGGAGGACGGATCAGGTACAGCAGAGAGCGAAGCCATGTTGCCGATCCTTTCGTTAATCCCACAAACAGTATCGGAACGGTTCACGGTCGCCTGGTCGACTGTGGTGAGGGATTCGAGGCATCCCGAATCAACTGCGTCGCGCCACAAAATACGACTATCGTCGTGGTCGAGAGAAGTGGTTGGCATCTGATAACAAGATGTCGGAGCAAAAGGCAAAAAACTGGAAGCGAAGAATGCATCAGCGCTTGAAGTGTTCGGAACAGATGTATACTTGCCATTTGCGGCAGGTTGGAAGACCCTTTCACCCATCCCACACAGAGGACCGACTGATGATCGCTGGCTGCAAGTGCTCGACTCTGGCCAGGGGATCGAGGGCTTCCATAGTGCTAACTGCGGTGCGTCCCAGTATGCGTTGAAACCCGATGGCGGAATGCGGAGAGCAGGAACGGGGTGGTAGCAGCTTACGGTGAGAGTCCTACGATGAGCTAGAAGCGTTAATCGGTTCAACCGTTGTATCGTTACAATTTTTATAATACTTGCCGAGAAAGGCGGCTTGGAAGACCCTTTCTCCACCCACACATACAGGACCGGGACGACTGATGAACGCTGGCGGCAAAGGCTCGACTGTAGCGGGGGAGGGCTTCCATAGTACCAACTGCGTTGCATCCCAGTATGCGATCGGCATCGATACTCATTCACAAGGGCGCTGTAGCTTGATATAGTGGCATGGCCAATCGTTGCGGAGTCCTCTGCAGGACCATTGATGGGCCGGGTTGCATTAGAGAAGTACATGCTTTTTCTGGAGGCGGTGGAAAATCAGTCGGCGGGCTCCAAATGTGCTGAGTACGGCTGTCTTCAAATTCCCTGAACAGTATGCCTTGCGGCCATGTGTCAGGATTAAGAGCTGCATCACGGTACTTTGGGTGAACTCCAATTTTGAAGGATATGAAGTTCAAAGTACTGACGTCTATGCTTTTTTAACAAGCAGAATAACCTTCATCTCCTCGTTACAATTTAGTCCTTCTTTAGACATTTTTTCGACAGTCTCTTTGCTAACGCTAGGATGAAAGATACATCCAGAGCAACGGCGCGGGAGGTGAAACCGTAACAATGTTGTTATTAACGACTAGCTTTCGACCACCAACAAGACTATTGCTCGGATCAGGGCCATCCTCGCGACGACGTTTCTGAGGTGGTCGAGAGGTACCGGAGTTTGACCGGACTGGAGTAGATGTTGAAACCTTTCTAGCGAGGCGCGAAATTTGCTCGTTATTTTTGGATAACTCGGCCTTTAGTTCAGCACAGACGTCATCCGTTTTCCCAGCGATAACAGCGATATCACATCTAAGTGAAGAAACGGTGTCGCGAAAGCGAGCAAATTTCATCAGCTTGACACATTCATTGCACATCCAAAATAAATTTGGGTTTTCCGCAAGTTTTTTTCAAAAACGGCTTGATAAGTTGTTTCCCACATGGAATATGTACCAAATTTTTGCAAAAACCCATGCATTCGATAAAGTCGTCATCCGATTTGACGGTTTTCGCGCAGTGATCGCATGCACTTGTCATAATGCGTGCCGATCTGAGAATGCGAGCAATGAAATATAGATGGCGCTGGGTTCAGTGGAAAGTTTTGGTGGTCAAGTCACATAAGTCACTCAATTGCGTTCTTCGCTGGTTTTTTCGCAACACAAAAGCAAACAGGAACAAATGCAGAATAACAATGTTAAAAACAAAATTCTCAGTCAATTAACACGACAAACAACGATAAAAACTTCACAAATCTCGTCGAAAAGTAAAAATAGTTGGAGCGTTTTATGTAAGCAACTAATCGGTAGGAATACACTGAACCCAACACAGCAAATAATTTTCGCAGCCTTGTTCTACAAGCTAGAGGTGCAACATTGGATGTAGAGACAGAAAACATCAAAAGCTTAATTGATGAGTTGAAAGCTCTGAGGGATCAATGGCCACCCATTGTTAAAGAATGTAAAATTGTTGCTGCAAATTTGAACATTTCCGATACATTTGCAGAAAAGCGATGAAAGATTAGGAAGCGTATGATCGACGAATCATGCTGCGATGTGAATGAATCTAATCCTGAGATTCAGTTTAAACAAGGAGTGTTTTACGTTCTTCTGGAGTGTTTGATTGGAAATATGACAAGACGTTTCGACGCTGTAAAAGATCTCGAAACTAAATTCAGTTTTCAAATCAGAAAGCGCGCAAGCTTTACTTCGACTCATGAAAGTCATTTAAAATAAGTCGACTGTACCAAATGCATCTACCAAAACAAACAAATAATAAATCTTATGTGGATATTTTAATTAAAAAAAATCAATGTGCATTGAATTTTGTGTCAAAATCGTTTTATTTAACAGTTGATCCCATACAGTTTCATTATTTAATATTCAAATATGTAGGTTTCTGGAAGGGCCCTTCAGTTCATTATGCCATGGGGCCCGCCGTGGCTCTGAACGTTGGCCCTTTGGTGGACCAACGTTGGCCGACGCCCAGCAGACCTTTCAGCAGGCGTCTATTATTGGCCCTGTGTTGTTTGGTTTTGAAACAAATTTATAGGATTCTCAGTGGAATCTAGCGTGCTTTTCTTGGAGGATACCCGAAGTTTTGTTGTTGTATACAAACCAGTGCCAGTGGTGCGTACTATCAAATTCAGTTGTTTTTTTTGTCTGAATTTACCGAAACCAGCATTAAGTTGACTGATGTTTCACGCAAAGAATTTAGTTTTATGCGTCTTGATTATTAATCCAATTTAATCGAACACAATGCTTTAAAATAAAATGAGTTGGCTATATAAATTATTTGTCTTGCATGTCTTACTATCGCTTTGTAGAACATAACCAGATCGATATTCGTTTCACTTCTTTAAACGACCAAAAACAAGTTCCATAAGTCAAACATGTTCTTTAGATCCTGTTTTTCAACATATAACAAATATATTTAATGAAGATAAAAAAAAAAATTTGCTTTGATTCGATTATCCGAAGCGAAATTTTTCTGCACTCTACGGATAATCGAATCTGGCCTATATCTAAATTTGTGAAATATGAGAAAGCATGGTAATGGATGTAATTCTTTGATACTAAGATATAACGAGACCAGAAAATTGTTGATCTTGGGAATTATACTCAAGGTATTTCTAAACAACTATCCGTTTGAAATTTTATTACAATAAGTTACTATATTGATGGAATATGATCTCAAATCACGGTATGTGTGCAATTTGCGAGCAATGCTTCAATGGATGAGTAGAATTTCCTATTTCACCTTAAGGTGACCGTCATGCACGTCTTTCCCCTACTTATCACATTCGATTGTTGTGTAAAAATTTATCACACATGAGCTGGGGTAACACAAATAACAATTTTTTTTCGAATTTTTTTGGTAGTCAGTAGTACGCAGCGCTCCTGAATCCGCGCATAGAGTTAAAAAATTTCATATATTTTTCTAACCCGAAGAGGCGAATGACCTTAAGGTTTAAACTTCTATAATCGAAAATACTACGTCAATATCTCAGCAACTGAATTTCTGATTAAAATTGCATTAGATATTCGATTTTGCTTCAGACGGCCGATACGGGTTGAATTCTGCACACCGCTTTGCTGTGCTGTGCCATTTCGAGGAGAGCTAGCAAAGATAGTAATGAGTGGCAAACAAAAATAAAACTTTTGAATATCTGATAGAAAACCCAACACATTGGATTAAAAGTTTAACGAAAATCCTCAGTAGTAAGTAGGTAACAAACCTGTTCAGAAATCCGCAATCATATCGACCGCCTTAAGAATATTGCAAGCCACAGCTATAATCTTCACAAATAGGCGAAAATAGCTGTGCTCTAATGTATCCCTTCAATGTTTCCAATTCCACAAAGATCGTAAAATTGTACTTCTCTCTCCCTTGCCGGCTACATTTTGATACATCTAGGGTGCAAGGTCGGAAAATCATCAACCCGATAAAAGAACCATGACAGCAATTCACTTTTTTATCTTCCATACATTACGCACTACATACCCCGCGTTAATACGTGTCCGGTGTTCAGTCATTCACCCCAGTTTTCCCTCACTGATACTGAGTGCCTAAATCTTATAAATCAGGAGGGGTTCCAACTTGGTCGAATCGTTACAATTTTTATTATTACGCATTTGTTTTCAATGTTTACAAGAATCGTTCATATTGTATGAAACTGGCTGCGATGAAAGGAAAGATGCATAAAATAGCTTTGCAAAAGGCAATCTTGTATAATAATTCATGCGTTGAAGTTTTTGGCTGAAAATCAAAGAAACCACCAATGTTTTACATCGCTAGCGAAACACAGATAGGTGGCGGGTAATCTGTAAATGGTTTGTCAGATTATTGCATGCGTATTTGTGACACGAGTTAGATTTTAATAATGTATGGGATATCTTTTGATTGTTGACACCACCGATATATCGATACTGTATATACAATGATGCAAAACTGGCCAAAGCCTCAAAAACCAACTTCAAATTTTATCATGAAAGGTGTTTTCTCAAATCGAAAACAGTTAAATATGCAGCCATCAAAAACAATGTGTCATTTGAAAGACACTAAGAATTATTTAAATGCTAAAATCTGGGTAGGAATGAGTTATTTCTGGTTTTGGACTCATTTAACACTTAAACCAATAATTGAAATGAAAATATTTTCATCAAAGTTAAACAAACAAATCTTAGGAACTGATGCAGGTAATATCAAAGTGCAAAAAATTGGAAATCAGATAAAAAATTCCAATTTTCTCACCGTAGCAGCCAATTGTTTATCGTGATTTCAATTGTTAACGGTTCAAGACCATCAAAAGCAATTAATATCTTGTGTGATTCAACACGGAATATTGATTGAAATACGTGACCGATTTCCAACGAAGTACACAATAAATTGGATCAACTCAATGTTCATAAACCGTAACTAGCGCGCTTGGAAACACGTCACTGACTATGAAAACAAATAAAGGATGCCCTCAAGGCGAGTACTATCACCCTTATTGTGGTCATTAGTTGTAGACGAGACGACCATTAACTGAAATGGGATACAAGTGACCATTTGGGAGGATCTGGTAATTCAGGACCAGAAATAAACGCTAGTATCTCCATGGAATACTGGCTGACAGTGTTTCAAGCATAAATATATGCCATTCTAGAATGCACTTACGTATGTCTGAAAAGAAAATACCGGTACGCAAATATCTGCATTTTCTCAGATAGTCAGGCTGTGCTCAACGCATTAAGGTCTCCTACATGTCGCTTAAAACTAGTATGGGAATGTATTGTTGCATTCCGATAATTGGCTTGAGCTTGAGCTTGTGCGCCCACCCCTGGTTGCTACTCCGTTATCGCTCTGGACTATCTGAAGTTGCACAGGGAATAAGTAGATAATTATGCTTGGGAATAGCGAAACATCTTTCAATGTGCAACTCCTGGTAATCCTAAAGTATTGATCAATACCAGCGCCGGCCAGGCCCGAACGTAGCTCGCGGAAGGAAAGGGAAGGATTTTTTTGTTAGTAAGAGTATGGAAGTTGGATCACTTCTTCTTTACCGACGCCAGAGAGGTGACTTCACTATCTGGACTAGATATCGATCCACCAAACTCATAGACCGGGGACCAACGGCTTTATTTCCCTTCCGAAGGAAGACGTGACCACAGATTTTTTCACCTCAGAAAAATCTCAACGACCTCGGCTGGAATTGAACCCAGGCAAATTGAAATAAGTGGCGGTTACGTTTACCACTCAACCACCAGCGCCGTCTGTATTGTTGCACTCCGATAATTTGCGGCGAAAAATCATGGTAATTTATACTGGGTAAAGGACATTGCAGAGTTGCAGGGAACGAAAAAGCCGATGAGTTACCCAGAAGAGGATCTTCAAACAATTTTGTCGACCCAGAACCATTCTGTGAAGTTTAATCGAGTGCTCTCAAAATGGAACTGAAAAGGTGGGAAATCACAGCTATAAAGAACAATTGGAGTACCACACCTGAACTGAGGCAATCAAAGAAATTTATCTAACCTAACGAGAAAAATGCCTGGAGTTGCTTAGACTAAACAAAAAAGAGCTATACATCTTGACAGGATTACTTACCGGACACGAGTAAATATCATCTTAAGAAAATTGGTAAGCTTACATGTCGCGCCAGCGGATCTGAAAGTGAAGCATCAGAGCATCTGCTCTGCGAATTCAGTGCATTGATACAACGCAGACTAAGAGTGCTCCGTAAAGGAACATTGGAGCTTTTTGATATTTGGACTGCTAATTCCAAGCAGGTAAAAAAACTTCATACGAAGTGGTATGCCTAACTGGAAAGAGTATCTCTATAACGACACTCACTCAACAATAGGGATATGTCATAGTAGATAGTACACTAAGATTAAGGAAGGGGCATACCATAATAGATCTAAATACTAGTCGCAGTGGTTCGTCACAAAAAAACCAACGAAGTTTGATAAAAGGCAAAAACCGCAGTTATTGCCGTCGATTCGTCGACGGGTTATCAAGAGAAACATCGATGAGCACTCTTTGGGGCACGGCTCGACATATGCATAACCAACGTGAATGTAGAGTATTCAAATCGCTGGATATTCGCCTTCACTAAGACGATCTGTCCGGACCCTGCTCAGAAAACTTACCGCACCACGTCTCCCCTCGATACCGAGAAGGATACACTGTTTTCGATGGTGGAGTCAGGGTCGGATTAAGAACATGGCCGAGAGGCCCGCGGCCCTAACATTTGGAGAACCCCAAAAAAAGACAGTAAAGTTTTTTTCTGAGATTTTTTTCTTGCTTGAAGTGTTTTATATTTTTCATTTTTGTATCTCCTTTCTCCATACATTGGATACTTGAAATGATAGGGCCAAACGATTATTTGTTTTTATGTAATTGGTTTATTGATTATTTTTGGCGAAATTAAAATTTTAATTTCACCGAGAAAAATCAATAAACCAAATACATAATAATTTTGCGGTTATTTGTTTTTTTAAATCACGATTATTCAGGCTCCATTTTTAATAATACGATTAACAAGAGCTGCCCTCTTTCAGAACGAACCATTGATTGTGCCGAGGATTCGGAACGAACCATTAAGAGTAGTTTGGATGGCTGCAGTAGCGGTGGTCGGAATCTTCCGTATGCACGCCACAGAATACCCAAAATATTATCTCGATTTATGCAGAATAGTGAAGCTTCCATAGCATTGATTCAATAACCGTACTTCCATAAAGGAAACTTTTACATTGGGAAATTACTTAATACTACCTACTATTGCTTACAACAAGACAGGCATGACTAATCCACGTGGAATTCCTCGTGCATGTATTCTTGCAAATAAGACTATTGATGCGTGCGTCATATCGTGGCTCGTCGCTGTAGTGCTATATGATGACAAACATATATTCCTTGTTTGGATGTGTCTTTGTTTTTTTTCTCCTTTTTCAAGGATTTTTATGAACGTGTCCACTGGAAAACAGACAGAGAAAGAATGACCGGAATGGTGAGACTGAAGAAACGGTGAAAATACACCTTTATTGGAAACACTGAGAAAATATATGTCCCCAAGCAGGAATCGAACCTGCGAACTGCCAGTCTCTAGTTGGGTGCGTTAACCGCTCCGCCATCGAGGAACTGTGATGATGCCATCACATGTTGCCAACAGTTTCGCGATCACCGCCGCAGCTTCCAATACCTCCTAATTGACCCATCGACCCCCAATGTCTCCTATAAGCAGATCTTCATCTCTCCCTCTTATCGATCGGGCCAAATCTCTTTCGTTATCTATTTTTAGGTCCAGTGGACTGCGCTCAAGGCTTGAGATATTTATTATAACTGTTTGCCCCCTTTCCTAACTCAGTCGCCGCCAGACTTTTGGCAGTGAAAGAGCTATGGAGGGGCAAGTTGATGTCTGCCATAGCCTTAACTCCATTTCACTGCCAAAGGTAGTTTAACCTGCCACTGCAAATTACTACATGGCACCTATTCAGCGCTCTGAGAAATTTTCATGTGATTTTCGTGAATCCGGCTGTCGAACCCCATATCATCTGCTATGCAATTGCTCAGCAGTAGCGCAATTGGAATTTCAAGTTTTCGGTTGTCCTTACATAGACGACACCGTGTTTGGACGACTGAAATTCAGAGATATACTAAAGTTTCTTATCAAATGTGGTAAAGAGCATTAGGCTTAGTCGCAGGTAGGGTTCGCAGTACCGACTCTTTTTAACGAGAACCGGTACTACGGTACTGAAGCCCTCAGTACCGGTAGTACCGGTAAAGTACCGGTACTGGAATATTTTTTTAGAAAATTCGAAAAAAGCTTCAAAGTGAAATTGAATGCTCAAACTGATGACCTTATTTTCAGATGGTTGATTTGTGCTGATCAAAAAACATGTTTATTGTTTTTAATTGCTTCGGAAAAGCATGGCTCATTTCAGTAGAAGATATTTTTCGTATGCGGCACCTTTTTTTATTTCGAAATCTAGGCCAGTTTGAAATCAATAACTTTTGTCGACTTTAACAGATGGTAAATACAAAAAACCCTATTAACAACAGTAAATCAAAGCAGGAATGGCAGTAAATCCGAGCAGGTTGCTCGTATTTCCTCTTTTGTTTTTCGCTAAACTGGTGTCGCCCTTTCCTCTAGTGCATACCAAGGCTCCTTGCTTTCCTGTAAACTATGGAGTTTTGCTGAATTTTCCCATCACCAATAATTACAAATCGCCCCATTTAAAGCAGTTCACCAAGTCTAAAATTGTTAGTTACTAAATTGATTTTCGGTCTTTTATAAATAAAGGTTCAAGAGCAAACGAAATACAGACATGACTTAGACCATAGCCTTATTATATCCACCCAGTGAATAATGGAAAGCAATCAGTATGTCGCTAATAAAAAATCCATAGCAAATTTTTACGTATCTTACGCTAGATGTGAATATTTTGAAATTTAGTACAAGATCGTTAAAATTTAATTTCGACAAAATAGTGCAGGAATTTAAACATACCGCTCAGTACAACGGGAGCTAGTAATGTTTAACTTCTAGAATTGTTATGATGATGGCCCCACCTCATTGCCCCACAAAGATGTTAGCTCAACGATTAATCTAGAAGGTAATTAATATAATTAAACGTCATCTTGCAGACCGATATTTTGAAACAGAGTCCCCCTAGAGAGTCCACATTTTTTCATAAAAAAAATTGTATAGTACCGAAAATACCGATACTGGCTTTTGTTCAGTACCGGTATTACGGTACCAAAAATGGGTCGGTATTCCCGGGATTTTCGGTACCGGTATTACCGGTACCACAACCCTAGTCGCAGGCGATTTGAACTACTTGTGAGTTTAATTTACCTGCTGTTTGTTATTGTACTGTTCTTTTTTCCACCATTCCAATTCTACATCTTTCCTCCTCCTCATTGCTGGATGTTATTATTGGAAAGCGCACAATGCGCAAAAGCATCTCTGTTGACGAATTTTGTATTACTCTTTTAGCCTACAATAACAATATGAAATTACTTGATAAAAAAGTCTACCCGTGGTATCTAATAAAACCTTCAAATACATAGAACCACAGAGTACTACTCCCGCTGTTTGCCAACAACACACGATTACAAATAAATCTCTGCGAAAGGTGATCGACCGGAAAATTTAATAAAACTTAGATTATGTTTGCGGTCTAGGAACGTTCCGGTTGCAATCACTACCTCGCTGCGTGAAGGCCATAAGCAATTTGCCCACTCAGTCTAAATATGGCCCCGTGTCGAAAGTTTATTGGTACGCCAGCACAGTGCAAATATTTCGACAGCATTTCCAACCACTTCTCACTACCTACTACTCTACTATGTGTCACATCGAAGAAATCCCTACACAGACCAGTCACAACTATATTGCGAACAGCCTGGCCTTCCCTGGGAATCTGTAATGTTACTTCTCCTGATGGTTGACGAGTCGGAAAGCGTGTCGTTGTTTATTTATGTACACACTTCCTAGCTAGTACTATGGCTAGCGTTACCTGAAGTTGGCTGAGGGGTTGTTATGCAATGATGGCAAAACAATTTTCCATCCTTGGCCATAGTGCCGCAAGGCCCAAACCATCCGGAGTGTTCCCTTGCGTGTCGTCAATGCAACCGCGACGAAGCAAGCAAATCATAGTCCGTCATGAAAAAAATGCTGCAGCATCCAGCCCGAAAAGTACGAGTAAATATAATTTTCATGTTCATTCAAAATGTATGATAGGTAAACATATAGACGGCCGCTGTTTGTGTTCATAATTCATCCGGTGAAATTGAGCTTTCACAGACGAAACAAGTTAAGGTTGCAAAGCTGGGATGTTCCGTTGCAAGCTGTTTCCGTAGGTGCAGGTGAATTGATAATATACCCTTTCATAATGGAGGAACTACGCGTTCGCTAAGTATTTCCTAATCTTGTTTTGTTATATTTTATGCGTAGCAAAATAGTTTAAGCTGAAAGTTAAAACCGAGAGTATCAGTTTAATTCAAACAAATTATACTGAATCGACTTTCTAACCACCTCAATCCACACAAACCACAGTGGCTCCACAAGTTTTATAATAATAACTAGTACTTAGAAAATTGCTAAACTCTTCATAGGTCGTAGTTCTAAGACTTTTATAATCGTAGAATGAAAAATATTGCTGGATTTCTAAATAGCTCAAATAGAGAAAATTACCTGATGTTGGAAAAAAAACGTCGAATCCATGCAAATAGGTGAATGCTTTTTCCTTCAACCGCAAATGATACCAAACAATGGGAAATTTATCCATAAAATTTCACGCTGTTTTTAAATCCATAAATTCAGCTTCATTTCATCCGATGTGGCAAACAAAATTTGCCTCGAATCACTCGGAAGATTCGCGTCTTCCTCTCTGCAGCATCCCGCCGGATATGATCGTCATAATCATCAACTAGAAGACGACGAAGAAACGCCGAGAAAAGGGAGCGTAGGAGGCATGCAAATTCCTTTCCTCTGCTGTGCACTGACGTCCGGAGTGATTGGACACGGTTAAAGTGAGCTTTGCTGAATATAATAGGGTTCCCGTTTTTCTTTTATGAATTATTACGTTTCGACTACGTCTCATCACAATTCGACAAAAGCAACTGACAAAACTAAGCTAGCGCCGGATTGACGCTAGCTCTAAAAAGAAAAAAAACTATTTGTGTTTCTGAGCAAATTTCGTGTCCTGCTTGATGTCCCGCAAGACAATGAGCTCTGAATAAGTTGATGAGAATTAATGAAATTGAAACTTGGTTTGGCTTAGCAAACCAATGCAATATGTAGGTACTATTCTATATTTCTCCTTAGTGGAGGAAATTTAGCTAAAACAAATTTATTCCCACCAAAGGTACTGCCACTAAGTTAGTGTCGGATTCTGAAGAGACGAAGTCGAAACGCAAATTCCATTACTAATTTAGTTATAAGTTTTGTGCTTTTCCACGCAAAGATGGTTTAAAGTCATTTTCTTCTTAATCAAGATAAAAATAATTTTTACACAAATTTTCTCCACTAAGGATATAGCATAGTGAGGTAAATTGTGTTTATACGATAATCGCAGCTTTTTCCGACACAACTTTTATCGTGGCCACCATTCATATCTGCGGTTCAAATTTTTTGCCCTGTTGCTGGCAATGGCTTCGTTTAAATTATCATAGCAAACATAACATAATGATGGCTTTCCCCGAGCAGCTAGTAGATGGCTAGAGTGAGAGACAGAGAGAGAGAGAGAGCACTGAGTGGTGAATCCTGCAGACGAGCTTCAATATACATACCTAACGACAGTCAGTAAGTTCGTACCGAGGAAAATGGGATGAGCTCATCTTCCATCCATTAGACAGGCAAGCAAGCAGACGGAAAGGCAGGAAGCTTTGACTGCACACACACACACATTCACATCCATACGCTTGCTGCTGGAAATTTGTGGGTGGAGAAAAACGCAAGGATATTTGGCGGTTTGATGAAAGGAAATCGTTCTTCGGTCTGTATGACGTTCCGAAGCAGATTTTGCGTAATACATTTTTAATGGCGCTGATATTAAATAAGGAAATTGTAGCTAAATTTAACTTAATGTGCCATTAATTTTTGTGGTTTTATGAAATGAAATATGCCAGGCAAATTGCAGTCAGTCAGTACTGTCAGAGACAATCATTGTGAGTTTAAATTGAATGACACAATAAACAGAGTTTCTGGATAAGTGTAACTGTATTATATGTGTATATATCAAACATTGTTTTACCGTTCTTATATTCTTACATTTCTTACAAAAAAAATGTATAGGATTCGCTAAAGTTTTGGAAACTTTCTCCGAGGCCCGATGGCCGAGTCTCATATACCAATCGACTCAACTCGACGAATTAGAACAATGTCTATATGTATTTTTTTTCAATGGAGAATCCAATTTACGCACTAACCCAGTACACGTGTTATTAGTAGATGCCAAGCTACCACACGGGTGTGCTGGAGTGTACTTCTGGGGGGATGGCTGTACTTTATGTACTCACTCACTCTCGCTCACGCGTTCATACATCCTGTATGAGGCTTACTTGGGTGCTCTCTCTGTCACACCTTGATTCACTCTCTAGCACTCCACATGAGGTTTACTTTTGTGCTCGCCTCTAACATACCATGTGAGGCTTACTTAGATGCTCACCCTATCACCTGATTCACTCGCGATCATGCCACTCTATTACACCCCTGTCGCTCCCCCTGGCATCCCATGTGGGATATTTTTCTTAGGCCCCACTTCTGACATACCATGTGAGGCTTACTTGGATGCTCACCGTTTTCATAGCTTGTGAGGCTGACTTTTGTGCTCACCCTTAACACACCGTGTGAGGCTGACTTGGATGCTCACCCTTTCACTCCTCTGCCACGCCACGAAGCAACGATAGCTAAGTCCCAACATATTACCCTACGACCCTCCCATCTTGGCATGAGGCAGTCCACATATACGCCTATACACTCGCTCTTCTGCATTGCTTCGGGGTGGGTGGGTTTACCCCTTGTAAGTAGGGGTTTGCCCACTACTCGGGTTCTTATTTGCCCGGCGTACCCTTCTTTTCAGGGCGGCCTAGGTGCTCCTACCGGAATTTCGGATTTTCGTATAATAACAAACAAAAAGAGAAAAAAACAAATAAATTCTAAATTTACCGACTTTTATTCTCCTCTCCTCTGTGCTGCACTCTGCCGGTGAAACTAATCAGCTTTCGGCGATGGCGGAAGACGAAGGTTTATCCGACCGGCCGGGACTCCGACGGCCGTGTTCTCCCGCAGGTACCGTTGGCTGCTATTGCAGCGGTCCTTTACAATTAGCCAGGGAGGTGAGCAAGGCTCTTTTGTTGGAACCTCCCTAGCGACGGGGCGATTAATCGCCGGGTCCACTCACTCCCCGTGAATGGCCCAGGTAGATACCGCAGTAAACTACCTCAGGTGGATCCGTTGTCCTACCTGCTTCGCCCTCCTTTGCGATTAACTGTGGAGGAGAGCAATGCTCGTTCGGCTGATCCTCCACAGTGAGGGCGGCGTGGTGTCACTGGGTCCTTTGTAATTAGCCGGGGGAAGCGAGTGGCTCCTTTGCGATTAGCTTCCCGTTCCCGGCGACCCAACACCGCACTATACACTGTGCCCGAACCACGGGCCGACACTTTCCGACGGTCTTAGTTTGCCGTCGCACGCGCGCACTGAAACTTTTCTCTAGTGGCGGAAACTGTCCCACAAAAACTTATTACGGACGTCTGTTATTCGCCGCGGTTCGTCACTTTCTGGTTTTTTCGCGATGGCCGCCTTTTTCACTCCACCAAAACAAACACCATCACCACAAAACCGCACCGCCGCATAACTGTCATCTCCTTTGCAGCATAAACAGCAACCAATATAACAGCAAGAGGAGCGCGGTAACCTACCTAAGCCCTATGTTAGTTATTGACAAATGTTTAACAAAATTTTATACACCTATCTGTACGCACAAAACCGTTCACAAACGCGAAACTATACAAAAATTTACAAGAAAAAGTGAACGGTATCGAAACAGCGGTGAGCATAAATTTTCGTAAACAATACACTCTACGGAGAGAGTACGCACGAAAGGGTATATTTCCACCCAGTGCTAAATTGTTACCCTGACGGGTTACACCCTTACGCGGTTGCCAGTCGCTGCGCCAAACCTGCCTCAGCATGAACATACCATTCACTTACTTTTCTGCGCTCAGCCTTTTTCGCTCCAACTAACCAATCACTAGTTAGTCGTGCCCGTCGTTGCTCGGTGCGCCAGATTCCCTGTAGCCTGCAGGCAATCTGGGTGGTTGCAGCTGAGACTGCGTTCCACTTCTCCACCGCTTGACACATCTGCTGAATAAGGGTATCAGGGGTTGTGTCCCAGCCGTAGACGTCAAACATTGCTCTTCTTTCGACGTCGAAACGAAGACATACGAACAGTATGTGTTCGGCAAGTTCGTCGACACCTGGGCAGTCAGGGCAGACGGGGATCTCCGCGTGCCCGACCCTCTGGAGGTACTCTCGGAAGCTGCCATGGCCTGACAGGAATTGTGTCAGATGGAAGTGAACTTCCCCGTGGGGTCTGCCCACCCAGCTCGATATGTTAGGTATCAGCCGCTGGGTCCACCTACCTTTCGAGGAGTTATCCCACTCACGCTGCCATCTGGCGACCGAAGCCACTCTGGTGAGCTCGCGGGCTCCTCTATTTCCACGTAGCTTGAAGCACTCCTCATCTTCCCGGATGACCAGCCCGACTGGCATCATGCTCGCTATCACGCAGGATGCATCATGTGATACCGTGCTGTAAGCAGATATCACTCTGAGGCACATCACGCGGTAGGTGCTCTCCAGTTTCTGTAGGTAACTGGTTACCCTCAGTGCTCTTGACCATGTCGGGCCGCCATACCTGAGAATCTACTCTACCTTTGAGCTGTTGGACATCATCCTCGATAATGCCGCAACAGCAGTCGACGCTCCATTGCATAGTCGACATGGCTGCCGAAAAACTTCAGACTCCGCTGTTGTGCCGACTTGCGGTTGTTGACGATAACTACCTCTGTCTTATTCTGAGCGAGCTCCAGGCCTCTCGCGCTCATCCATTCCTCCACCGTGTTGATCGCGTGTTCTGCGGTTAGTTCTACCTCAGGGATTGACTCCCCATAGACCTCCAAGGTTCCGTCATGACCCCAGGAGGGAACTTCAGTCTCAGAACCCATAGCACCGGGCCTATGATCGAGCCCTGCGGGACTCCGTCGGTAATAGGAACCCTTTTCGGACCGGTATCGGTCACGTATAGCAGTACGCGGTTCTGTAGCTTTCCAGGATCCGGTACAGACCCACCGGTAGGCTAAGCCGGTGTAACGAGAGCGCGATGGCATCCCAGCTTTCGCTGTTAAGTGCGTTCTTCACGTCAAGTGTCACTAACGCACAGTATCGAATGCCTCGCCTTTTTCGTTGGATCACTATCTCGGCAGTATTTATCACTGAGTTGAGAGCGTCCACCGTGGACTTACCCTTCCGAAAGCCAAACTGGTTGCTTGACAGGCCGTCCGTACCTTCTGAGTACGGAGTTAGCCTGTTGAGGATGGTTCTCTCAAGTGATTTGCCAGTCGTGTCGATCAGACAGATTGGTCTGTACGCCGATGGCTCGCCTGGTGGCTTCCCGGGCTTCGGCAACAACACCAATTTCTGCCTTTTCCATCTATCGGGGAAGCGGGACTCGTCAAGGCATCTCTGCATAGCTAGCCTGAACATGTTCGGGTTCGCTATGATCGCTGCCTTGAGAGCGCTGTTTGGAACTCCATCCGGTCCTGGAGCTTTGTTCATTGCTAGGGAATTAGCCACTGCGAGTAGCTCTTCACTCGTCGCCGGAGCCACCATTTCGGCCGCGCCCACACTGTCTCGTGGCGCAGGTGGCCAGGGGCTTGTGGCTCGAGACGGGAAGAGTGCTTCGATAATCGTCGCCAACCGGTCCAGAGACCGTTCTGGTGGCGAAGACCCCCCCTTTGGTCTTGGCCATCACGATTCTGTAGGCGTCACCCCACGGATTCGCGTTGGCACTCTCACACAGATTGTCGAAACACGCTCTTTTGCTGCTTTTAATGGCCTTGTTAAGGGCCAATTTCGCAGCTCGAAACACTTCACGGCGGTTCTCTCTTGCATCCTCGGTACGGGCTCTTTGCATCCTACGTCTATCTCTGAGGCAGGCTGATCCTAGAGCTGCAATCTCGGCATGTTTATATGTATGTGTGTACACTAATGTCATGTAATTATCTCAGCAATGGCTAAAGCGATTTTAATGAAACTAGATTCACATGAAAGGTCTATCGTAAAAATTTGACACTGTTTTTTTTGTTTTTCGATATGTTGTTTACTTTCTCAGATATGTTGGAGATTTTGTCAAAACACAACATGTTTTAAGTAAATAACTTTCGAACAAAGCAATCGCGCAAACTCCGTTGAAATAAAAAGCTTATACACATACCCTTCAAACAAGCTAAAGATTGTCAAAATTCGTTCACGAGTGGCGGAGATATCTGAAAATTTTGTATTTTTTCCTCGCTTACCATTTTCCACTAACTAAAAATGAGACCGTTACATATAGAATATTACTTTACTGGTGTTTTAGGGGCTAAAATAAACCGATTTTGAATATCGGGTATGGAAATAATTCGATTCTGAAAACATTTGGTGGATTACCTCAATAATGAATAAACTATTTCTCAAAAATATTAGGTATACATACAAGTATAAGATTACTTCAAAGACAAAATAATGTGTAAGTTGACTTCATAGTGAAATTTTTTCTAGAATTCATGTATTTATCCCTTCGATTAGGCATTGCGTTCAACCATGAGGTAGATTTTGTAGAGTATTTTAATACACAGATCTTCAAATAATCCATCTAGTAGTAAGATAAGAGATTTTTCCTATAATTATACACGTAGCATCACCGAGAGCAACTGTAGTTTTAAATCCCAAAATTCTAGCGAGTTTAGGTCATGGTTAGAGTTTCCATTTCCCGACGTTTTTCAGCTACTCTGGATTCGGAAAATAAATAAAAATATTCCTGAGAAATCCTGGGAATATATAAGAAAAATAAAAAAAATTGTTTTCTTGAAAATAATAGAATGAATTTAAAAGTTTCCAAACCCGATTGATTGCATGTACATATGTCTGTCCCAAAATAGTTGTCAGAAGATTTCGATATGATGGACTACATATCATTGAATCATTTGATAACTCGTCACTCAGTTTGTACAACATCAACCTCTTTTGGCTGATTTTTCTGGAATGCATGTTATTCTGGTAATCTCGATTACGATTAAGACGATATCCTGAACGTAGCTTCTGGAGTTACTGTCCAAAATTGCAATTCTTTGCAGAGCATTTCGATGGGATGGGATCAATTTAATGCAAAGCATCTTCTTGGTTACCTTGAATGAAATGATTCAATCAAGTGAAAAAACGTGATATGTTGAATCCGTTCCCGGCACTGTAGGATCTACATCACTCCGAAATAAGATTGAATCAAAATCAAGCAAATAATGGACAAACTATGCAGTGATGAGTAACTACACTTTCTGGATTGCTTGAGCTTAAGGCCATTCAAAAACACAGCATCCTTGAAAACGCCATTAAAAGAATTTTGATGAGCAGCATATTGGACTGATACGGCGATCGGTGCTTCCTTACATGTACATTTAAATATCCCGGAATGCAAAATTATATGCACAATTCATAATAAAATTGATATAACAATTCTGGTATAACAGATTGGACGAAATATGCATTCGATGAACGAACCAAATGTTTCTGCAGACGTCTTGAGAAATTTCTCATTTTAAATAGCGTTTGCGTTAAGCACAATATCTTTACAAGCCATCCAAACTTTAGGAAAACAAAGCTGATCTATTTTTTAAAGAAATCAATCAGAATTTTTAGAAGGCATTTTTTGGAGTATAAGTCTTCTGGAATGATTTTAAAAATAAATCCTTAGATTCCCGAATTAAGGGAATGAGATAACGCAGTTTCCCGAGATTCGGGAATCCTAGGAAATCCAAAAATTCCCTGGAAATAAATTCCCGGGATGGAACCTCTAGTCATGGCACAAAAATTAATTAATAAGGGTGTAAAGAAATAAATATATCGCATAATATACCTATAAAAATAAGGTCACAGCATTAACCAGCATTTGCTCATTATCATTAACTCTCACTCTCACTCTCTCTCTTCCTTCGTGTTCGTGGCCACTGTCACGAATCACATCTATCTTGCTGTTTCCCTATCTATTTCTAAATTGTGTGATAAGATCTGCTAATGTTTATTTTATTTTACTTTATTTTATTTTGGGAGCAGGGAAAAGCCTCCAGGAGCTGAGCTTCATTCAAACTCGCTCTCCAGAAGGCATAAAATCTCCTCATATTTTGTACCAACAGATGACAAATATCCAAATGATACATTTCATTAAATATAGCATATAACTAAACAAATTATCATTAACATAAACATAATAAATCACTAGAAACTAATGTTTAAACTAATGCTACTAATACAAGGATCGTCGAATCAATCGTTTTAAGACATCGCAAGACAGGTGATAATCGAAAACTTTGGAACAACGATTAAATAGACGACACATACTGGTGAATGGTTCATTGTAAGCGTAAGTGGTTCTGGCACTAGGGATTCGCAAAAATTGATGAGACCTAAGACTACGACGGCGGATATCAAAATCCACAGGCTGCATGCGAGCTGGGCAGTCAATTCTTGACTGAATTAGATCAGCAATGAAAACTGCTTTTGAAACATCTCGACGAACTGTCAGTAGATCGAGGTCGATAAGTAAACAGCGGTCCTGATAGCTTGTGAGGCTTAGCGGGTCCCTCCAAGGTAAATTACGAACAGCAAAGCGAACAAATTTACACTGAATAGCTTCTATGCGCTGGATGTCAATTTGGTAATGAGATGACCAAACACCAGCAGCATATTCGAGAGTAGAGCGAACTAAGGCGCAATACAGCGCCTAGCAATGGGCATCGACGGAAGGTTTAGTAACGCGAAAAAAGAATCCTAAAAGCTTTGAGGTCTTTGAAATAACATATTCTATATGATCCTTAAAGCTGAGTTTGGGATCTAAAACAACTCCTAAGTCCTTCACAGAAGTTTCTCGTTTCAGAACAGTTTGCGAAATTTTGTAGTTATATGTAATTAGTGAGCGTTTGCGGGTGAAAGAGATGATTGAACATGAACACTTTAAAGCATTTAATACCACCCTGTTTATCTTACACCAGTTTGAAAACAAATCTAGCTGTTTCTGTAGGGATTCTGCATCTTCAAGGTTTTTAACTAGGTGGTTTAGTCATCAGCAAAAGATAGCTTCAAACAGTCTATTGCAAAGTTTAAATCATTAAGATAGAGCAAAAATGTGAAGGTTCCTAGATGACTGCCATGAGGAACACAAGAGCTGACTGCGAAAGGAGATGTAGTATGGTCGCCAATTTTTACTGTCGTTTCGCGACCAGTCAAATATGACTGAAGCCAATTCAGGAAAGAACCACTGAAACCGAGCCTATTCAGTTTTGCTACAGTTATTTGATGGTTAATTTTGTCGAAGGCTGCGGTGAAATCGGTGTAGATAGAGTTGACCTGTTGTACTTGTAATGATTTCAAAGTAAAAAACCTGTTTTAATCCACCTAGCGGTGCAATTGTGCCTTTCTCATTTCTCTAAACTATGGCACGGAGGCTTTTTATGTTCAACATAATTGTGGAAATGTCCATTACATTCTTAGTACACTTTGCACTTATACACAATGGCATGCCAGCCACGAACTTGATGAGCTACGTGTCGACGGTGAAACACTTGAAACAAAAAAATATCATACTCCATTAGCCTAATCAGCATTAGATCAATGTTATCTGCTTGCTAACTCATTTTGTCATGCGGGGCTGGGTATGTGAAGAGGGCGAAAGTCCCATGAACGAACGACTCCCCAGCTTAAATTATTATGCTTTGTGATACAGTGGTGGTTTAAAGATGACGGGGTTGAAAGGGAGGGGTATGAGGGCTGGATGGGGTGGTGGTCTGAGGGGTGATTTAAGGAGATTTTTAAAGGAGGGGCGCGAACAGTAGAGGGGGGGGGGTGTAACCCCTCTCCGTAAACCATCAACTACGCCTCTGTTAAAATCCAGAAACCCTAAACGAGTCGAAAAAAAATTTGGCCGGGATTAGGTTGACGTTTTTCAGAGTGATTGCATAACCTTTCTATATGAGAAAGGCAAAAATGTGCCAAAATCCAAAAAAGTGAATCGTAGTCAAATTTTTTTTTCGAGTTTGCATCAAATCTCGACGTTTCATGCACCTTGAACACATTTAGCATCAAAAATAAAAATTCTATTTTTAATTTTTCCTATAGTTTATATGAGAAATTTCTGTGTGGCCGTACTCTGAAACCCGTAATTCCGGAACCAGAATTCCGATCGATCCAAAATTCAATAGCAGCCGATGGGAAGGTTGCACCTTTCATTTGAGACTAAGTTTGGGCAAATCGGTCCAGCCATCTCTGAGAAAAATGAGTGACATTATTTGACACATACGCACATACATACACACACACACATACACACACATACACACACACATACACACACATACATACATACACACACACATACAGACTTTTTCCGATCTCGACGAACTGAGTCGAATGGGATATGAAACCCGGCCCTCCGGGCCGGGATTAGGTTGACGTTTTTCAGAGTGATTGCATAACCTTTCTATATGAGAAAGGCAAAAAGTGTATGAGTTTCTAATATGTAGTTTGAGCAATTATGAGCGTTAAAATCGAGAACTATTAACTCCAACAGCTTAGACACAACACATACTAGAGCAATTCCGCGGTAATTAGAAATATCGGATTTAATCCCCTTTTTGAAGACTGGGAAGATATACGATTTTTTCCACGAAACGGGGATCTGAAATATTTATTAATGTCCAAGCTAATTTCATGTGTGCGATGTAATTGTGGGGGTTTGAGAAGGCAAAACTATTTTTGACCTGCTGTCACCCTATAAATAGTCTTTTTTGTTGCATTTTAGTGTAGAGGAGAGCAACTCGTGAAAACTAGTTTAAAATTACATCCTACTTGGCAAATACAATATTTGTAATGCTGAGAAAATTTGTAAAATGTTTGTATTATGAGAAAACTATAACTATTTTCAAATGTTCGCACCCTAAAGATGAAAGCAGTGTCCCTTCGAAACGTTGCACTATGGGTTGTCAGGTGGCCAAAAATCGAAAACTACATCAACTCCAATTTAATTCAGTTCTTTTCAGAGCTTTTGTATACACTATAGTCAAGGAAATTCATGGCTACTTAAAAGAATATTTAAGGGGTTACATACCTTTTTGCGCAAAAAATGTCAAGAAAGTTTGAATTTACGTTAGCAATGATTTCATTACATCAAACTTATAGTATTTTGGTAGTACATTTTTCCGTGAAATAAATAAGCATAAGTTTCTAAAAATATATTGATAATAAGCGGAAATATGGCATTTTCCTCGAAATCTTTTTTTATTTAAGAGATTTGATAGATAAACTAAAAGCTCACTGGACAGTAAGATTAATTGATCTATGAAGTTTTCATTCTAGTGCGAGAACACTGCATGCAACAATTATAAAACAGTAATAACCATAATACGTATAGTTTCATGGGTGTTTGTAGGGTAAATGCCACTGTACATTGCATTCTGGGAAAATTACAACCACAACATCGACACAACCGACTACCAACAAGTGGACACTAAAACCAGAAAAATCTCACTAAATCAACCGTAGCCTTTAAATGATTATTTTATGCCACAAGTAGAACCGGCATTCCAATGGTTTTGTCATTCAATTGATCCATCGGATAAGGGCCCAAACTTGCTCATGCGATAAAGCCAGCATTCTCCGGTGGTAAATGTGTCCCATTTCCGGTGTCCGGACTTTGTCGGAGATAATCATTCCAATACCAGGCAGTGCGTCTAATATGCATCCGGATCGAGCAAATATTTTATTGCCAAATTATTTATGAGTAGTGTCCTGTCGTCCAATTATCGTTCAATAAAATAGGGGATTCAATGTTTGCTTCTGGGTAGGTAGTTGTATCGGTTGCAGTTTTTACATTTTCCTTCCGAATCAGATGGCAAACAGTGCCTTTTGCAGAAGAAAAAAACAAACTAGACATTGTTTCATTCGAGTTCGGACGGCATAGTGATGACATTTTCAGATGTTATCGAGCTGTATTTTCCGGTTCAGAATCTTTTCACTTTTCGATGGTAATGGGAATTCAGGCCTAGTTGAACAAATTATGCTTTCTCGGGGGCCGTAGAAGAAACTAACAATAACAGAAGGAAGAGTGTCAGACAATCGATTGCTAGTTGAACGATGTCTAAAATGGACAATGAGGTTTTCTAGTGTCAATCGCGGAATGGTGAAGAATACACGAAAGAGTTTCTTTGGTACAACTGCGACAAAACAACTACTCAGGGGAAGTGTGTTGAAGATGGATACTCTAAGGGTTTTGGTATAAAGCATAATTTGACTAATTAGTAACATCATCATCATAGCTGGGTACGAATCATGTCAATCAAGATCAGCTTCAGTTTTCGTATCAGTCTGTTAAAAATTACTACTGATTTGACCGGAATCAATGCGATTGCATCATAACGAGTTTTTGAGAATTATGAGCTATGAATTGATATCAATGCTAACTTAATTTATTCGCTCCAGATGCATGGGGGGACCAGGGGATATTAGGACCGTGGGGGTAAATCGGACCCCCTCGATTTCTCAGAAAATTGCAAGATTTTTTGACTGTCGTGTACCTGGAACCGCTATTCCAAAACATTAATTTTGACAGCCGAATCTAATTCTTTGTCTTTTTTTTTTTAGAAAATAGATACAACGTGTTTCATTTTTTTGTCATCCACAAAATTTTGTTTTTGCTTCTTAAGGAGTTTCTCTAGTGAATAATTTATAGGTAAACATATTTCAATTGTATTCGGCCTGAATTGCCCCGTAGTTAGGTCTGAATTACTCCTGCATTGTAAAAGGATGAAAAAAATTAAGAGTTTGGCTAATCGCCTAGCGCTGCCCTGGAGTGGTGCAAATGAACTTTTATGGCACCAAAATGTAGCTGAGGTTTCAAACTAACAATTAGGACCTGTGACCGATAAATGGTCTCCCATCTATCCACAAAACTACAAGGGGCAGCCCTATGGGGTTGCACGAACTGTAGACGTAGGACTGTACTACTTAATGTAAAATATTTATTTTCTTAGTGCTTAGTGTGTGGGAAAAAACATCCGGACCGGTGAAGAAAAATCAAATTTTAGACAATATAATCACATCTCATGTATAGAACAAGCTTTCTAGTTGCTCTCAAACAGATCCTAAAAGTTCAAACACCCATGGATAACCCCAAGTTTGTAGATGTGTTTCGATGCCAAAGGATTGTAAAAATTGTAATTGTAAATTACGTCATGAAAATTCAATTCTTCCGTGACAATTGTTTTTCCCTGAAAAATGCCCTATGTGTATGCAAAGCTCATGATTTGTTGGGATATTAGTATTGATCGGAAAATGATTTCCAACGCTGCGCATTGCATACATACAGGACATTTTGCAGGTCACCAGAAGCTGTTCATTTTACCACCGCCACATGTTCATTTTACCCACTCGCTATAAACATGTCTCATTTTTGGACATGTTTGGAAATCAAGAATCATGTTTGAAAAAATGTGTTTATGACGAAGTATTTTTACCAGATATGTACAAAACATGTCTAACAAGAAACATAAGGTGATTGTAATATCTCATTCACTTATTAGTTAGAAAATAATGACTTTGCTTAACGTGTTCATTTTACCGCCACATTACATTCGCCCCAAACATTGAACCCAAGCGTACAATGCAAAATGAGTCAACGCTGATGATGATGGGTAGAGCGAAAGAGACAACTAGTACCACCACGACACTATTAGCGCGTTTCACCAAAATTCCACGCGGCCTTTCCCGATTGAAAGGAACGGTCGCGCTTAGCCCATCTGTCATAATATCGTGATTTTGCATAGCGAACGGCTGAATGATTTTGTTCCAAAAACAGCCCTGCGTTATGCAACACTTTGTGCAGGTTGATTATACCAGTTGCAACTAATTAATCAAATGTTTTAAAAACTGTCCTTGCGTTTAATTAAAATGGGAAGCTTATTACTACCACTACATTACTTAATTTCAAGCGCAAATAGCAAATACATGTGCTAGTTAAACCCAAAATTTACTGGCAACATTACAGCGGCATTTAGGAAGCAATTGGAGCGGTCGCCTGTTGGACGACACAGGGTAGCGTCCCTCCACAGCCTGTGTAACGGAGTTCTAGCTCAGCTACACTGGCTGTAAAAAA
The DNA here is from genome assembly GCF_030247195.1 of Topomyia yanbarensis. NCBI lineage: Eukaryota > Metazoa > Arthropoda > Insecta > Diptera > Culicidae > Topomyia > Topomyia yanbarensis. The sequence goes on along the minus strand of NC_080671.1, from coordinate 188,758,149 downwards.
CACAGCGCAGTGATCTGCTTCGCCAGCCGTTCAACAGGGAACTGAGCGTGTCTGGCCAAGTCCGTTCTTTAAATAGTCGATGATGACGTCATTCATAGAAGCGTTGCGCGCTAGGTACACCAATCCGTCGTACAGGGCTTGGGAAGCGCTATCTTCTGTGTGTTAATGCGCGATATTTTGACAAGGTTGTATATTATTTAATTTTTTAATGCTATGATATCAACAATCTTTGGGTTTATCTATTGGAATCTATTCTTAGAAGTATTTCGGGGCGATCTGTGTAAAAAATTTGAAAATTTATCGTGAGATGGCTGAATTATATGCGTTTAAAATTGGACCACTTTTCGTTACATACCATTTTTGTAGAATTTGCAGAGTGCACCCCCATATCGAAAACAAAGACGTAGTCCTACGTCAAAAAAGGAAGATTTGCCTAAGTAGGTCCGAATAGCTCCGGGTTCTCCTAACGATTTTAACTGCGGTTATCATGATATCAGGAAAAATGCTTCAGCAAATAATGAAGTTATTTTAGTAAGTTCGTCTTATTCGTGTCCTTGGCGGCATAACTTGAATCAAACTATGAATTTATTAAAGCAATTAGCATAAAAAAATGACTTCAGCTTATTTTTAAAGACCCCTAGGGGGAAAAGTCTAAAATATCTGAAAAAGAGTTATAGACTTCGAAGTACCCATCATAGGCTCTACATTCAATATATATGTTCAAATCAACAGTATTCCAAACTACTGCTTTTCTGTATGAGGCACGTAGTACAGTAAAGATGTAAAATGATTATCCAGGGTCAGTTAGAAACGATGGTTATTAACAACTTTTTGCAAAACACCCAAATGCAGACAATATTCAACAATCCATCCACTTTCATTCACTCAGATAAGCTGACATTCCCCGACATCTTTGAACACACGTGACAGTGCAGTCCTTTGATGTTGAGATTGCAAGGTTTCTGTTCTTTTCATCTCGCTGTCTTAGTTTGTTTCAACGGGGGGCAACAGGTTATATCCGGGCATAGGTTGCGCGCGATAAAGAACATTACGCCCAAGCAAATTCCGAGCATAAACCAAACTGGGGGACGGAAACATAGTTATGCGACTTTCCAATGATTAAAACGCATTCAAGCATACGGCGCGTCGTGATAGCAATCAAGTCGAGGTTACATATCAGCAAGATCAAGGGGTTTCTTAATGAATGAGATGGTGGTAAGAACGATTCACGATGTTAGAATATGAGGGGTCACAATTACTAATCAAACATGCATATATGGAAAATGACAATTTGCAATTATTGTAGATAACAAAGGGTGTTTTTGTATACTGTATATTGATAAAACTTTGGATAAAAAATCATTTTTCTTGTGGAAGTTCAATTTATATAAAATTAAGGAAAGTAATTCGGCTTAGCTTCTGGTTGTTAAAATTCGAATTGCCTTTGTTCGTATGGATACCTCAAATTTATCTTGTTCACACTCTATCTAGAGTGGTAATAGTTAACCAAAGTTTTTTCCACAAAGTGGAATAAAGCCCTGTTTTATTCCACTTTGTGGTGCAATTTTGCCCTACTCATTGATTTAAACTATGATTCAATAGATGGTTACGTTCAATATAACATTGTGGAAATGTCTATTACACTTAGTACACTCAGGTTTTTTTACGCGGGGGATACAGACCGCGCAAATGAAAACCGCGTAAATTTCAAAATCCGCGTAAATGAAAACCGCGTAAATTTCAAAAACCGCGTAAATGAAAACCGCGTAAATTTCAAAATCCGCGTAAATGAAAACCGCGTAAATTTCAAAATCCGTGTAAATGAAAACCGCGTAAATTTCAAAATCCGCGTAAAAAAACCCGCGCAAAAAAATACCGCGAGAAAAAAAACCGCGTAAAAAAAAACTTGAGTGAATAAATATAGCATAATCTGTGTGAGTTGTTGTCTTCATGTTAACATGTGAAATGGAGGGAGAGAGTGGATGTGTATAATTAGTAAGAGGGGTCGGAAACCACCTATCATATTTTGGTATTCGGGGTGGATGAAGGGAATGCAGGTCTAAGGTTGGTCTGAGAGCAGAGGAGGCGTCTCAGTGGGGGGAGGGGTGGAGGCTAAGGAGGGAGAGGGATTGATGGGGAATCCTATAACGAAATGCATATAATATACCTTCCATTTGAGACCAGGTTAGTGAAAATTGGTTCAGACATCACCGAAGTGGCTTTAGTTCTGTAACATGCCTGGAACCCGAAAAATCCGGAATTATCGATAGTGGACCAAATATTCCAAGAATCATTGATTCGCTATCAATGATCTAGGCCTACGAATCGAAATAATTTGAAGTGCATTTCAATAAACTTTTAACCTATGAGATATGGCGATTCCTACGTGACCGCAATAACCAACCTGTAACTCCGGAACCAAAAGTCAGAACTGAATAAAATTCAGTAGCAGCTAATGAAAGTCAAGTTTACATTAGCTCGGGCGCTTGGCGAGTTTCTCGAGCCATCATGAACCGTCATAGGCCAATGTGTATTACATCATTCGGGCATCATAGGGTTACCAGTTTATATGGCAATTTGCTATGTGACCGCAATCTTCAACCCGTATCTCTGAAATCGGAAGGCCGATCAACTAAAAATTCAATAGCGTCTTATGGGAGCGTTCATTTGATCGGTTTGTGCAAATCGGTTCAGCAATTTCTGAACAAATTGAGTGACATTATTTGACACACACATGCACACAGAAACATTTTGCAATCCTGATGAACTGAATCGAATGGTATATGACACCAAGTCCACCGGGCCTCGGTTGGAAAGTCGATTTTTGGAGTGATTGCATAGCCTTTCTTTATATGAGAAAGGCAAAAACTGTATTTTTTATGTTTTCAATGACATTAAATTAGCAAGGGACTTGAAAGTGAAGTATATTTTTCAATATTAAGAGCCATAGTACTCAAGGGAGAGTAAGGAGTTGAAGGAAGAAAGTTTAGAAAAGCATGGAAAGGGTCATATGAGCAAGCTTAGAGTTTAACGGCGACTTAACCCTTTGTCTGCTACCGTAGGAGTCAGGATCTTTTGGCATTAGAAATGCGAATCACCTGAGTCTACGGCATGTCCGGAAGAGCGTAAAGTAACTTGTTACTTCATGCTTGATGGTGTATTGTCTTCGATTAAAAATATTACAACGCACAGACTAAAAATATATAATCTAACTATAAACTATTTTTAATTTGAAAGACTCTTCACTTATACTAAAATCAAAAAGTTGTTGAAGAGCTGGCAGCAACCATCCAGTTGATTATTCTGCCCCCCCCCCCTCACTTATACTAAAATCAAAAAGTTGTTGAAGAGCTGGCAGCAACCAACCAGTTGATTATTCTGGCCCTATAGCGTACGATATGTTGATCGCCGGAAAAAATCATTGATCCCGAAAGATCTTCCAGAAAAGTTGAAGTGAAGTTTTGCCAAGAGCGCAGGGGAATCTATGTTATCTGTAAGTAAGTCGAAGATGAAGAGTCGTTGCAGAAAGATTCGCCTATTTCGTAGCGTAGGGAGATTGATGACAGCGCAGCGATCTTCGTATGAAGATAGTTGTAATCGGTTTTGCCAGGGCAGCCGATAAAGGGCAAACCTGATGAAGTTCTTCTGTACCCGTTCAAGACGAGTAATGTGAACGGGGCCCAAACGATAACTCCATATTCCAGAATACTGCGTACCAGTGCGATGTATAGCGATTTTAGACAGTAAACATCAGTGAAATCACGGGTGTTGCGCTTGATGAGTACAAGTACAGCGTAAGATTTATCCATGAGAGAAGAAACATGTGCGGTGAACCGTAGTTTACAGTCGAGAGTGATACTTAAATCCTTGACGGATGCAACTCATTCTACAGGAGCAGAACACATCGAGTATTCGAAAACAATGGACGATTGTACTCGTGCGAAAGTGATTAAACTGCATTTCTGGATGTTCACACTCATTCCGTTTCTGTCACACCAATCCATAACCCTTTCGAGGTCCATTTGCAAAACGCAACTGTCAACAATAGTTTTTATAACACGGTACATTTTCAAATCATCTGCATACATGACTTCAGTCGACGACAATTCCCTGCAGAGGTCGTTCACGAAGAGTACAAAAAGGAGAGGTCCAAGATGACATCCTTGAGGAACACCCGTTGTAATGTGGAAAGGATCCGATAGTATTCAAGCACATTCAGAACACCCACAGGTGTCCCGCAAGGCAGTCATCTGGGCCCGCTTATTTTTATCCTGTTTATTAACGATATCTGTAGTCGGATCAAGTCTGGGAAATTGCTGTACGCGGACAATCTCAAAATCTTCCGAACTATCGCTTCTGCACTTGACGCCGTAGTGCTTCAAGAAGATATCTGTACTATTCAAGAATGGTGCACGCTTAACGGAATGGAAGTCAACGTTAATAAATGCAAAGTAATCAGTTTCGGACGCTTGCTTACTCCAGGACATTATAAATACAGCCTAAAAGGTAGAACAATTGAAAGCGTCGACTCGATCCGTGACTTGGGAGTGCTCTTCGATAGGAAGTTGAGCTTTTCCGATCATATCACCGCGACAACTGCTAAGGCTTTCGGAATGCTGGGCTTCTTAAAGCGGAACACGGCGGACTTCGATGATTTCTACGCACTAAAAGCACTCTACTGTGCCCTGATCAGAAGTGTTCTGGAGTATGCTGTGCAAGTGTGGGCACCATACCATGCCGTTCAAATTGACCGACTAGAGCGTATACAAAGATGTTTTGTGCGATTCGCCCTCAGGAAACTTCCATGGAATGATCCAGTTGTGTTGCCTCCTTATGCCGATAGATGTATGCTACTCGGTCTGCAGACTCTGGCGACTCGCCGTATCTTCCTGCAAAGAGTTTTTGTTTTCGACTTGCTGTCAGGTAATATCGACAGTCCCGATCTTCTCTCGGGCGTTAATTTGTATGCGCCTCCTCGTGTTCTCCGTAACCCCACTCTGTTGTGGATCCCTAGACACCGTACTTCATATGGACAAAATAATCCACTGGAAAGATGTTGCCGCAGATTTAACGAAGCTTCTTCAGTGTATGATTTTAACATTTCCAAGCATAGATATAAGATATTAATAAGAAATATATAGTTTTAAAATGCGTCTGTACGGTGTATACCGAAGATAAGGAAAAAAAAATAGCTTCAAGTCGTTACTTCATGCTGTCGGAACCGACAAAAAGTTAGGTCAAGGTAAACTTTCACACTACGCTTTTTACGACATTGAAACACATTGAATGAGTTAGTTTTAGCCCTCACTACTTGCCTGTTTTATTTAATCGGTGTATTTAAATGTGTATTACATCATTCGGGCATCATAGGGTTACTAGTTTATAAAGGAGTTTGCTAAGTGGCCGCAATCTTCAACCCGTAACTCTGGAATCGGAGGACCGACCAACTAAAAATTCAATGGCGTCTTGTGTTTGCATCGACAGTTGTGGCGTATGGTCACTGTGTGCTGATTGAACACGGCGTCGACAGCTTTTACCCAAAGCTGCAGCTGAGCAAGCTTAGAGTTTACCGGCGACTTAACCCTTTGTTTGCTACCGTAGGAGTCAGGATCTTTTGGCATTAATGTAAAAGGTGTTATGATCAAACAAGAATGCTGCATGTTGATAAAATTTTGAATTAAAAAAAGATGGGTAGGTAATTTTAGGGATACAACCGGAGTGAAGTAGAATACACTTAAGATTATTTATATGATATGTAGATACTGAGCGGGATTTTTCGGAAAAAGAATTGTCTTCAAATGAATTTTTCATCAATTTATAAGAAGATTTTCTGTAAACTCGTCTACATGATACGATATATTGGCTTCTGTGGCACTTGGACACCGATTTTTTTTTTAATTAATTTAATTGCTGTTTACAATAGAACTATCTCTTTCTGTATGATATTCTCTGGGGAAATTCTGTTGAATTTTTATTCATTTCTAGTCGAAAAAAAACATTTTTATTCGATTTTGTTTTTTTATAAATAGTTTTTTTTTTTGAAATATTTTTGGAATTATCATGTGGTTTTCCTTTTTTTATTTTGCAATTTGCAGCATTCTTAGGAAATATTATTGGAATGTTATTGATGAAAAGCTGAAAAATGCAAGTGTGGCAACACTGGCCTCTGGGTGGATGATGAGGAAAAATACGAATAATTCGTATTGGTTATGCTAGTGGGCGAACGGAACCATATACAGAACGGCACAGTAGACAGTATTCACGGTCGGTTTGCGTTTCTCATCATTCGTCATGTTCTTGCTCTACGAATACCAGCATTAGCAGTAACATAGCAGCATTTTCAAGGTTACGATGTAATATCGTAATGTTTGTAAAATGCGCCAAATTTGTAATGTTTTGATTGATACTTCATACTCTGATAAGTCAACGTTATAAGACCAAAGCGGTCAGAATTATAAACTTTACTGTTGATAGTATGGTTGTCTGCATTTTATAGCAGCCCTCGAAGTTTCAAGTTATTCAATACGCAGAATTTCTACAAATGACTCAACGAATAATATTGAACCTTTGGGGAAAAGCATCAGTTTTAATTTATTTATGCTTGGTGGCAATGCAATCGATAAATTTATTGCATGCGGAATATTGAAAAGACCGAATGTCAATCCATTAAGATTCAAGTATACTCGGTAGCATATTATTCACCTGCGTTTTATCCATAGAGAACGATTATTAAACTGCTAAGGAAGAATAAAACTTAATTCATTTGATAATCGTGTTTCGAATAAGGCAAAATAGTTGCTGGAAAAACTAACGACCTAACTGAATGCCGCTTTTGAAAAAATAGCTGTTGTTTTTCGTCAGACTACATATTCCGTGCTTCAGTTTTCAATGTGACGAAAAATCACAGCTATTTTTTCAAAAGCAGCATTCAGATAGGTCGCTAGTTTTTTCTAAAATAATAACGCAGCTAGTTTTTACACTGAAGATTCCACAAACATTTTTTTTTCTGTGATTTTGCATTTTGAAGGTGTTCAATATCTTTCATACATTGCTTTGGGCTGCATTTGACAAGACCTACTCCCCATACTAAGCCAGGGGTCCTTGTAATTTGATATTGGTGTCGTTGAAATAGAGAAAAAATATTGCTGGATTGAGATGGCTTCCTTGTGAGACGCCGGATGTAGTAAGGAATGGTGCAGATAGTCATTCTTTAATGCTGATTTGGAGTGGAGTTCATCGAGGTAGGAACGCTATTCGCTATTGCGATATCATGGTTGATTTTGTCGAAGATCGCAGATAGATCCATATAAATAGCATCGGCTCGCAGTCCGTTAGCGAATCCATCGAGTTCATATGTTGTGATTAAGAATAGGTTGGTTTTGTAGATCGTTCAGGCATAAAACTGTGTTGCTCGTCTGCAATGTAGTGTTTGCAGTGAAAGAAAATAGGGTTTAAAACAACCAGCTTGAATAGTTTTGACATCGCACTTAAACTCAAGATTCCCCAATAATTATCAATGTTCGGATTGCTTCCTTTTCAGTAAACTGGAAACATGGGCACTGCTTTCCAGCAGAAAGTGATCGCACGAAGACTCACCGAAGTGGTTCAAGAAGCCCGCTGAAGCGACAAAAATCAAGAGAACGCCATCTGGCCCGCAAAACTAATTACTTTCAGCTTGAAATTTGCTGTAAGAATGACAGCATTATCGACACAAATTCGGTTGATAGTTCGTCTTAACCCATTCATACCCATGTTGTTTGAGGACAACAACGTTTTTAAACAGCTATAACTTTTGATTGAGGCAAGATTTTCTCACAAAAAACAAGTAAGACTAATAATTGTGACTATTGCCTTTCATTTGAGTATTAAAAGTTACAAGGATCAGCTCTAGAACTGAAGTTATTGCAATTATTCTGATTGGATTCCGATGGTGCAGTGCTGCCAGAGACAGTCTACGTTGACAACGGAAAATGAATTTTTCATATATCTTTGTTATGCTGCAATATTATTGAAAACTGATAAAACTTATCAATTTAGGCTGTCTTTGGTTATGTTTTTCATGAAATTGGACTATTGTAAATATTCCATGGGAAATCTATTGATAATTGGAAGCGAAAAATTGAGTAGCTTCTAGCACTGCGGGGGAAACACCTATCTTTATGAAATAGGGCTTTTCGTGTTTCTTGACCCCAGCGTTTTCAAGGAAAAATAGTTTTGAAACTCTACATACACTAGAAAAAAGTTGGGCATGAAAGGGCTAAATAAGGAGCTAGATTATCGGCGGCAGCGACTTGTTGTGGTGGTAGGCTCTCGTCGGAAAAAATACTTGAAACTTTTTTCGGAGAGCAGTTGACAAATTTCTTTAGTGTCCATAAATGACATAGAAGATGGTAAACTGGATTCACATACTTCCAGAATGACTTGGGCTTAGATTTCAGTTGACGCTCGGCGTTTCCTGGTGTCTGAAAAAGGCGCATCAGTTATTACTGTTACTGTTTGTATTCGTGGTTGAGTTTCGATAATTTTTTAAATGCAGCTCGTTTAGAAGTTTTCAAACGTCTAAGGACGGCTGATTGCTAGGGAGGGTGTTGATTGGTATACTATTAGCTCGTTTTGGAACATGACGGTCGGTTAGGTAGTTTAGAAAATTAGATAACGTCATTGTTAAAATTTTTGTCCCAGCTTAGGGACCATTCATAAATTACGTAACGCAAAAATTGCCCAAAATTGACTCCCCCCTCCCCCCATGTAACAAATTGTCACAAATTTCTTTATCCCCCCCTCCCCTATTACGTAACAAATTCTTAAAAAAAGTTTTTTTTCTTCGGTGAAAACATGTTACGTAACGATCTAGCTTACTACCCCTCCCCCCTATATCACAATATGTAACAACTTGTCGAACCCCCTCCCCCCCCTAAAAGCGTTACGTAATTTATGAATGGTCCCTTATATCCAACAGCGTGCTAACGGTGCTGTCGTAGTCATCGTTTCTAAAATCGTAGACGATATAGCTTGTGGTGCTTCAAAGTTCATTGCTAAGCTACCAGCGAGTACACTATGTAGTGGTGTTACGTTTTGATTCAGTGTATTATAGTATTGCCCATACAGCAGAATGAACCTATAACGTATCAAGCACTAGAAAGCTGATTAGCGTGTAAATGCCAAGTGAGCCCCTCGCTTGAAAATCTAGCAACACTTCACTACCTTGAAAATTGGCAACTGTCAGCCCAGCTTCCGGCGAAACAAAATAAAGTCAGTTGTACCAGCAGTCGTTAGCAACAGCAATGACATCTTTACTTTGGCACGACCGGTAGCAACAGTTTGCCCAAAGATCCGCTCCAGAAGGCCTAGGAAGACTTGTTGTCGCAGCAAGAAGCCGTCGTGACGTAAAGGAACGGGATTGGACTTCTGCAAGCCGTAGGTAAATCTCGGGAGAAGCTAGTAGCATCATTGGCTGTGCCTGAAAAGAAACGCACGTGGAGCTGACCAATAGAACATAGGCTATGCACGCAACATGCACGCCGTTTTCGGGACGAGAGAAATCGCACAGCGAGCGAAGCAGCTCCAGCACCAGTTGCTGATAAAACGTCGTGTGTTGCTGACAGACGACCAGCGGCCCGAAGACCTAGCATCGAACAAATATTCGATGAAAGTCATTTCGGTAAGCAAATCGTGATTACAATTACTAACTAACGATTGCAAACTGATAGGTGGATTCTCAAACCCAGAACGGTTGGAACTCTCCTACGAAAAACCGGGGAGCGTCGGCTGAAGAAGAATACAAAAAGACCCTCAATAACAGGTAATGCACACACAAATCATTTCGAGAGCACGGGCTAACGAAATCATGGTAAAGTTCTTTATCAGAGCTTTCCTTTTCGAATGTTTCTTCTTGGGGAAATTAGTTTTCAGGAGCACTGCTGTCGGGCAGACCAACTACACAGTGGTGAGAGACAGAAGTACATCGTAATCGATACCAGCGGTGCAGTTCGAGTGTTGGACGCGAAAGGTCGGCGATGGAAGTGTACAGAATGTGGGAACTCATAGGGACTAACAGTCAGCCCTCGATAAGGTGGTGTCCATCGATCCAGCTTCTCATCCGCTTGGTGATCACGTCCGTGCAAAGGCGACGGGCAGGCTCGACAAAAATTTCGAGTAAGGTAGATTGAAGTATGCCAGCTCCGACAAAGATTGTCGCCGTCGAGGGAGGCGATAGAAAATAGAGAGATGGGAGAGAAGCTAGTAGTCTAAAGAAAGGAAAGAAGGAAAAGTAGAGTAGAATGAGGAGCGAAGAGAGAAGGGCGATGCTGAATCAATAAAGTTTATGTTTGTAAATATTTACGTTGGGGATCTCAGTTTCGCGTGTTTTTACGAGCTTTCCGGGGCTGATCGAGGTTTTAATTTCCCCCTCGACAATCGCACATGCAACAGTGGGGTATGATGATACACATGCTTGACTAATGGAGTCGGAGCAGTGCAGTGGACTCCTTTCTCGTTGTTGACATTCTAGTTTTGCCGAAGAGTTGCGTTGTTGTAGCTGTCCAGAATACAACAGGCATTGTTAATAAACGCAGATTTTTCGATATCCAATCGTAAAAATTCAATACTTGCCTGGTACCACGTCAAGACAGGTAGGTTGAAATCGTCAAGTATAAAAATATCATCGGACGGGGCGGTGATCGAGGTGATGATAGATGTACAATGTACATCGATCAGGCTGAAATTACGAATTTATCAGATGGAAAATACACGACACACAGGAACAGATTGCGATCGGCCACCGCTCATCGTTGATCACTCGCGCTTATATACGATGGCGAACGGTAATAAGCACACCACCACCTGATGTCTTGTGGCTGTTGAGGGCGTTGCGGACATAGTAATAGACATTAAATGTTGAACAAAACACCTGGCGATACAGAGTACGGTTGTCGGGCCACGTCTCGATTAAGGCGATGATGTAATAATAGCCGCCCGTGGTAGTGAGCATATATCTGTCCGTTGATCAATTTAAGCCACCAATATTCTGGTAGTAAACCTGGATGTTGCTGGAGGACGGATCAGGTTCAGCGGAGAGCAAAGCCATGTTGCCGTTTTGAGCGTGTTGAAAAATCCTTCCGTCAATCCCACGAATAGTGTCGGAACAGCTGACGGTCGCTTGACCGACTGTGGTATCCCGAATCAATTGCGTCGCGCCCCCAGAATACGACGATCGTCAGTGACGAGAGAAACGGTTGACATCTGGTTACAAGATATCGGAGCAAAAGGAAAATTACTGGAAGTGAAGAATACATCAGCGCTTGGAGTGTTCGGATCAGATGTATACTTGCCATTTGTGGCGAGTTGGAAGACCCACACATACCACGATAACTGCTGAACACTGGCGGCAAAGCGTCGACTGTAGCGGGGGATTGAGAGCTTTCATAGTACCAACTGCGTTGCTTCCCAGTATGCGATCGGCATTGGCACTTATTCACAATGGCGGTGTAGCTTGGTATAGTGGCATTGCCAATCGTTGCGGATGAGCCGGGTTGCATTAGCGGAGCAGATGCTTCCTCTAGAGGCGGAGGAAAATCAGTCGGCGGGCACCAAATGTTCTGGGTACGGCTATTCTCAAATTTCCTGAACAGTATGCCTTGCGGTCATGTGTCAGAGTTTAAAACTGTACCACGATACTTTGGGTTCACTCCAACTTTGAAGGATATGAAGTTCAAAGTGCTGACGTCTATGTCTTTTTTACCTTTATCTCCTCGTTGCAATTTTGTCCTTTTTTGGCCATTTTTTTTTTGGTTCTTGCTAACGCTCGGACAAGATACAATCAGAGCAACGGCTTGAGAGTTGGAACCGTAACAATGTTGCTATTATCGATTAGCTTTCGACCACTAACAAGAATCTCGGATCTGGGCTATCCTCGCGACGACGTTTCTGAGGTGGTTGAGAGTTAGTTCAGCACAGACGTTATCCGTTTGCCTAGAGATAACAATTCCAAGTGGAGAAACGTTTCATCAACTTGACAGATTCATTGCACTTCCAGAATAAAATTGGGTTGGTTCCTAGTCGATTCATACGATAAACAACGATAAAACTTCAAAAATCTCGCTAAAAATTAAAAATTGTTAGAGCGATTCATGAAAATAACTAATCGCTAAGAATCAGTGGTGCAAATTTTCATTTTCAAATGCCAACTTTCAGTTCAATCAAACCCAACCATGATTCGAATTCAAAGCCTCCCTCAATCATTCACTTTCAAGTTGGCGGGATTTTCATAACTGAATCGTACGTCTTCATTTCAAATTGATGCTTTTTCATTCACCAACCAAAGCTGTCATCTGCTCTGTAGAGACCTTTTTATGTTAAATGTCGTCATGTTTTGCGTTTTCAAGCTTACATGGACAGTAAGAACTATGTTCAGAGTAGTTTTGCTTGAAAAACCTAGTCAATACCCCAGTAAAGAGATATTCACAGGGTCAATGAAATTGAAAATGAATGGAAAATGATTGAGCAGGTCGGCTGTTTGAATGAATAATGGAAACGAACAACTGCGAATTGAACATAGTAGGGCATGATTTGAGAATTTTTCCTCCTTCAAGTTCAAAACAAACTGTTGAAAATTTGCAGCTCTGCTAAGAATACACTGAACCAAACAATATAATAAATTGGTAAAAAAGTGGTGGCCTTCCATGCAAATTTATATTGTCACCAATATCACGTTATTACTTTCTGAATTAAAGTGGTTTCAATGTTTCCTGTTCAATTGTTATTCAACTGTCCGTAACTTGCGACCATTGTTCATTGCATTCATCAATCAGATTTCAAAACCCCTAATTTATTACATATCATATCGCAAGTAGGGTTTCTTTGTTACTACAAACACACAAAGCAAACCAGTATCCACAGTCAAAGTCAACCACAGAAGTGAGAACCGTTTAACAGATATTTTTATTGTAACCGATATCACATTCAAGTGCAGTGGGCTCTTCAGCCTAACTTGCCACTTCCTCTGTGTTGTGGTGCGTTTATTCGACGACTCCACAAGTACCTTTCTACTTATTTATTTAAACTAATTATCCACGCCATTGAGTAGAGTGTGCCCAGCATCGTCATGCATTTCATAGTCGAGCAAAAACAACAAAAAAGATAGCCTGATACATTCAACAACAATAACAGTAACGAGTCCGATCAAATCGGGAGATAGATAATAAATGCGATGATAATGATGAGGGCGTTCTCGTTGTTGACATTCTAGTTTTGCCGAAGAGTTGCGTTGTTGTAGCTGTCCAGAATACAACAGGCATTGTTAATAAACGCAGATTTTTCGATATCCAATCGTAAAAATTCAATACTTGCCTGGTACCACGTCAAGACAGGTAGGTTGAAATCGTCAAGTATAAAAATATCATCGGACGGGGCGGTGATCGAGGTGATGATAGATGTACAATGTACATCGATCAGGCTGAAATTACGAATTTATCAGATGGAAAATACACGACACACAGGAACAGATTGCGATCGGCCACCGCTCATCGTTGATCACTCGCGCTTATATACGATGGCGAACGGTAATAAGCACACCACCACCTGATGTCTTGTGGCTGTTGAGGGCGTTGCGGACATAGTAATAGACATTAAATGTTGAACAAAACACCTGGCGATACAGAGTACGGTTGTCGGGCCACGTCTCGATTAAGGCGATGATGTAATAATAGCCGCCCGTGGTAGTGAGCATATATCTGTCCGTTGATCAATTTAAGCCACCAATATTCTGGTAGTAAACCTGGATGTTGCTGGAGGACGGATCAGGTTCAGCGGAGAGCAAAGCCATGTTGCCGTTTTGAGCGTGTTGAAAAATCCTTCCGTCAATCCCACGAATAGTGTCGGAACAGCTGACGGTCGCTTGACCGACTGTGGTATCCCGAATCAATTGCGTCGCGCCCCCAGAATACGACGATCGTCAGTGACGAGAGAAACGGTTGACATCTGGTTACAAGATATCGGAGCAAAAGGAAAATTACTGGAAGTGAAGAATACATCAGCGCTTGGAGTGTTCGGATCAGATGTATACTTGCCATTTGTGGCGAGTTGGAAGACCCACACATACCACGATAACTGCTGAACACTGGCGGCAAAGCGTCGACTGTAGCGGGGGATTGAGAGCTTTCATAGTACCAACTGCGTTGCTTCCCAGTATGCGATCGGCATTGGCACTTATTCACAATGGCGGTGTAGCTTGGTATAGTGGCATTGCCAATCGTTGCGGATGAGCCGGGTTGCATTAGCGGAGCAGATGCTTCCTCTAGAGGCGGAGGAAAATCAGTCGGCGGGCACCAAATGTTCTGGGTACGGCTATTCTCAAATTTCCTGAACAGTATGCCTTGCGGTCATGTGTCAGAGTTTAAAACTGTACCACGATACTTTGGGTTCACTCCAACTTTGAAGGATATGAAGTTCAAAGTGCTGACGTCTATGTCTTTTTTACCTTTATCTCCTCGTTGCAATTTTGTCCTTTTTTGGCCATTTTTTTTTTGGTTCTTGCTAACGCTCGGACAAGATACAATCAGAGCAACGGCTTGAGAGTTGGAACCGTAACAATGTTGCTATTATCGATTAGCTTTCGACCACTAACAAGAATCTCGGATCTGGGCTATCCTCGCGACGACGTTTCTGAGGTGGTTGAGAGTTAGTTCAGCACAGACGTTATCCGTTTGCCTAGAGATAACAATTCCAAGTGGAGAAACGTTTCATCAACTTGACAGATTCATTGCACTTCCAGAATAAAATTGGGTTGGTTCCTAGTCGATTCATACGATAAACAACGATAAAACTTCAAAAATCTCGCTAAAAATTAAAAATTGTTAGAGCGATTCATGAAAATAACTAATCGCTAAGAATCAGTGGTGCAAATTTTCATTTTCAAATGCCAACTTTCAGTTCAATCAAACCCAACCATGATTCGAATTCAAAGCCTCCCTCAATCATTCACTTTCAAGTTGGCGGGATTTTCATAACTGAATCGTACGTCTTCATTTCAAATTGATGCTTTTTCATTCACCAACCAAAGCTGTCATCTGCTCTGTAGAGACCTTTTTATGTTAAATGTCGTCATGTTTTGCGTTTTCAAGCTTACATGGACAGTAAGAACTATGTTCAGAGTAGTTTTGCTTGAAAAACCTAGTCAATACCCCAGTAAAGAGATATTCACAGGGTCAATGAAATTGAAAATGAATGGAAAATGATTGAGCAGGTCGGCTGTTTGAATGAATAATGGAAACGAACAACTGCGAATTGAACATAGTAGGGCATGATTTGAGAATTTTTCCTCCTTCAAGTTCAAAACAAACTGTTGAAAATTTGCAGCTCTGCTAAGAATACACTGAACCAAACAATATAATAAATTGGTAAAAAAGTGGTGGCCTTCCATGCAAATTTATATTGTCACCAATATCACGTTATTACTTTCTGAATTAAAGTGGTTTCAATGTTTCCTGTTCAATTGTTATTCAACTGTCCGTAACTTGCGACCATTGTTCATTGCATTCATCAATCAGATTTCAAAACCCCTAATTTATTACATATCATATCGCAAGTAGGGTTTCTTTGTTACTACAAACACACAAAGCAAACCAGTATCCACAGTCAAAGTCAACCACAGAAGTGAGAACCGTTTAACAGATATTTTTATTGTAACCGATATCACATTCAAGTGCAGTGGGCTCTTCAGCCTAACTTGCCACTTCCTCTGTGTTGTGGTGCGTTTATTCGACGACTCCACAAGTACCTTTCTACTTATTTATTTAAACTAATTATCCACGCCATTGAGTAGAGTGTGCCCAGCATCGTCATGCATTTCATAGTCGAGCAAAAACAACAAAAAAGATAGCCTGATACATTCAACAACAATAACAGTAACGAGTCCGATCAAATCGGGAGATAGATAATAAATGCGATGATAATGATGAGGGCGATCCGACACTGATTGAGGGAGACTGCGCCGAATGTAACTACTTGTGTGCTGTAAGTTCCCAGCAAGTACTGACCCCGGACAAAACATCGAAAACGGACAGACCTCGTCATCGAGATAAATGCGAGTGAAATTTTCCTCAATGATTAATGTTTGTATGGTAATTGCGGGACAAAAGTTGTTTTCTTTGTGTATCTTTTTTTTGCAAATTAACTCCAAAGCATTAGAGAGGCAATTGCTTGTATAGTAGGACCTAATGCGGTGCAGGGACGGGTGGCGCAGGAAAGTGAGAGTACCGTAGCTACTACTTCAGAAGCATCCTGGCTGGAAACAATTGACCCTCGTTTTCAAGCTTCTGTGGCTGATGTGAGAATGTGGAGGAAAATATTCATCCATTCACGGAAAAAAATAAATCCCAAAGTGGTCCCGTTTAACAATGAGAGCATGGATAAAAGATTCCCATGATTTTCTTTATGCCGTTCGTCTCATCTCGTCATCTTTATATGATAGGTCTCTTGTCGTTCGTCCTTAATTAAACGATCTGTCAACCAACCGAAATGGCTAACCAGCAAAGCCCTGGGATTAATGCCGAAGTGGGCCATCATATTACTGCATCCGGCAATAGAGATCGTGAAAAAAAGACAGGAAGAATGAAAAGCGGTTATGTCATTCAAGAACTTACCGCAAAGCTGCACGACATAACTACAAAGTTGCTGTCAATCGTAATGGGACCCGCGTTTGATTGTTATTTTCACTTTGACGTAGGGTCACCCAAGTCTTCTGTTTGAGCTGGAAATTCAGGGCATGTGTCCTCCGCAATGTGTTGTATGAAATCGGATTCGACTTTTGGCATCGGGTAACTTTGTACCTTTCGGCAAAGATAGTTGATATTATGGGTTAACTGCGTGTGAAAGTTTTATCCATCCCGAAGAGTAGCCACACCAAGCTGCTTTAGACGCATTTGAAGCGTTTGTATCGTTACCTTATGAACATATCCCTAGGGAGAATTTTTGCCAAATAAACGTTTGAGCAATATATTTTAATCAGCTTAGCCAGTTGACTTTGTATAATTTATTTCGCATTTGCTGAGTAGTGCTGCATTAATAGCGTTTCTTCAGTCGCAGTTTAGAGTAGTGGCATTACATTCGGTCCACTGTTTCTGATTGTGTGAGCTTATAACGATTTTTTTTCCACATGTACTCGATACTTGTTCAATACCTTGTTTAGCTCGATAAAGTTGCTGATTAAATCTGTTTAAGGCTCAAGTTACCTCAAGGCTTGGTAGTGCGCGTAAGAAAAATTGTGCTCAGCTTTGCCACCAGATTATCCATTTAAACCTTTTCAAAACTCTAAAAGAAGAATATCAGTCGATTTATTAGATCATCACGATTCAATTCATGCAAAATACCTGCCGGAAAAGCCATCGGCTTAGCTGAATGGTGCTTTTGAAAATGTGGCTGTGGTTTTTTCATTGCGCTGTTGTGTTGCGTACCCCAGCACGGTATAGTAGTGTGACAATAAATCACAGCCACTTTTTCAAAAGCACCATTTAGCGAAACCGATAGTTTTTCCAGCAGCTATTTTGTATGATTTGAATCGTTGTGATCTGATAAATCGGCTGATATTCTTCTTTTAGAGTTTTGAAAAGGTTTAAATGTATAATCCGGTGGCAAAGCTGAACATAATTTTTCCTACCCATACTACCCAGCGTTCAAAACTAACACATGCTCAAAAAAGGTAACTTGAACCTTAAGATGCGATTTTATTCAGCAATTGTTCAGCTTATTTTAAAGTGCTTGAAAAACTAATCGTAAATTTTTTTTGTCTACTATTATTGTTCAATTAAATTAATCTTCCTGTTTCCCATTCGTAACTACCGGTGAACTGAACTCTTGGGTGCCAAGTCACTGACCATCACAAAACCTTACCACCTTCCGCGATGAAAACTTTTCGAATCCCTTTCATTTATCCACCATTTGGATTCGAACTCGGGTACATTGTGTTACTACAATCGTCACTCTTCCTTCTATGTCATATCGCCTTTCTACTAGCATTGCGCTGTGACGATGATTTTGGCGGATTGCACACTGACTTCATCATGTTTGACTGCTGATTATCTAATAAGTGTTGCTTAGGAAATGGTTAGTAGGAAGCCATACCAATCCGACCGATATTAAAACCTCAACAGCATTATAGCCATCATAGCCGGCAGCCCCCATCCCCATCGTTCACGGGAAGCAATGGCGTAGCCAGAAATTTGGTTTGGGGGGGTTTTCGAAAAATGCTAAAATTTAATATGAGTTTGATTAATTATTGAAAATTCAGAAACATAAGTAGTCTAACAGATGTCATTCCAGTTCACAAACAAGAAGAATCAATATGGAACAGATTTCAAACCTCTATAGATTATTTTCTTGCATAATATGTCAATGAAGTCAAAGATTGAGATCTTTTAAAGTGGGATAAATGTTCGAAAAAATTTTCAACGTTCAAGATAACCTAATATAGTAATCCTTGACTTTGAAGTTTTGACAACTGCGAGAAGTTTTCCAACATAGAACAATGCATACTTTGATATAAAAATTTTAGTGACTAATTCTCAAAGAGGTAATTATGAAGAATCAACTCTTCAAAAATTTCAAGAGAGTGCCTCCAGCAAAGTTGTTGATAATACCATTTTAAACAATTTTGTTGAAAATATGAAGGCTACATGAATTCAGCATATCGAGATATAAATGAAGAAGTTATATTTCTCCTTAGTGAAAACCTGTTTTAATCCACCTAGCGGTGCAATTGTGCCTTTCTCATTTCTCTAAACTATGGCACGGAGGCTTTTTATGTTCAACATACTTGTGGAAATGTCCATTACATTCTTAGTACACTTTGCACTTATACACAATGGCATGCCAGCCACGAACTTGATGAGCTACGCGTCGACGGTGAAACACTTGAAACAAAAAAATATCATACTCCATTAGCCTAATCAGCATTAGATCAATGTTATCTGCTTGCTAACTCATTTTGTCATGCAGGGGTGGGTATGTGAGGAGGGCGAAAGTCCCATGAACGAACGACTCCCCAGCTTAAATTGGTATGCTTTGTGATATAGTGGTGGTTTAAAGATAATGGGGTTGAAAGGGAGGGGTATGAGGGCTGGATGTGGCGGTGGTCTGAGGGGTGATTTAAGGAGATTTTCAAAGGAGGGGAGTGAACAGTAGAGGGGGGGGGGTGTAACCCCTCTCCGTAAACCATCAACTACGCCCCTGTTAAAATCCAGAAACCTTATGCGAGTCGAAAAAAAATTTTAGGCCGGGATTAGGTTGACGTTTTTCAGAGTGATTGCATAACCTTTCTATATGAAAAAGGCAAAAATGTGCCAAAATCCAAAAAAGTGAATCGTCGTCAATTTTTTTTCGAGTTTGTATCAAATCTCGACGTTTCATGCACCTTGAACACATTTAGCATCAAAAATATAAATTCTATTTTTAATTTTTCCTATAGTTTATATGAGAAATTTCTGTGTGGCCGCACTCTGAAACCCGTGATTCCGGAACCAGAATTCCAATCGATCCAAAATTCAATATCAGCCGATGGGAAGGTTGCACCTTTCATTTGAGACTAAGTTTGGGCAAATCGGTCCAGCCATCTCTGAGAAAAATGAGTGACATTATTTGACACATACGCACATACATACACACACATACACACACATACATACACACATATACAGACTTTTTCCGATCTCAACGAACTGAGTCGAATGGGATATGACACTCGGCCCTCCGGGCCGGGATTAGTTTGACGTTTTTCAGAGTGATTGCATAACCTTTCTATATGAGAAAGGCAAAAATAGTTAAAAGCTATTTTTTCTGCACTAAGGAGAAAACTGTTTAAAACAATCATTGCGAGCTGAGAACACAAAACCTATAACTAAATTAGTTTTGGAATTGGCGTTTCGACTTCATCTCATCCGAATTCGACACTAACTTAGTGACAGGAATAAGCTAGCACCGAATTAATGCTAGCTCTAAAAAATGGAAACACTCTTTGTGTTTCTGGACAAACCCGCCGTCCTTTTAATATTTGGGAATTTTTTTTAAAGCCTCTTTTTTAAAAGCTTCAGAGACTCATCATACATTGAATGCAATGTGAATTAATTGTTTATTAACTGCAGAAGAGATTTATTAAATACTGTAATTTCAGAATAACTTGTTGTAAAGGTTTTCTACTACTATATTTCGATACTCTGAATATGTGGGATATTCATGTCTTCGGCAAAGTTGTTTGAAATAGCACTTTCGAAAGCTTTTCTGGCACATTAAATCTCGACCCAAATTTGCTTGAAGAGAAAATTCTCTATAATTACTTCTAGGAGGATTAAACGCCTGAATTATTTTATCAGAAGATGAACAGTTTTACGTTTTGAAATTCTTCAATCTCATTTAACATCTAAATTTGGCAGTTTTGATTGAATGAGATCTTGAATGTGATGTTAAAAACTTGTCGAGCATTGATTTTACTTTTCTTCATTATTCAAGCTTACAACATGACAACGAGTCCTAGTACCTAGTACACGAAATTGTAGTACGCCATTCAATTCAGCACTCAAATATACACCATTAATAGCTTCTAACCTGAAATGTTTTGAAATATTTTGTTAAATTCAATCCTGCTTAGCGGCTATTCACATAGTTAATAATACAACAAAAATCAAATGCTCATAAAAACGATCCTTACCTGCTAGAGACAAACTGTATACGTCATTTATCATCAAATTCCAAATAGTTTACGGTAGGGTTCGTCGCGGTTGCGGTAATTACCGCAACCGCGCGGTATTTACCGCACCCGCACCGCAAAATCTGCGGTGCGGTAAGACACTTTTTCCCGCAGATGCGGTGCGGGAAAGAGCTTTTACCGCGCGGTTTTACCGCAACCGCACCGCAAAAAAAAAAATGATAAAGTGATAATTTTGGTTATTCTAAATTGATAAACAGACTGTTATTACGAAAGAAAATCTAGCTGTGTCCGAAATATTTTGACGATATTTTTTACGACATATTTTGGACACTAGTGATTTTATACTTCTAAGTAAGACTTCACAAACTAACCATTTCAAATAGGGTAAGGTGGGGAAAATCCGGCCTAGTAGTGGTTTTGGCTGTAAAATGCTCATTTTACAACGGATCAAGTCGTTTTATATACCAAATTAAAGGCTAGACTCCTGGGAAACTTTCTGTATATAGCATTTTATTTATATCTTGGGAATATCTTGAGATACAAGCGTTTTACAAAAATGTTCATTTTTACTGTTTTCAAAAATGGTGGGGTAAACCCGACCCCCTATATTGTTCGTTGATTTAGTGCAGATATTACTCAAATTTTATGGTTTTCCAATGATAAATCAATTAATGTTGTGTTATTGAATTGTAACATGAAGAAAATGGAGTCCAATGTCAATCTTGGAATGCTAAAATCACGATCAGTAGCACGTAATGATATTTCCATTTGCATCAGAGCAATTGCTCGACGAATACTGTAATCATCACATTTTTGTGTCTTTCGTTTGTAATTATGAACCATTTTGCATAAAAATAATCAATAATAACAATAAAAATATATTTCGATTTGATAAATAAAAATTTTCTTAGCAAAAAAGCGGTCGGATTTACCACAATATTTAGAGGTCGGATTTGCCCCACCGCGTCATTTTTCATTACGATGCAATTAAAAAAAATTTGAAAAAAGTTGAACCAAATTCATCTATGCACTTTGTAGGACTTAAAACAAAGAATTTAAATCCACTTACATTTTGTATGCAATCACTTTAACAATCAGAAATATCCTGTAGTCAATGATGCACAAAAGTCAAATCAAAAATTGTAAAAACAATTTTTTTGTCGTATGAGCATCTCAATGTAGACTAATAAAATGCTGTCATATCACCATTATGATTATTTTCGATGCTCTACACGACAACTTTGATATTAGTTCGCGTAGTGCTTCTGATTTTCGGTAACAGAGGGGGGTCGGGTTTACCCAACGGTCTGATTTGCCCCACCTTACCCTACATAAAATGCAAGATCCAAATATAGACAAAATTATTAGATCATTTAAAAACAATAAATTTTTACTCTTAAATCCAATTTAAAAGTTCATCATTTGTTGAAAATCGTTGAATTATGAATTATGAAATGAAAACGTTGCCGATATCAATTTTTCAACTGTGAATTTTGATTAATTTAAAGAAGTTAGAGATAAACTAATTATGCTGGGACTTAAACACAACCCAAAGAATATAATTATCTTCATCAAACCAAACGAATTTGGAATAATTGGCAGTAAAGGATACAAATGTACGAAATCGTTCAAAATAAGGAGAGGTCCAAATTAGAATGATTATTCTATCATTCGTTCATCAACATCGTATTTCAATCTTCTTTGATTGCTGTGTAAATTCAATGTGAGTCAATGCAGTCAATTTTATTGGACTCTTTCTCAAAAAGTATGCTACATAACTTTTTTTCGCGTACTTCCATTCAAATTTACGATAGTTTTCTACCAAATTAAGTCCTAATATTTTTCAGTTAACCCTCCAGCACTCGCACGAATGGCTTCCCGAATGAGCAGCCGCTGTTGCTTAAAGAAGATTTCGCTAGAGTTTCGGAAGGTGTTTCTCAAAATACAACTGCGCGTGTGCTAAAGGGTTAAGACTATTTTGTAGATTTTTTGAAACCATTTTGGCAAAAAACCATTTTTGCCAAATACCACATCGTTTGACTCCCGTCCACTTTAATTGAAGTTTTTGCCATTGGCTCTTTGGGAAAATCAATTAATGCTAGAACTTTCTAGAACTAGCCTTTATAAAACTACACTTACATATATTTTTAAAGGGAGAAATCTTAGTTTCTGAATGAGAATACATATGTTTCTTGAAAAATGCGGAAGTTAGAGTTTTGGGATATTTTGTCCATAAAATCCCCTATTTTTAATAACATTTCTGCTGTATGTTACAAATCATACATTTTTAGCAGTTTTTCTAATGTTCAATAATTCTGTACCGGTTGAGACCGGACTCCTGATTAGATGTAATGTACAGAGCAATTTTTTTTCGTCAAATATGGCGTCGTTCTTATTGATGAAATACAATGTTTTTATTTCACTGTATAGGAATATATGCGCTACTATATAGAAGTACTGGCATTTCGACTTTAAATTTTGTTTTTGGTGAAATTCCTTTAAGAATGAAAGGTGGTTTTTACTACCTAAATGCGAAAATTATCCATTTCATGTTCATATGTCAAACATATTGAAAATATGACAATTTATAGAAAAAAATACTTCAATTCTTATTACATTTTTATTACATTTTTTCAATTAACTGAAGGGTTGCTAAAATAAAAGTTTTCCTTTTACTGCAGTACAACGTTTTTGAATGTATAATGCTTGCATTTTAAATATACGGAGTTTTATTAATAGAAAATGCAAAAGTTGATTTTTTCTTAAACATTACATTCTGAGGAGTCTCTTAAAGTTAAATTTCGTGTAAATAAGAATAACATTTCATTATATATAATTATACAAATCAACAATTTTTCAACACAATTTTTAAAAATATAAAAAATTTACCGCATTACCGCGCGGTGCGGTGCGGTAAATAAAGTGCGGTTGCGGTAAGCGGTGCGGTTTCGATATTTTTTTGCGGTTGCGGTGCGGACAATCCATTTACCGCCCACATCCGCACCGCGACGAACCCTAGTTTACGGAATGTTATTCTTATTATTAACCATATTGAATTTTTGTCTAAACTTTACGCAATCTAAAAAAATACATTTTCAGCAAATGTTGAAATGTATGCTAGTTTTCGGTGAGCAAGTTTTTGTTTTATTGAGAATCAATCTATTCAAACTTAGCTTCCAATTAGAAAAATTGTCTCTACTCCATATTTTGGAGCATCTTTCCAAAAATGAGCTCATAATAATTCAGACAATTATTTTATTTTACATTGAAGTAATTTGACAACTATGGGATTTCGGCTAAGAGATAAGTTACAAGATCCCTTTCCCACAATTTTCCAAAAGACCTCATGGCGCTTTAAACACGGCTGTAAATGTAGTGATCAGAGAATATTTTTCCAAAAATATTTTGTAGAATATTTCATAAAATTCGGCAGTATCAATTAATTTGTTTCAATCCAATTAACTTTGGTTTAGATGGGGTTAGTCCCCAAACCCCCCGCCCCTGGCCAGGCCACTGACGGGGAGAGATAAAGGATAAGTAAGATGGGAAGTGTTGATGCTGCACCTATCTAACGGAAGGATGAAGATTCATCAAACTCCTTAATAGGTGTCGCGGAGTTGGAGATTTAGAAGGGTGATCTAGGATTCGCTCCAACCAAACGATGCGACCTGCAAAGCATAGTTTATTGGGTAGTTATTTAGTTAGTCTACGAGAAGACGATCACTCGAAAAAGCACAAATCTTTTTTAGTTTTTGGTTCTTTTTAAACTCTGGGAAGCCGGCTACCGAGAGTATCCTATGTTTTCTAATCAAAAGCAATTTGGACTTCACACAGCCCACCGAAGAAGATAAGAGATAATAGCGACCATTGATGGAATATACAATGCATTGTTAACCTGATGCTCGAGTTAGTTAGCAATAACGGAACTTGAAATTAGATTCATAAAACAGGCGCGGCGAATTATCAGTACGTATTGACCCGTGATCATCAATACTAGTCAGATTAAAGTCTTATTGGGGTCGATTTCTGATCAACTATTCATTTTTACGGTAGTATTTTCTCGACTAGATCTGTTCGCACCCTCTCCTTCTGATACTATCCAGTGGCGTAGTAAGAAAATTTTTCGGGGGAGGGGGGGTGGTGGGTAAATGAATTTTTTTTTGTATATATATGAAAAAATGTTCAAAAACATTCTGAGCAGGAAAAAAATGTTCAAAAACCAACAACTCAGGGAACGGGTTTGGGTAGTCAAGGTAGGAAAGCTAGCTGTTGGTAGAGAATAAATAATTTCCCTACGAGGACACTCTGGGCGGCAAACTTCAGACTGTCTAATTTACTGAGCCCTTCAGTTCCCTTGTGCAATTCAGTACCACTTCTTCGTTAAGCTTCCGACTGGTTCGCGAACTACTCGGTCTAGTGCCCGACGATAGATCTAGCCTACTCCAACGAAAAGTTCCCCGGCGAGAGAAGTTCGAAAGCGAGCCAACCAGCCAGGTGCTGTGGTCAGTTCGGCGATTCCGGTAGAGTAGGACATCCGGTTTGATGGAGCCCTGGCGTGACTGGTGGTGTATCGTCGCGGTCTACGCGGTCTCGTTCCCGGCGGTGAATCTGACTGTAAACTGACGGAGAGGTCCCAGACGAAAGAAGTTCTCTCGATACTGATTCTTATTTGGTTTCAGTACCACAACTTCTTGAGCCCTTTAACTCTGTAACCGGTGCCATTTAGCACCGCAACTCCTTTAAGCCATTTAGTTCTCTTCTTGGGCCATTTAGCACTACTTCCTTGATGATCCATTCAGTCCTCGATTTGTTCGCGAACAACTCTGTCTAGTCCCCGACGATGGACCTGACCTACTCCGACAGAGAATTCCCCGGCGAGAGAAGTTCTCCCGAGATCGAGCTAAAGCTAGTTCGGCGATTCTGGTGAAGCAGGGTATCCGATGCACTGGTGCGCCGATGACTCGCGACTAGTGATGTCTCGTCGCTGTCTACTCAGTCTAGTCCCCAGCAGTGAATCTAGCTTACGCTAACGGAGAGTTCCCTGGCCAAAAAAGTTTTCCCAATATCGATTCTTCTTTGGTTTTCGCTATTTTTCTATCAGAACAACCGGTGGGGTGCCGTGGTCGGTCTGGCGAATCCGCATGGAGCGTGACGTCCGGTTCGCTGGTGTTTCGACGACTCATACTCGCTGCTCTGTGTCGGTCTATTCGATCAGTCCTCGGCGTGGATCTAGCTTATACGTGCGGAGAGTTCCCTGGCGGTGATTGCTCTCCCGAAACTGTTGTTCGATGTCCATTCCGCTGTAAGACGGTCATGATCTACATCAGCGGTTCTCAACCTTTTTCGTACCACGGACCCCTTAGATATCACACTGGGTTGCTGCGGACCCCCACAGATAAACATCAATTTTGTATGCTATCATTATGTTATTTTCAATTTGTTAGGAAACAAGATTTGAAATTTCAATATGCATTCGGAAAATATATTTTTCTTCGCGGACTCCCAGCAATGACTTCGAGGCCCCCTTGGGGCCCGCGGACCCCAGGTTGAGTATCACTTATCTACATCATATCTCTGTTTACTGCGTTCCACGTCTCTACGTCGCTTGTCATTCTGTAGGCTACATTATCCGGGTTGATGTCCGGTCCTCCCGTTTTAAGTAGCTCCCTGCACGTCACTTCAAACCTCGGACATTCAAAGACTCTCCTCGGACATTTAAAGACTTCAAACGTCTGACATTCAAAGACGCTCCAGGCACAGTGTTGACGTTGCGTACCAACACCGATGAAGATACTCCTTAAGCAGCCGTGGCTCGGTAGGAGCTGTTTCAGGTGGAAGGTCATCTCTCCGTGCTTTCTATTGACCCACGTCGACAGGTTTAGATGAGTCGGTAGGTCCACTTTCCTTTCTCCGTATTATCCCATTCCTGCTGCTACGTCACAATCGAATCGATTCTCATCATCTTCCTCACGTTTCTGACGTTTCATTGATTGTAGCACTTGATATCCTCCGTCAGGGTAATGCAGATGGGGATCATCTCGGCGTCAAGGCATACTGTCTCCGATACGCAATCGCAACTCGTACGACAAGCAGTCGAAGCGTCCTGTTCAGCTTTTCGCGGTTTCACTTGGTTTTCAGCGCCCAAGCAGGAGGACCATATCGCAGTATCGATGACGAAACACTATACAAAGACCCGACATTTCGCATGTGTAATCAACGTGGTTGTTTAAGCTCAATCAGTCGTCGATTATCACTCCCAATTGTTTCAGTGCACGCTCGCCTACTCCCCCTGTTTATGATACAACTCCTGCTGCTGTTACAAAAACCAATTTGTATTTTATTCCTAGTTTTAAGATAGCCTTAAACCTTTTCATTTTCTTCATTTCCCATCTTGTATATCTAATTGTATTCCTAGTTTTAAGATAGCTGTGGAATTTCTCATAATAATTTGTTTGCCTACTTTATTTTTATTATAATCTACATTGGTAGTCTTAAGACAGCTGCAATTTTTTTTTGTAAAAATAATTACTGTTCAATCTTGTATATCGAATCTTATTTTTAGTTTAAGATAGTTGTAAAAAATGTTTCTCTCAAAATTAAAAAATATTTTTGCATTGTAACCTTTTAGTTTTAAGATATTCAAAATGTAAAAAAAAAGAATTTGGGACCGCCAAGCTAACGCATTTGTGCCTATTGAATAAACGAACTGAATAAAAAAAATGAATGTAAAATTAAGTTCCACCACAAATACACATAACATGTTGTGCTTTCTTCAACGAGCTTTATTGTAATTTTACACGTTGATTGAAAATTAGTTTCATTAAACGGG
The DNA here is from genome assembly GCF_030247195.1 of Topomyia yanbarensis. Lineage (NCBI taxonomy): Eukaryota > Metazoa > Arthropoda > Insecta > Diptera > Culicidae > Topomyia > Topomyia yanbarensis. The sequence continues at coordinate 188,730,625 of NC_080671.1, read as the reverse complement.
ATGTACTTTAATGTATTTTAATGCAATATTGCTGTAAAATAAATGACATGTAATATCACACGAACGAGAGTGTAAATTCATATGCTTTTGAGTGCATCGAATTGAACTTAATTTTCAATCAAATTTTCGATTCAAGCTTTGTATGTCTACATTCGTATTGATTTACATGTCGTTTAAGTTTCATTATTTTTTGGCGTGTATTTTCTTGCAGACTTATATTAATATACATTATATGAAGTGTTTCGTTGCTATCCCTGATCTGCGTTGTGTCAAATGTTGGCTTAAAACTGGCACTGATCAACTGCTTTATAACAGTACACCAATATGTTTATTCAAAAAGAGATGCAACTTTAAAAATAAGCAGATTCTTTAAATGGGCCGTAGGAATAAAAAACAGTTTACTTAAAAATTAGTATGTGCTTGCAGTAAAGAAGCATTGCACAGTGGTCCGGAATGTAAATTTAGCAGGAATTATCATTATTTTATGAGGTGATTCATCAACAGTGCTATCTTTGAAAATGAATCAGCTTGGTTATGCAACTAATTTTCTGATCTTATTCCATTGCAAATAATTAAGTAATCTTCATTTTACTATATTCAGAATTGCACACAATTTGTCGTATGTAATCTTAAATGATCTTTGATTTGATGGCATTGTAAGGTGTCCGCCGGTTGATGCCATCGAGCTGACATTTCTTTGGACTGATCAAACTAATTTCTTTGTTTGTTTAGTGTTAATTTGACCAACTAAAAAACGAATCCACTGGGTATTCAATGTACGTGGGTTATACCCATGGTCTTGTCAGAGTGAAATGATGACTGTAGAATCATGTTTTATAGCCTCTGGTTTACTTTTAGTCCAATAAATCAATTAAATTAAATAAATTAAATTAATTGTACTCACTATTAATACTTCCACATAATTTGAAGTAGTGCATGCACTATATTCTTGATTGTCATATTAATCATATTTTTTCAAGAGTATAAAATATTCTAGCTTAAATATTAACGTAAAAGGTGACAAGTTAGTTTCATTTCGTTCTTATTGTCTCCTACCTCGTTATAGTAATTAGCGTAAGAACGATTGTCATCGGTTGTATATTCGACATACGTCGTTTCAGGTATTTCGGTAGTGCTTATTTTATACCGATTAAAAGGCGCTTTGTGTAACTCTTTACCCCATCCTACCAACAAAACCTCCTTCTCAAACGTGGATATGCACAGGTATACACGGTCTCTATAACAACGTTTGTCACACTAACATCCCTTTCCTTCCCCGATTACTGAAAGGACGTGGCCGGCGTCGTTATTGACATTTCATAGACAAGAACTTTTGAAACGTGCACATTAAGGATGGATAGCTATTCCCAGGCCCACTTCGTTGATTATCTGTGCCTTTTGCTTGCTCTGGTCAATCACGGTTTTCGACAGTTTTTTTTTTAAATTTGATTTACTTCAATTTTCTGGAAGGTAGTTAAACTCCATCTCGAACCATTAAAAAGTTAATTTTCTGATTTGAAAAAATTTAGAACCACCCTACCCACTATTCAAAATAATAGAAAAGTACTGTGAAGTGCAATATTTCACCCACCGTGAAAGTAATTTAAACATATTACAAAAAGTCAATATATGGAAAACCAAATTTTTAATATAACTTTTTCTGTTTTCAATTTATTCCAATTTATCCTGCAGATGTCGTAAGGATTTTTGAAGACGAACATTTTCTTCTGGCACATCAAAACTCTAGCTGCGATTGTTCAAAAAATATAAGTACTTAATATATCAAAAATTGATTTTTTTAAATTTATTTTATGAAATTTTAAAGAAATATTATATTCGTAATTTTTAGCTCAATTATATCTTTAATCGTGACCTTCCTCATAGTGGAATAAGATCTATGTTTTGTTTGCCCCAACGCGTAATATTGTTATTGCGAAGAACCTCATTTTTGGCGACAAAGTGCTCATAACATTTCAGCGAAAATAGTTAGATATGTGGTGCTATAAATCAAATTATTCGTCTTAAAACATTCTTAAAGTTGTATGAAGAGTACTTCAGTTTTAAATCAATAACTCAAACGTTATTTGAAACACTTGGAAACATCATAACCTTCGATTTTAAATTTGTTGTCAAATGAATAGTATGACAGATAGAACTTACATGTTTTCAGCAAACTTTTGCAAAATTTGTCGTTGTACAACTTCGCTGGAGGTCGTTTGGCTCTAGCTAGAACGATTAAAATGTTAATGTTTTGATCTTGGGAAAATTAGAGCCATCCTAACTGTTGTTTTAACAAAAAGAAGGGTCTCACAAACTATAAAAACTTCTCCAAAGACTTAATAAGCCTAAGTTGTTTAGTTTTAGTAAAATCTCAAAATACCTACTAAATTTGCATTCTGGGCCACTGTTCATTAATATGAATAAAAAAGTTTTTACTACAAACAGCCTTCGAGCGTGCGACTTTACTTTTTCGAACATAATAAAAGCTGTTATGGTAAAACTAAAAAAAAGTGGGCGCTATATATTTATGTTTTGGTAGAGTAGTGAGCAATAGTTTTTATTTAATTGCCTATATGCTAACGTTTAGCCATTCATGTCATAAATTTTAATAACCGCGGATAAGTGGTAACAACGAGCAAATATTGAATTATGTGGTTACAAGAAATATGGATTGTAATCAGATGCAGAATCTGTAACTCGAATATACATAACTATTTGACCATACGTAATCAAATATTTTTTAAAGATTTCCTTGTCCGCGCGTTTGATTGTGAGATAGAACATGAAGTGTATTTATGAACTAAACTAAAACTAATAACTAGTCTACTTTCTACTTCTGCCGGAATCAGACCCACAATCCTCTCCTCTGACCTCTCAATCTAGTGTGCATTGTCTCGAGAACAAAGGAAATAATCGTATTATTCTTGTCATCATAAGCAAAGTTGACGAAAAAGCTCTACTCCGACTTTGAAATTGCAGTTGTTGACTTTAAATTTTGTTCAATACGACCGAGTTTTTTTTTGAAACGGTATACCTTCTGAAGGTAAAATGCAACTGAAGGGGGAGTAATCTAGAACGTTATGTAACATTTTTAACTGAAAAAATTCACAAATTTGTTACGTAATATAGGAGGGGGATATGAAATTTGTTACATAGAGAGAGGGGGAGTCAATTTTGGACAAATTTTGGGGATTTGGCCAAAATATGTCCATGTGTTACAACTGCTTAAATAACAAAATATTATACATACGTAAAACTCTGTTTGAGCACATTTTAGTGGTGTAATTGACGGTTCAGAGATGAGTTTACGTTTCTTTCAGAAGGTGCAAAATTGGGGACCGACATAGCGTAGTTGGTCAATCGATTGCTTTAAACGTAGCTCACCTGGTTCCGATTCCAAACCCCGCACATAGGGCTAGAGATTTTTCCGAAAGAGAATTCTCTAACCCGAAAAGAGGCTAATGACCCTAAGGTTAAAACTTCTATAATCAAAGAAAAAATAAAAAAGGATGCAAAGTTGTCCATGAATGCTGGTGACCAGCGTTGCCAACATTTTTTCAAAAAAACTCTTGAAAAAAAACTAGAAAAAAATTGGATGCTCGAAAAAAAACCTACTTTACCCTTGTAATGTGTAAGTCAACGATTCAATAAACGTAATTTTAAGTAAACACGTAGGTTCCATACCTTTTACTGAAAATTTAAGTCGATTTTTTTTAAATATTGTTGTCCAAATTTTAAAAAAATATTAAAACATTCGAATTTGATTGTAATTATAATAGTTACAGTAGAATTTTACTGTTTTGATGGTTTCAATGTACATATCCATACAATCCTAAATTTAAGACCATTTGCTAAACTTAGGGTTACCAATCGTCCTTATTTTAAAGGACATGTCCTTATTTTCGAGGTTTTTGGAAAGCGTCCTTATTTTACATCAAATGTCCTTATTTTTAGTCTCAAACCTTGGCATATACAGGGTGGTTCAACATGATGTTTTTTAACAGTGCATGTCATGTTATTGTAGTTTAGTATTGTTTTCCACCACAGTATGCTCACCATTTCCAAATTATTCAACTATATTTCGAGAATCAGCGATCTGTGAGAAATGTGTATCGTGCACTCCGACCATAATATGGTTGACATAATCAGCCAACTGACTCCACTTTTCGCCATACAATCAAAAAGTAAAAGTTGCAGTTCTCGCTTTTGGATGATTAGCGAACAAATCGCCCACATCCAGCACGCATTGAAGAAAACATAGCGGCGGTGACATTCCCAAGCATTGGAAACCAACATTACTTGACTAATTAGCCAGATACCACTTGAAATACTCGAATCCGTCATCAAAAATTAGACCAGTCGAATGGATTACCTCAAGCGCCAACATGGTCAACATTTAAAAGAAATTGTTTTCAAACAATAAGTGACAAAAAAATTTCCTTCGATTGACAAATAAACATTTCGCGAATTACTCCATTTTTCAAATTTTTGCGAGATCAAAAAACGTCAAGAGAATCAATTTCAATTGTCAATTTCAAACACTTCCAGCGATTGTTTTTGTTAATGCACATTCTGCGACTCATTCCAACCAAAAGTTCTTTTACTTAGAAGTAACCAAAATTTGTTGGATAGCTCGATATGAGGTTTATCCAATGTGGTTATCTTCGTTCAATATTGGCACTACACCATTCCAATTTGTCTCGATCAAGATTCAACGTCCCAGTTCAACTGCTGGAAAATAAGCCAGAAACCCGATTTTTTCAGAACTTTTTCAACTGAATCAGGCTCCAATTCCGAATAGATTTGGCAGGGATGTCCTTAATTTGTTCTCAGTCCATTTGGTAACCCTAGCTAAACTGGAGGATGCGCTTACTATACCATTATAGCACTATAGCACTAGCTGAGAACTCAACAAATGTTTATCAAAATATTTGACACAATTTACTGCCACCTTTTTGTTTGACTAAAATTCATTTGAAATCGAATAAAAATGTACATTCCCGAACCGTTTTACTCACAAGTGGTATAAAAGGAATTCATGTTACGCTGGATTAAAATCTTATTCTGGGGAACTCCGCATCATCGCATCGCTAGCTTAAAAATTCTATGAATCAAGATACAATTTGTGAAAAAAACGAAATAAATGAATATTTACCCAAAAAACTGGATAAAACTGGCTCAAATTAAAAAACAAACTGGAAGGTTTTTCCGATCGTCTGTTTGACTGGATGTTTTAAAAAAACCAGGAGAATCCAGTTTAAACTGGAAGGTTGGCATCGCTGCTGGTAACGCTAGTGTGCATAAATCGATAGACTCGACTTTTGACAACTTTGCGTGATGATTCGATATATCCCCCACATGGTCCTGGTACGATTGCCAAATAACCCACAAAGCTAGTAAAAGGAATTGGTTTGGAAGTCCGCCTCACTAACAATTTTAAATCAGCTTACGAGAATCTCTGAGGCAAGTAAACACTGAAACTAAAATTGAATTCTACGTACCATTAGTTTGTGTCACTCCCCCACTCGTACACAGGGCTGCTTCTGTATTGCCGGGTTGATTCCGCATACACCAGGATCAGAGCCGGGTCGCTGCTGCTTTATGCGGATGCATTCGCCGCCGCCGCTTCGTTTTAGCCGGAAGTCCGATTAATGCATCCGCTTGCCAGTATCTGTATTATTTGCGAGGGATATTTTTATTTGCCATTCCGTAAGTCCGTTATTTTTCCCCGGTTTGGTCCCAGCATCGTTGCCGTCGTTCTGGTCGTCCCGGTTGGTTTTTGATACGGCACCCATATCTTGCATTATTTCGCTCCTTTCGTCCATAAAATTAGAGAAAGCATAAACGCATGGCTGAATTTAAATTCCCTCGGATTGCGACCAGGAAGATGCTTTTTTGCCTCCAACCTAGGCAGAGATTTATGCTCCCGGGTTAGCCCCTCGATAAGTTTTTGGCAAATGTATAATTTATTGGTAATTGCTGATTTCCGGAAGACGTTCGCTGTCACTGAATATCCTCTCTGCTTGATGACTGGGCCAAGCAAGGGAAAAAAATGAGGAAACCGGAACCGAAATCCATTTTTTCCGCTCTCGGAAAATCTCGCAAAGTGTGCGCAACACACGGGGTCATCGAATGATGTGTTTCCTGTACAGTTGAATATGCTATAAACATTAATAACCGAAGCGTAGCAGGGATACGAAGTTGACAACCAAAGAGGCCTAATGTGCTGTTCTCACTTTATGTGCCTCTCTTACATAAGCTGTGGATGGTGCCCTGCAGGAAGGGACGAGAAATGTGTCGGGGTGACCCGCAGCCTTTGCCATTATCGTCCTGATCACCGGATGTTAATTATATAAACATATCTGAACGACGTCATCGGTCCAAGCAATCGGCGCCAGGGATGAAATCATACGTTTATAGGCGACAGGGAACTGAACATAACCAACGAACACTTCATTACGACCTGTTTTCCTGTTTTGGCAAATAAAAGGATTACGTGGCCTCGGCTGTCATTTCAGTATGACTATTTTCGGGTGAAAGGTTGTCCGAATTACGTAATACTAATATTCTACTTTATCTAAATTACGACGAGAAAAAGAGCTTCTCCTTTCGCCCGAAAACCTCGCTAACACAACTCCCACCCTTCCTTTCCTCAGCGGACGATATGCTTGAACGAATCTTACGCTGGGAAAAGCGCCAAGAAAAGATGTTTTTGTGCCTTACTCTCCTTGCAAGGGAAAATGGAAGCAATCTTGGAGCTTGGACCCGACCGAAGTGACAGGCTTTTAGCAAAAAAGAAAAACAACGGAATGGGTAGTGTGGTGTCAGATGCTCCATGTTTGATATTTCGAATTAGGTGCTTTAACTATAATCTAATAAAGATGTATCTAAACACGATTAATTAAAACTCCAATTCTTTATTCCGATTCATAATTATCTATTTGACTTGCGTACAAAAAACAAAACTCAGATAGTCCACCATAGGAACCCGTTTCATTCCAGTCGCCCCTACTGACCAAAAGCTGGGGGAAATCTTCTACCCCGTCGATAACCGGAGACGCACGCAAGACTCGAACTTGTTAGTGAGAGGGAAAGGACGAGCACGAAAATTTGAGTGAAATTCTGCATTTGCTGAGACGGTTTTGTATGTAGCTGTGTGTGTGTGTTTGAGTTGTTGGGGTGGAGGTAGGGTATCGACATAGAAAAAAAAATCTTTTAGCGTTTTGGGAGCGACACTGAACGACGAAAGAAACCTAGTCGCCGGATATTGCAAATGTCCTTTCGAATAGATAGCCATAAAAGTCGCCATTCTGGAGACGTTTTTGGTTGAGTTTTTATTTTCTTCCTCTAACGACGGCTTGTTGGGGACGTTCTGTTTCGAGGTCTTATACAACTTTAATGTTTCGAATGATGTTGTTTTTGCAACAAAATGGATATGGCAAGGATTTAGCAAATGTATTCAAAGTGATTAATGGCATCTTTTTGTTTTAGATCTTGAGCTCAGACGGAAGTTGTTCACCATAGAAAATATTTTTTACCAAAAGCATGGCTTAATGCTTTGCTTTAATTGTCTAGTGCTATTTTCAAAATTTAACTTGTTTTGAGAAAGATTAGATATGGCTAGAGTTGATGAAGACTCCAATATTTTGGTTAGAGATCAGAGCAGCCAGACCTACAGATATATTGGTAGTACTACCAACTTTAGGCTTGCTTACCGATTCAAAGATATTTTCTTATTTCTATTGAAAACTACAGAGTTTTATCTTGGGAACGGTCTACACTGCAAACATTTCACACATAGACTAGTGAAAACAAAAATAGTAAAACTAGCAACAAACTGACATCACGGAAGCTCCCATAATCTTTGCAAGTGACTCCTTGCTTGTACTGCCTCTCTGAAAACCATCATGCTCGTTTGGCTACAATTTTCGACAGTCCGTTTGGCTGCAATTTTTGACATTTCACTAGTCTGTGCACTGAAAAAACTAGACACGTTAAAATCATGTGGAAAACACTTGAATTGATTCAATTGTAAAACACATGAAAATGATACGTTTGTCACTTGAATATCTAATAGAGTTGTGGCAACATGATTTTCAAGTGGAATTCTTGCGAACATTTTGTGAAAATCACATTAATATCATAAGAAATACCACTGACTAAGATTTTCAAATGAATTACACGTGAATATCAATTAGTTTTACCTATAGATTTAATGGGTAGAAGAATCGGCGAAATTAATTGTTTTACATATGGATATGCACTATATGTTTTTCACATGAATGTCATGTGGAAAGTTCATACTATGCGACTCAACAGCATGGCAACCAAAATTCAATGGTAAAACATATCGTATTCATGTGAAAGTAGTATGCATATAATTTGAAATAGCACATGAACTTCTTTCTAATAGATTTTCATGTGAAATTCGAAGGGAAATCATTTGATTTGCTTTTCAACATGCAAGTGCACTTGAAAATGATGTTAAATTTCCTTTGGTTTTATAGTGTGATTTTCTATCAGTGTGTATAAAGTGTCTACATCTAGTCAAAAAGGGCAAGTTGCTGGCTAACGGGGGGCTATTTGCCAACTCGGATGCGCTAATTGCCCTTCAATTTGCCAGCAAATTGCTGGCAATTAGGGGGCTATTTCAAATGCAACATTTGGGCGATTTGCCGCCGTCATTTTTTGCCGCTCTACCCGTCTTTAAATCGCCCCCAAATCGCCCAGGGAACGCGCCATTTAATCGCCCTTAATTGCCTAATATGAAAATTACAAATATTACATATTTTCCGATTCTTTATCTACTCACATAAACTTATCACTACACTAGGTAATCACCACCAAACTATAAGAAGAATCAATGGTGAAATTGGAATTGCACACCAAAACTTACCACAATCTGACTTTCATTAAGAGTTTAGGTCAGATATCTTGTTCCACTATATTTACACACGATTCCACAACTTCCCACATTCGTCGACTAAATGAAGTGCACTAGACAAACAAAATACAAGCGAGAACACACCACTCGTTTAAAAAAACTATTTTAGACTTAAGCCAAACATTAACCGCCATGTTTGAAAAACGCAAAAACAACCAAGTCCTTTTCAGCCGCCAGAAAATTTGTCCAAGTGTTGAAATTGCCTTTAAATCGCATTCGCAAATTGCATTTGTTCCTAGGGGCAATTAGCACAGGCGAGTTGAGTTAAACGTCAAACTGTTTAAATCGCCTGACCATGTTCGTCCTCATTTTTTTGACCGGGCACTATAGTGCACTATCGGTATTTTTTTCGATTTGTTCTAAAATTTCATGGCAGATAATAAGATGGTATTCGAGTGGTCCAATAAGTAAAAGATCTTATTTCAATTTCTTCAATGTGTCGTTTGTCTCCGTGCATCAGCATTCCGCAGTACTAGGTCAACTTTACGTTTTTTTGAGTGGTCTAACTGGAGCTTGACTTTCGGAAGGGCTTCCTCTCAGAATCACTCACTGCAATTGCAGACGAGACGGCAAAATGCTTAATACCAATCGTAGTGGAAGGTGATTCTGAATGTGATATTGAGAGTACGCTTAAGATGTGGAGGCGAGGACACAAAACTGCCCAGAATAATAATAAATTTTTGAAAACTCATTCGGTTCACCCCTGAGTCGATTCGTAGTCCCACCTGGAGTAGTTGCACCAAATTTGAAGCAACTCGGACAAGTCTGGCCACCGGACCAACGTAGCCTCTAGCTCGACTTTTCTCCCTCAGGTGGCACCATATGCATCATATTATCACTGTAAGTGAAAAAGAAAGATAATTTAATTGTCTGCAACTTTATCGAAGACTGCTAGTCTATCCGATATCGTTAAAAAAGTTAATAAACATATAACGAAGTAATATCTGAGTCAGTTTTACATGGGGCGTAGCAGTGAATGGTTGTGTATTAGTACTCGATTCCTACGAAGTATACATTTTTCTGAAATAAGACAGATTTAGCTCAATAGTATGTTCCGAAGAATTACTGTAAATAATAAGAGTAGTCTTTTCGTTAGAAAATTTTAGTTTCGCCTGTGACCGCATAGAAGGCGCCGACACTAACTTTTAATAGAAGAAAGATAGCATATCGAGATGTTTGGAAGAATTATTGCAAAATACCTGTTCTACAACTTTCTAGAAGACGGCTGAACTAAAATTTTGTAACCAATACATGGCTCGTATTGTTTACTATAATTCTTCTAAACGTGCTATTGAGCTAAGTCTAACCATTATTTCCCAAAAATGTTTATTTGCCGGATTTACTAATAGTCTTCGACAAAGTTGTAGACAATTGAATCATCTTGTTTTTTTTAGCAAGGGTTAAAAAGTTTCAAAAATCTTGCCTGTAGTGTATTGGCACTGTGTGAGACTCACGACTTACTTTCGTGCCTTACTCTTTTTTCGCCCTTCTTCCACCATGGTATTATTTCGTGGGAGAGGGGGGTGTCGTTTTGCTTTCGTCTAGTCTAGTTTAGATCTAGTCCCAGGCGGTGGAGCTAGCATACTTAACGGTCCTGCCAGTAGGCGCTGAGGTCTGTCCAACGGTTCCGGGTGGAGCGTATCTTCCGGTTCATTGACTTCCCAATGACCCGCTGTTCGACGCGATCTACTTCCTCTAATCCTCGGCGCTCATGATAAACCCGGTGCAGTGTCGAGGTCTGTCCGCCGAATCCAGTAGAGTCTGACATCTGATTCGCTGGCGCCCCGATCACCCTAACCCTGTACTACGTCGTACTCCACTCAACTGGTCCCCGGCGGTGGATCTAATCTACACCGGCAAAGAGCTGTCCGGAGACGGAGCTACTTTGTTGGTCCCTTCGCCACTTGCTCTGCAGCTCGGAGAGTATACTCGTAACTACTCTGTTGACAGCATCCTAGATATGCTCGTTGTGACATATCTCGTCGGCAATATTGTCAACTGTCACATCAGGCATACCCCTTCGAACTTCTTTGAACCTAGAGTATTCGAAGGCCACATGTTCCGGTGCCGTTAGTTGTCTTCGCAACCTTCTCACATACATAGTCGTTGATGTAATTTAACCGATCGTCGACTATCACACCCAGGTTCTTCAGTGCATGCATCGATGGGATGGAGTGTTCGCCGACACTGGTTACGACACGCTGGATTTTTTTACGTTTGCTGACCAGCGCTACCTCCATCTTATAGTGAGCCAGCTGCAACTTAGCGTCAGCCATCCAGGTTTCCATGATGCCTAAAGTCAGGATAACGTCATCTGCAAAGCCGACGATCTCAACTTCTCTGAGCTGTTAACTCCTCCAGAGTTAACACTCCGTTTATTTGTTTATTTGTCGTATCAAAATCAACAGTTCCTTGGCCCCAATGGTGGTTCTTCGCCTAGTTACAGAATTCCGGTAACGGCGCTATGACGACCATAGTTGACTCTCCTAAAAGGTAGTTGCAGAGTACGTAGTGTTGGAATGCGAGCTTGAAGATTTAGGAGTTCTGTAGAGTGCTCACTCTGGCAGAATGTAAGTCCGAGGTGAATAGGGCTCGAGAGCAATCCTTCCGGATGCTGAGTATATCGAGGTGTATTAACTGGCATTGGTTTTCGTAGCTCGGCAGTTGGAATCTGTTTCGCCATGGGAGCTGGCGAAAGGAAAAGCATGTGAAACGACGTTGGATAGCTTCGATTCTATTAACCCAGTTCTAGTAGTACGCACTCCAAACAGCAGAACAATACTCTACTGTTCCAAAACAACCAGCTCCGTTGTACATTATATTCCAGAGCTTCAAAATGGATTGAGTTCACTATTGCAGGGAGCGACGTGCGTGTGCTGCTTATGGGTTTGCGTTGGCATCAATTGATTTTTTTATGTTTGTAGCTACGTAGGGTAATGAAACTATGTAGCTACTTATGTTTTATTGACAGACAAGTTTTATACTTCGAACATAAGTGATGTGTTCTTTTTCACTAAAGTATCAGACAGCATGCTTCTGTAGGTATTTCGAAAGCACGGCCGGCCTCAACTGGGTTTGTGCCTACTGAAAGGCGCGCTTTTGGTGGGTGAGGAAATGATGCAAAAGTAAATGAGTTCTAAATTGATTGAAATTGTTCGTCCAGATCACTAATTGCAAATTAAAGTCTCTTTGACCACATTGAGAACTATTAAAGATCCCAGAAAATCGAGGAAACTCATATTGCATGGGCTATAGCGAATTTCACTAAAAACCGACACCTGCTCGTCAAGACCATTCCAAAAATATCCATATTGATTGGGTCATAGCGAATTTCACTAAACCGGAAGTCGCCATCTTGGATTTCGAAATGGCGTTTCTCGTCAAGTCCCTTCCGAAAATACCCATATTGTCGAGGTGCGGGCCATAAGGAGTCTTCCAGACCCGTCTCTTCCCTCTTTCCGAAAATCTTCTAAGTCTTTTGAATTCAGAAGGACTTAAAATATTTTTGCGAAATCCGCGCAAAAACAAATACGGATCCCTTCAGAATTATTCTGGCAATTTATTCCAGTCTGAAAGAAACCTAACGGAACGGCATCTACCGAAGGATTTTATGCCTGGGGAAATGTTGATTCGATCCGGAAGATTTTCGGGTATTCCAATGGCTTGATTTTGAAAGTCATCTTCTTGTATTTCCGAAAATCGAATTTATTTTATTTTGGATTTTTTAAATTCAAAATAGAATCTGTGTTTCTGTTTAAGTATAGCGGAATGAGAACAGCTTCTAATTTGAACAGCGTAATAAATTTGATGATAGAAATGCTTAAATTGTTTATTTTTTACAGATATAATATACGGGTTGCGTCCCTTTCACATTTTGCTCCATTCGAGCCGATGGTCACGACAAAATTTGCTTATGAGTTCAATATATGGGAGCTGTCAAGTTGTCCCCGGGCTGGTGGTGAGCAATGGCTAAGTTTACGCTCTGCCTTCTCCCTCGCTCGTGTGTGCGTCCATGTTATCATCATTAGAGCTTTGATTTTCGCTGTTAGATGTTTAGTGCTTTTTGTGTTTTTGAGTGACTCCGGTATAGCCGTATTTATTTTTGTTTATTACTTCGCTACGTATGTTAGATATTGATTTGGGAATACCGTGGAATATTGCATATTGTGTCCGGCATTTGGTTATTTGGCTAGCTGCGAAAATAAATGTACTACCAAAATACTATTACTTCGATGTAACAAAAACATTACTTTATGCCGGTGCGTGAATTCAAAGTTTCTTGATTTTTTTTTTGCAAAAGGAGTAACACTTCACTTTAACAATCGTCACTTATAAATAAGTTTATATGTTTGAAATTGTTCTTGATTGTGCTGAAAATGTTGTTGGCTGAAATAGTTAAAATAAACCGGCAAAATGATTATTATTATTGCTTACATTATTACTTCTTAATCCAACAGTTTCAGTGAAATAAAATAACCGTACCTGTTTACGTATTTATCCCTTCAACTGAACCCTGTTGCCATTTGGCAACACACCGAGTTTTGTGATTTAAAGCCTTCACAAGAAGGTCATCCCAAAAATGAACACCAAGGAAAAACAAAATCCATGCATTTATGGGTTAATAAATTCTATTGTTAAATTATTAGTCTGACTAGTACATCAAATTCCGCATTTAAACTTCAACGTTATATGTATTTTCAAAATCCTTCCGTTCTTTCCAATAGACGGGTACTCTACGCATCACTGTCATGCCTATAGCGCGCTAGCGTTGAAGTAGCAAGCGCATTCCCTGCAGGGGCTGGGATGTTGCTAATTTGTGCTTCAAATCCTGTTGAGTGGTTCCGCAAAGCGCGTGTATGGGCGGATAGCGTCGAGTCCAACCTACACACGTGCTCTACTCGCTGTGCCAGATTTAAAATGATTTTTGATAGACCACTAATTATACACTTCATCACATCGTCGTCATCATCATCGCCCCCACCACCATCATCATCATCATCATCTTCTTCAGGCGGTATGCTCGCGTGGCTGCATCTGATTTATGCTGTGATTTTTGTACCACTCCTCTGACGCATAAAAGTGCTTCAAGCACTTGGCAACTCGGCTGCTAACTCGAAATGGTATAATAATTAATTCCTCTCCCATCTTCTTCTGCATGCTCAAACATTTTCGCCACCACGTCATTAGGGATTGCTTCCTTCCTAGTCGCTGGCTGCTGTCGCTTGCCGGCCAGCCAGGGGGAAAAACTTCCCTCCCCGGGATAATAAATCACAGCGGACCACATCAGCCAGTCGCGGAGCGGGGCCGAGCAAGAAAATTATTTTTCACCCAAATTTGTATGCCTTACAAAATGGTGCGTCGTGTCTGTGGATGCTGCCGTGATCTTGTGACAAACCCTCCCGAACGAGCACAAAAAAAACGTAACGCAAAGACCTTCCCCGAAGACAACTAACGCGGAAATAGCGGCCAAGGAAGGACATACTAATGTCACCTTTTTATCTTGTCCGTTTGCAACTTCCGTTCATTTGTCTTGCTCGTGGTATCCCGACGCCATGTGCTGGGATGCGGGAGATTCCAATCCGGGAGCTTATCAAGTTGATTTGCTTTTTTTTTATTTGGACCCCACTTTCTTCAATCTATCTTAAAGCAACGGATCTTTTAGGGAATTTTCGGTAGGAAATGAAAGCAATTCTTTGCGTGAAATTATTCTTATCTTAGAATCGAAATTTGTTTTTGTAAGTAAACTGTTGTTGATTATGGATAGATACGAGCCATTATTTTTGTTTATTTCGAGTATCAGGAATCAGAATATATTGGCTCAAATGGCACGTTCCCCGTACATAGTCGGGGATTTGTGCCTTGCCGTGTGTTTTCATCATTTCCTGAGCGGAAGGAAAGGACAAGGAGGTGTGGGGAAGTAGACTTGGAAGGGTGGGAAAAACAGCACAAAACAAAAAATAAACAACAGGTAAATTAAACTCACAAGTAGTTCAACTTGCCTGCGAATAAGCCTAAAGCTCTTTACCACATTGGATAAGAAACTTTAGTATGTCTCTGAGTTTCAGTCGACCAAACATGGTTTCGTCTATATAAGGACGGCTGAAGACTCGTAATCGCAATTGCGCTAGCGCTGGGCAGTTGCATATCAGATGATATGAAGTTCCGTAGTCGGATTCACAAAGATCACATGAAAAAGACTCAGCGCGCTGAATAGTTGCCATGTGATAATTGAGTTTGCAGTGGCCGGTTAAAGCCCTGGTCAGCATGCCGCAGTGGAGCTTCGAAAAATGTAAGAGATTTTTCGAAACCACTGGGCATGGTTGTTCTAGAAACGCCTTTGTTTGGCGACACGTTTGTAGATTTCTCCAATAATTGCGGTGCTCGGACGAAGCCCAGGACCGTATTTTTTCCCTTATCCAACTTGTCGAAATTGGCAGCGCGGGCTCAGGACCAATGAAGTCAATCGCTGAACCTGCCCTGGCCAATTCGTCAGCCCATTCATTTCCAGTAATACCGCAATGTCCGGGCACCCAGACAAGGTAGATAGTGTTGACAATGCTTAGTTCTTCGATTTGGGTTCGGCACGCGATCACTAGCTTGGACCGGGATTTGTCTGAGCTAAGGGCCTTGATTGCAGCCTGACTATCGGAGCAGAAGTTTATAACTCTGCCGGACAAACTCAGTTGAAGGGCCGATTGCACCCCGCACATAATCGCAAAGATTTCTGCTTGGAATACAGTACAGTATCTACCTAGTGAGTGAGATTGTTCCAGTCTCATTTCACGACAGTAGACACCAGCACCAGCACGTCCCTCCATCAGAGAACCGTCAGTGTAACAAACCACTTGCGTTTGTTATTGTCTTTCCATAAAGCCAGACAACCACTCCTCTCGAGAGGGAATCTTAACATGGAATGTCCTGTAAGGAAAACTACAAGTGAGTGTAATATTGCTGGGAGCAAGAATATCTTCACCCCATGTAACCATTTGTGACCACAATCGTGTATGACTGGTAGCAAGATCAACATGATTACTGTTCCAAAGCCCAGTAACCTGCAGTCTGTATGCACATGATAGTGCTTCTTGTTTTAAGTGTATGTGTAATGGTTTGATAGTTAGAAGTGCCTCAAGAGCAGCAGTCGGAGTCGTGGTGAAAGCACCAGTCAACGCCATGAGCGCCATTCTTTGCAGATGGTTTAGCCTTGACTGGACTGTCACCACCTCTCCCCTCTGCCACCACACAAGGCATCCGTATGACAGTATTGGACGTACAATTGTCGTGTAAATCCAATAGATGTATTTAGGTTTGAGACCCCAGGTCTTTCCAAAAGTTCGTCTGCACTGCCCGAAGGCCATGCACGCTTTCTTGACTCTGAACTCAATGTGAGCAGACCAATTCAGTTTGGAATCCAATATGACTCCAACGTATTTGACTTGATCTGCACACAGCAGCTCAGAATCAAAGAACTGCAAGGGACGAACCCCGGTTGTTATTCGCTTCTTCGTGAAAAGAACCATTGAAGTTTTGCTTGGGTTAACTGATAGTTTAACTTGTCGACACCACTGTTCGACAGCTCTTAATGCCTGTTGCATCAAGTCAAAGATTGTTCCGATGCAAAATCCAGTAGTTAGTATTTGGTAATCGTCAGCAAACCCGTAGGTTGGAAATCCAAGCTCATTGAGTTTCTTCAACAAGCCGTCAGCTACTAAGTTCCATAACAAAGGTGACAGAACGCCGCCCTGAGGACAACCGCAAATACTCAACTTCCGTATCTGAGCCTGTCGCAGTGACGAGCAAAGTATGCGGTTACTAAGCATTGCGTTTATCCAACCTGAGATACATGCAGGTATCCCATGACCGCGCGTCGCTTCCAGAATAGACTGGAAGGACACATTGTCAAAAGCACCCTCAATATCTAGGAATACACCCAAGCTAGATTGCTTGAGTGAGAAGGCTTTCTCAATGTTGTAAACAACATCGTGAAGCAGAGTGATCGTGGATTTCCCACACTAATATGCATGTTGCATTTCGTGCAGAGGATATTCAACTAAACTAACGTTCCTGATGTGATGATCGATTATCCGTTCCAAAGCTTTCAGAAGAAAAGAACTTAAGCTGATAGGCCTAAAACTCTTGGCTTCTTCATAGCTTGAGCGCCCCCCTTTGGGAATAAATCTAACAGTTATTTCTCGCCATGCTTTCGGGATATACCCGGTAGCAAGACTGGAAAGCAAAATCTTTTTCAAGACATGTTTAAGAATATCAAATCCCTTTTGCAGTAGCACGGGAAGTATCCCATCTTTTCCGGGTGATTTGTATGGAGCAAAGCTGTCAACTGCCCACTTGACCGATTCAGTGGAAACCAATGTGCGTGCTAGCGCCCACGAGTCCGAATCACCAGAATGAGATCTGTGAACATTGATCAACTCCGGATCGATACAACCTGGAAAGTGTGTGTCGAAGAGACAATTAAGAACATCTTTTTCGTCTGTCACATAAACACCATCTCTGGTTTTCAAGGAGTTCATCTGAAAATCATTCGATTTGGAGAGAATTTTATTTAATCTGCTAGCCTCGTTCAGACTAGAGACATTAGTGCATAGGCTTTGCCAGCCAGCCCGTTCTGCAGATCTAAGACATTTCTTATATGCACTACGAGCTGACCTGAAAGCCCTGGAGTCATCACGCTGACGCCGGTTCCAAGCTCTTCTCATAACTTTCTTCATTCTATCAAGCTCAGCCCTCCACCAAGGGGTTCCCCTAGTCGATTTAGCAGTACGAAGTGGACAAGTTTCTTCGTAGGATGCTAATATGAATGAGTTTGTCGTATCCACGACGTCATCTAAGTCGTCTAGTTGACTAATTGTTGGAAAATATCCATGAAATTTAGTCGCTAAGTTTTCCAAAAAGAGGTCCCAGTTTGTAGACTTAGGATTACGATATGTCACCACATTGAAGGTGACATCAAAATGCTCGAAAAATATATATTTATGATCGGATAGAGACGGTTCAGTTTCATTTGGAACCTGCCAATTTCCCAGTTCATGCAAAATTCTATCAGAGCAAAGTGTTATGTCTAACACCTCCTCCCTCCCAGACCTCGCAAAAGTTGGTCGGTTTCCCACATTCAGAATATGGAGATTTGTACTACTTATGTACTCCATCAGTTCAGAGCCTCTCAGATTGATGTCTGAGCTGCCCCAAATGATGTGATGGGCATTCGCATCACTGCCGATAATGAGCGGAAGCCCATTTCTGCTACAATATGATACAACGCTTTTGAAATCATCAGAAGGAGATGATTCGTTATGCGGTAGGTATGCTGAACAGTATATATATTTCTTGTCTACGTTTCCGACAGTCAATGTAACTGTGACAACACAGATATCGCGAGTTGTGAGCTCCGATATGAGACACGCGTCAATAGCCTTATTTGCAAGAATGCAAGCACGAGGCATTTCACGTGGGTTAGTCATGCCTGTCTTGTTGTAAGCAATGAAGGCAGTGTTAAGTAACTTTCCAAAATAGAAGTTTCCTTTATGGAAATACGGTTCTTGAACCAATGCTATGGAAGCTTTACCTTCCTGCATGAGTCGAGATAAATTCATAGTTGCTGTACGTTTATGTTGGAGATTGACTTGTGCTATTCTAACCATTGTTGATTAGAGAACTGTACATTTCATCTCCAACACAAATTGCACAACAACTAGAGGACACCAAGCGAGTTGGGATGTTAACGCATTTAGCGAGCCATATCAGGTTTAAATGGGACATGATCATTTGATTCCCACGATTTGCGAAGAAAATAATGGTCCACTGTGTCAGAGATTCGCATAACACAGCAAGGGCAAAACTCAAAATGCTCCGTGCGCGACTGGCATATTTTAGACCCTCCAATCATTAAGTCCTCGGCACGGAACTACACCTTGACTTAGGGTCTCCTACTTTCAGTCGCCTCCTACGACATGGCAGCAGGACTCCAGTGGCTCAATTCTAGGCCGGATACCACACGGCCTCTGGGCAGGTTCATCTGTACACATCGAAATTTGATAATCGAGACTCAACAAAACTTCACCGAACTACCATCAGCCGAGAGTCTCTGCAAACCCCCAGCCAACAAAAATTCGGCAAAATTAAGTGGATCATCGGTGAAAAAAATCGGAGTGTAGAGTGAACGTTCCGCTGCGTAATGCAGCGTACTGGGGAGTTCGCCCGACTCTTCCCAGGCTCCGTTCGCCATTGAGAATGTTTTAAACCCCCTCAACAATTTTACCCATAGCACGGGTCGCATGACACTATGGAATTGGGGTTCCCAATCCCAAAGCAACGGATCTTTTAGGGAATTTTCGGTAGGAAATGAAAGCAATTCTTTGCGTGAAATTATTCTTATCTTAGAATCGAAATTTGTTTTTGTAAGTAAACTGTTGTTGATTATGGATAGATACGAGCCATTATTTTTGTTTATTTCGAGTATAGAGCCTTTGGGCAATTCGGCGCTATTTCGAGTTACAAAAATCACTAACCCCAGGTGTTAAGATACGCCCACCGCTAGCCACTAATTTAATTGTAAGGGGACCTCCAACGCTGATCTAAATGTAGAATAAATCTTAATATTTAAAACAAATTTAGATCTAATCAACCCCACCGCGTAGATCCAAATTTCATTTTATACCAGTTTCATATCTAATTTTTTGGATCTGGTTTTTCGTTTGTTTCAAAATGTTCAAAATGTGGATCACAAGTTGAATAAGTGGATCAGAAACAATTCGGCGAAATTGTTGGAGTTGGCATCCTCGCTCTCCTAGGTATTATATTGGGAAAAGTTGTGCTCTCGAACTTTTTTTCCTGGAGGGAACTCCAGGCTTCGAGACGTTAACCGATTCGGATATGCCGAAAAAACTGTCTCGCATCCCTTCACAAGCACCACAGACTGTTGGCCTGACTTGAAACTACTCATTCATATCCTCCTGATAGTTTAGGCAGCTAACTTGCTGCTCGTTTCTCTATTTTAATAAATAATAAATAAATAGAGACGTGCACAGACGCATTCACACATCTAACGTACTCTTTGGAGAGTTTTTGACATTTGTCAGTCGGTTCAATTAGCGAATCAAATTCGTTAATTAAACACAGACTGTGGCCCAACCAGCGAATCACGACTGTATTATTGGTCGTTAAATCACAGACTAACAGACCTAACACTAGGAGAAAATAATCGATCAGCCCATTTTACAGAACACCAGCTCCACCTTCTGTACGCGGCTCCAAACACTCATATACTAGTAGGTTATCCCTCAGGCTTGGGAGCAATTTTTCATAAGTGATCTAACCTTTACATCCCCGCCATCATCGCAATGCGACCACTGTCCCAACCAAAAATATATTTGAAATGACCGTTAAAGCGGACGAAGCATTATTTTCGAATGCTATGTCTTTTATTTTGCAGTTAAATGATACGTCCGGATCCAAGGCCCTATGGCGTGATAACTTTTATTTGGAGACTGCAAAGGCCAAGTATTTCATTTTTGATACTTCCTTGCTTAAGACGATTGACCGACGAATAACCAATCAAATGGTAAACAATTCAGAACATAATTATAATCAGGGTATGTAGTTTGCCTAGATAATCTCAGGATTGTGACATTCTGTCTAATACAAGCAAACGATATTGTTGGCCATAAGCCTTTTATGCAAGACTACTGCGTCTACATGCCCGCTCATAAAGTTGAGATCGACGACGTGACCATCGATTCGAGTTTGTCTAGCGTAGATCTACAGAAACACAGCATTTGCTGCCTCACGTACCCCTTGCTCCAGTAAGCGACGATTTTGAATGGCAATCGTACTGAACGGGACTAAAATGTGTATCATTTCACCTTTGGCTTTGCGTTTATTACGTTTTCTTCGACATGGATCGTCTGCCTATTCGGCTGTTTGCACCGCGAGTTATGAGTCGCATCAGTGCATTAAATACAAGCAAATGGGACATTGTAACAATTAGGCTTGATGTGACAATTTCGCGAAGAACCATGACTATAACTCTTCCATTGAACATTCTGGAAAGTATGCCTATTGTAGGGAGAATTCACATTATCTATTGCCAAGCCGAACAGTGTCGCATACAAACGGCGCTCGAGGAATCTGAATTGTGCCCTTAAATGATGCTGTTAGCACTCATTTTCGGAAATACCCAATAGAGCTACGCCACTTTCCACACAAAACATTATATTCTCTTGGTTCAGAAAGAGTGCGACTCTTATGCAGGTAATTTTTTTTTGTTCCTAAAAACTATAGGCGGATAAGAAAAGACTGACACGAAGCCGAAACAAATTTCTCCTTGTCTTAGAAATCAACCCACACTACTTTTATAATAAACGGCAAGCAGTATTGTTGTTCGGTTCATTTGTGAAGGAGTCGCTTAGAAATGTAGTCAGCAAGAAGCAACTCGATTCTAGTCGGCGCTGCGTTCGGCCAGTAATCATTGAGTTCTTGTCGACCGGTCTCACTAACACTAATGCAGTTTCTTGGTTGAAAACGATCCCATTTGCTTTTACCGCCTTTGATTTTTATTCTCCACCAGCTAGTGATGTAGTATTTGTCATGTGAAGCATACGTACTTGAGCCGTAGAAAAGTCTATTGTACGGGTTTTGTATGCAAAATAGAATACAAAAGTGCGAACTTGTGTACGGCGCTGATTTCCAACGTTTTTCATATTACCTAATGTCGACATGCCTGTTTGCCAACCGCATTTTAACAACGCGAACGCCGTTGCGAATGCCACTAAAAAATTACCTCAAGTAGCGTGTGTAACGAATTTTACTTCTCCGTAATTTGACATAAATCTTTTAATGCGTTCTGGTGTAATATGCTGCGCTAGGTCGTGTAGAAACGTTTCAATTTTATTGCCATCCTATATTAAGGATCTTGGTTTTAACATTATCATATTCGACGCGGTGTTGCATGTTTTTCTTCGCAATTAAGTTTTCTGTCTGGGGTAAACTTTAAAACGTCATCTGTACAAGTTTCTTAAGTGGTGTAACTGTATGTAACTGTGACTTCCTTGAGATTAGCATTCGTTTGCACTTTTAGTAACAGTTCTACGTCATGCACTGTAGGTCAAAAAGGATTTTGCTTAAAGTCAATCGAAATTTTATTTTCCCACTTTACAGGTACTTTTATTTTGTGCGACTGGTTCATTACACTGCGCAGCCAGAGGCGACGTTTGTGAAGATGGATTTCTTTGTTATCTGCATATTATTTTCTGTTTGTTGCAAAGAAGCTTTAAATTTGAATATTCATCCGGAAAAGATATTCAGTTTCGTGGACCCGCAGAAACCTTTTCGTGCCCTCACAGGAGTCCGCAAACTCGGTGATTAACTACAGCCTGATATGACGTGTATTTATTTCGACTTAAAGAAATCTTTGACGAGTGCCGCTGCCTGTTATGCTGTTCAATTAAAACAAATAAATCGACAGTGGATTCTTTATTTTGATCGGATGTATCCTGAGTATCATTTCTGAAGTAGAATACTTCTAACGTTTCAATATAGGGGTCCCGTTTCAAAGTTTCGGCTGAGATATTTTCCCAGTTTTCAAATGCGAATAACTTCTGTTGTACTGATCGAAATCGTTATATTTTTGCACTATCTGATCGGAAATATGTGCACGTATATTGTATTCAATTCAAAAATAATGTATTTTGTGAAAGTGGTAATTATCAGCGCTGATTGGCTTGAACACTTCAGCCAAGCAGCGAGCGTTGCTAGGACCGCCTCTTTGCATCCAATGAACCGCGACTCACATATAAAAACAGTAAATAAGAAAAAAAAACCGTCAATTTGCTTTCTGACCTCGTAGTAGTTGCTACGTTCCGTCAGCTCGAAGCAATATATTCCATAACTGCCGCCAGGCATCATTTCAATGATGTACAGGCGCGCCTGTTTTATGCATACAATGATCACAGAGCACAGAAAAAACAGAATGCTCTTTCTTTCGGAGCTAAATAAACGTGTTCGCTGGCGGTGGGGTAGTTGGGTGCGAAAGACCCCGCTCTCTTGCTCTTTCAATTATGTGTGGCATACTCAAATAAATTCACCACGGCGAACAGAGGAGTAGCTGGGGTCAAATCCTGGCCAAAATTATTTGTTGTTGCTATTGCATTTATTATGCCTTAATATGAACAAAAAATACACAATAACAAGTTTTTGGAGGTCAATTTCCTAAATCCTTTCGAATACTAGTAATTTCGAGGTGATCTTTGTGAATACATTCGTTTTTCCAGTTGCACAAACAGTTGATCAGTGAAAAAGGGGGAAGAAAACGGACGCTTGAGCATGTATTCATAGAGATACATTTTGAAAAACATAGTATTTGGCCTTACAGCATTTCGGTGTACCTCAAATTACTAAAAATTTCAATATTTTCAAATCGCTTGGAATTTGTGGATCGGACAAGATCGGAAGAGTTCTTATGTTTTCCGGATAGCTGGAATCGTGTTTTGTAATACTACTTCAGCAACTTTGCCGGATCTCGCCGTATAATGCAACTTTAGTATAAAACAAGTTTGGAATAAAATGTTTAAAATACGTATTTTTTAAAGTTGGTGCAATGCACAGCAACACTAATACTTACAGTTAGTTTTAGGCTGAAGTTATACAAATGGTTGTGTTCAACTACGTTTGCAATAATATTGTCTTACTTAATACAGTCATCATTACTAGAAAGCGATATTGCTGGATATATAATTAAAATGATTAAAAAAAACCCTTAAAATATCACCATTTTACATCCATGCAAAAAATCTTTAACAATTTTTGACATGCTCCTAATTTTGCCGCGTTATTCAGCAGTCTTTTAGGTATGTAAAAAAATATAACGAAATAGAAAATCAAAAATTAAATATTTTGGTTATTGGCCAGAAACGTGTTCTAGTTACTCCTCTGTGCGGCGCGTGCAATAGAATGCACTGCGAAGGAGTGTGCTCTTTTGCTACATATGTGTTCGGGCGGACATTTGCAAGTTTCGAAGTAGGACCGAAATTTCATTTGCATAGACGCATCGCAAGTGATGTACGTGTAGGTAATGCATATATAAATAACAGAAATACTTGATGGCTGAATTAAATGCAACCATGCAAAAGATAGTAAAAATTACATCAATCGGATTACCAGCCTAAGTGTATTCTACTTTACTTCGTTTATGTCTCTGGCATAACCTACTCATCTTTTTTTTCACTTGTTAATATTTGTGGTGGAAACAATCAAAGGATCTCGCCTGAAGCAAACTGCTTAGTACTCCAATCTGTTTTTCAATGTATCACTCTATGTGCCACGAGTGATTTTTTTGACTCCAATATATAGTCTAAATCAAATGCAACATACCACTAGCTGAACTACGCCAAAGTTCCTTTCCATATTCCTCCAATCCCCTTATTGTTTAGTGCATAAACTTCCAATTTATGACCCATTATAAAGGCTGCGTAAGTCAAGCAAATCCACAATCCTTACAGCTGGAGTAAATAAAATTGCGAATTTTATTATTTTTATTAGGGGGTAAATTGCGAAATCTGGATTAGCGCAATTGTTTTATGGTGCGGAAAATGTTTAATTTTAAAGCATTCACCGTAACAAAGAACGAATGCCACATCCATCCATAGTTCTGGCAGTCTTCTGTTACTTATGGCTGCGATAAATAGCGGCACACCACCCTGTGTACATGGCGATGAACCTATACGTGGCGTAGTCGGTCTTTCGAGCAATGAAGCGCTTGTAGGGAAGAAGGAATAAACATAACATGATTTTTCTTGACATTGTTCTCTAGGTTTCTGGAGACTCTTTTGAAGGGGTAAAGTGCAAAAATGTCCTCACTTCCGAAAATTCAAGAAAGGGTTACGTGATGCTTAAAGGGTCTGACAGGAGTAAACACTTAACTACATAGCACGAGTTCGAAGAAAAAATCTATAATAATGCAAAATGACTTTTGCAAGTATCCCGGTTAGAAAAGTAATTTACCGAGGCTCGAAACTATTGTTTGCTGAGATATACTTCGAAAAGTCAGCGTTTAACGCTTTTTAATTTTCAGCTCACCTCGCTATACGCAGAGAATATATTGGCTACTAATAGTTTTCGTATCATTCGCAGTTCTACGAAAATGGTGATTTTTTAGGAAAATCCACGGAACGACTTTCGTAGGTTTGTTACGAATATGTTTCAATAATCAAACGAATTGTTTGATGAAATACACGAAACCCTTTCTGGTATCAGCGAGAATATTTCGCTGGAAGGGTAGTTTGCGGCTGGACCAGTACCCGGATCCGTCCCTGGATCCTGCCCATCCCCTTTTCCCCTTACCAGGTCCGATTCTGAACCAGGGGTGGCATTCCGCATCTCGATTCGAAACGTTTTGAAGTCGTTTCGATTAAATTGCGGCATTACGTATCGCATTCGACCAAGCGTTCGAGCTTGTTAGATTGCGGTACTAGATTTCGACTGAACTATTATTGATTCCGCTACGAATAAGTTTCATAAAACCAACTTTGGTAAAATATAGGAATTGTTTACATTTATGTAGTTTTTATTTAAATTAGTTGCTTGTTATCGAAATATATATGGATAAGTTTCGCAAATATAACATTTTTTTCTAGTACTCAATAGGGGTGAGCACTTTGAAATAAATTCGATCTTGTCAAACATCGATCTAAAAAGGTCCGATATAATATAATATGTATAAGCACGCATTTTTTTCCTTTAATGCACGAAAAAAAATTTACCTTTTCCAAAAATATTCATACTATATAAAAAATCAATAAAAGAACGAATCATTTCGTTTCATTCGCGAAAAATAGTTAATACATCGATGATGACTTTCATGGACCATACGGGCCAATCAACGTCAGATTGACAACTAAAATTTTAGATCATTCCAATTTTTTCTTGCATTCTTTAGGTAAAAATATTGGACACGTATTTTTGTTATGGCAGAATATAATACAGCGCAAATTTGTTAGTTGGGGGTTCGCTAGTTGGGGCATGCCCCAACTAAAAGACGTATAAAAGATGTCAAAACTGAAAGTCAAAAACCGGTTGACGTTTGAAAGTCATCAATTTCAAGGGGTTTATAGGTTGATTTCTTTGGCGATCTAGAAAAAAAAGAGTACTTTGAAATTCAATGGAATTTAATTTTTTGAATTCATATTCCAGAATGTTTTTAGAAAATAAATGTGTTAAATGTTGCGCTTTTTCCATTTAGCATCAATTAGTTTGTGTCGCAGAGAGGTTAGTTTAATAAGTTTTGAAGATCATCTCTGATGTATTCAATCACATTATCCAATGATTTTTTAGCTAATGGAAACGTAGTATGCTTGCGCTTTATCGGCTTTTTTCCGATGGTGTATCCATTTCCTGTTTTATGTGAAGGAATTTATCAAAAAAATAATTAACGGCAAAAATAACACTAATGACATACTTTGTCACAAATATCAACTTTGAACTGGAAAGAAACAGCCAAATTTCGTGAAAAGTAAAATATTTTTATTTGTTTTTTTTTATTTATTGAAAAAAAAACAATCTGCGTTTCCCCCGGGAATATTTTGCCAGCTGTCAGTTGCACCAATTAACGGATACTATTCGCTAGTTGGGGCGCAGTCGTCACCAACGAATTTGAGCTGTATTTACTTCAAGTTATGAGCTTTCAACTTTTTAAGTTTTTCAACATTTTTCAATCGCTGAAAGCTAGAAAGATATTCGATGCATGGAAA
The DNA here is from genome assembly GCF_030247195.1 of Topomyia yanbarensis. Lineage (NCBI taxonomy): Eukaryota > Metazoa > Arthropoda > Insecta > Diptera > Culicidae > Topomyia > Topomyia yanbarensis. The sequence goes on along the minus strand of NC_080671.1, from coordinate 188,703,925 downwards.
AAATATTTAATATAAAAAGTTGCATTTTCGCATGAGCTTGCCGGAAAAATTGTGAATTTTTTTACAACTTCTGTATTCCGCAATTATTATAAAAAAAAAATTAATTGTTTAAAAGTTGGATCAATTTTGTTGCTAATTTTTTCTTTAAGTAATAAAAATCATGTTAAATATATTGTGTAAAAATTTAGCAGTGGATCTCAAAATGTTTTGCGAGATACTACAATTATAACATTAAAAAGGGCAATTTTACATTAAACGGCATGTTATGAGCCAGCTTCAATTCAAATATCTCGTAAAGTAATAAAGTTCTGAATATAATTATAATTGTTTTCATATAATAGAAAAACTTTTTAGTTGTTTTTTTTTAATTTGCTTGTACCATTTGCAGAATTCATAACACAAATAACAAACTATATCACATTTTTATTGTTAAACTCATTCGAAAACGTACTTTTTATTATTTAATGCATTTTTCCGTACAAAAAAGAGTTTCCGAGTTATCAGTGGTTGAAAAGTGGTCCAATTCATAAAATTCAAAAACTCATAACTTGAAAAAAATCTATCGTATTCAGTCAAAACAAAAAAATAGATGTCAATTATTTTGAGCTTTTTTGGTGGGAATTCAAATTGCGGTTGTAAATCTGACGTGGAAAGACCCGTAAATTAAATATGTAAAATTACCGAAACATCGAAATACCTAGCTGTTCATCACAATGCCATTTTTTCAGTTCGTGAAATAAACGTAACGAACTATTTACAATGCACGAGTATGCTTTGTTGCAGAAAACGAGTAATGATTTCGTTCATCGTATGACAATTTTCATTCCACCTAAGAATTTTTCTCAGTGTGAACAAAATTGCAGTTTGTTTTGTTTTTTTCGATGAGCGTCAAATCCACAGAATAAAAATTGTGAGGGTGATAACGAAGTTGACTCAAACATGTTCATAATTTGTTCACGTCACTCATCCTCACCACCTCTTCTCAATCTCAATGCTCGGGCATTATTTTAGTTTGATACAACTGTATTCTTGAAGTTCTTACCACAAAAGATTAATATATATCGCTGTTTAAGGTGAAGCACCGAAACATCGAAATGCCTAGCTGGTCGTGTCTCTTATTCGGACCTCAGTCGCATGATGGAATTTATTATCTGCAGAATGAGTTATTCACAATTATACTTAGATTAAATAACATATATAATAACTAAATTGACACATCAAAAATAATTGTTTAAAACAACGCAACTTCGAAGCTAATAATTTTGGTCGTTCATATTGAAAACCAACGAGGTCAACAGAAGTGATCGCCAAAGGTTCCAAATTTCAAAAATCGATTGCGAAAACAAATATCAACTTTGAACTGGTTAAACGTTACCGGGAAACTATGTCGTTTGATCATGCAAACAAAACAAATCTAGAGGTGGACTAATTTATATTACTGGATTCTCCGAGCAAAAATCAGTAGAGTGGTGCAAAAGAATATTAGGATCTCCGGCCGTGATTTTGCTAAAAATCTCACTTTGGCGTACACTCCAGCTTGGCGCATATGTTTTTTGAGAAGGTTGTCAGTCGTAAAATGTCAGCAAACATGACAACAAAACGTGGTTGCTCAAAGCTATACCAGGAAGCAGTATAAGCATGTTCTGACCAAGTATAACGCATGCATTTAAATAGATCTGTAATCGTAATAACTCATCGTAATAGTGGACTTTGGACAAATCCTCGGTCCAACAATTTAACTAAAACTATGAATCTTAGTGAATTTCACTTATTTTCGTATTTTTGTCATATTTATTTTTTAGTTACTACAAATAGCATGCAAACTTGTCAATTTTCACTCCAAGCATTTCGTTGCATAATCGGCATATTTTCTATAATTTAAAAAAATACTATTTTTCGTTCTTAGAGAAATATGTGCATCGGACAGCAATTGAATAATAATCGTACAGAGAGTTGAAAAGTTTTATAACTAAGTTGTGTAATATTTCAAAATACATAGTTTGAAATGACTAATAACATTAAATCTCATAAAAGCTACATCATCTAGACACCCAAATATCTTATTGCGTACAAATCAACAAATTCTATCATTTAACTACACACCATTTAAAATTCGATACATTATAAACGTTATGGGCATACACTGGAACCATTAAAACCATTGATTCGTGAAAATTTACTTATATTTATATTAAAATGTCGGCCATTTTGTATCCGCCATTTTGAATTTTGAAAATCTGACAATCTAATCTACGCCCCAAAAACCGTGGTATGTACCTTTGCAGGTCAATCAAAATCATTTTCGACTTTTGGCCTGGTTTTTAGGGAAATCCGTCACTGTGAGTCGCTACCTTGCTGTTGACGTCCGAGTTAGAAAAGAAATTTAAATGTAACACCGACCAAAATACCCCACCACTATTCTGAGTCAATTTTTCCTGACTGTGCTTTGAAGTTAGCCGAATGTGAGCCGACCTTCAAATACGGAATTTGTCGTGTAGAGAAAATCGAAACTCGTCTTTATCCACATTGTGTTCGCTTTGCTTGATGCGCAATACAATGACAAGCGAAGTGCAACACACTTCCAGATAATCCGAGGCGTTAAGCCCGATTCAGATGATACATCAGCCTCCGTGAACGTCAACGGAACGTCACCGTTCCGTCAGGATAAGTTAAATGCGTTTCTCGTGTGCCCGATCACACGTGCCGTTCGTCAAAACGATCACTACCATTGATGTGTGAATACCTCCATTTAACAGCATGTAACTAATTTTGACGTTCCGTACCGATGATGTATCGTGTGAATCGCACTTTGATATTTAAAGTATAAGAATTGATGAAACATGAGTGTGACGCAGAGCGGATGTAAATGTGTTGGTATTGACATTGCGTCCGTTTTAGTACTAAACGTCTTGCTATTAGAGTAATTTTACTTATCACCGTAAAGATATTAGGCCGAGTTTTGGGTGCAGTCAAAATAAGCGTTTCAATTTTTAGACCACCTTGGTAGTCCACGTATCGTTTTAGCCCCTTGTTATTCCGAGTCTTAAACTCTGTGACCATTGTAACGAAACCTTTTTATTTTGTAATTAAAATCACAAATTTTTGCCTTTAATCAATTCGAATGACAAACAGAGGTAGTATTAGATTTATTTCGACGTTTAAAAGCATTACTGAATTTTATAGCCATGAATATACATATATTTACTAACACTCGTGAAATAAAAATGCCGAATCTGCCATACTTTTGGCAAGAGAATCTCCAGAACGAAACTAACGTGGTCCGTTCCCTTTTGTTCTTAGGCTTGATTGGTCGTTCTTAGATCTCCCAAGAGCTTTCCGCCATCCGACGTCGGTAGCCAAGGAGAAAGATTTCACCTTCTCTCCCTTCCGCCCCGTACACGTTCATCTAAAGTGCGTGCATGCAGAAATCGTGTGCGTGCTCGATACTTGTCCCTTCCTTCCTTCCTTGTTAGACTATCGCTTTGCAATCTATAGTCCCCGGTGTCGTTGGTGTTTATGGTTGTTAAGAACCGAGATCTACCTACCCCCAAAAATCACGCGTCTGCGCTTCTTCAACCCTCGGCGATGCTACCAGTCAGACGGTGAAGATTTCGGTTTGGGGCTGCTGCCTGCGTGAGACTCAATTATGTATACATGCTGGAAAAATGAATTAGGCATTGGAAGGGATTTGCTTTCGATGGTGCCAGAGTTGATGATGGTAGAAGTGGCATAAAACAAGCGCTGCTACTTTAAAATGGGGGGGGGGTTAAAATATTCATAGCAGAAAATGGAAATGTTCCCCCTCGACACAGCACAAGCGGTTGATAAGAAACAGTCCTGGCCTGCAGGAGGAGGCACGTGAAGAGGCTATGCTGCAAATATGAAATAGGCAGGCTGGTGGTGACGCGATTCTGAAATTGATGGATTTTCGAGTGCTATCGCGTTAGAAGGCAGGACGAAGTTTCATCGTCCTTTTCTGCAATGACGATGTGGATCCAAGAGGGAAGTCTTGGATTTTTCCAAGAAGTTTTTATCTGCTAAGAACACTCTTATTTTTTCATGGGGCTGGCTGGATTGTCGAAAGGAGACAGCGAAGGGTTCTTCTGTTTTTGTATACCTACTTTTTCTGATATTTGATGATATGAAAAACGACGTGGATGGTGGATGGGCTTGGTTACCATATTGCTTGACAATAAATCGAATTAGGAGAATCATTGTATCACATCAAATGGGAAAGTCTTGAAACCATGTACTGTAGAACCAAACAATTTTATCTTCAACGTAATTGGGACACGTGGTAGATTACAAACGAACCCTCCGTCGATTCGGTTCAGCACAATGCTTCACCCAGAGGTGCATTTCATAAACTGCAGCTCACACTGGGCCACTCTCAGTCAATTTGCAGTGCATCGAATGGACCCTAAGGACAAACAATAACAATAACGGTGATGGTGAAAATCGACTGTCACACTCTTGTGTCACTCCCCGGTTTGAAGCCAACCGCCAAGCAGTTGTCGAGGTTGAGATGAGACGGACCTGCGTCGGTCGGATTGAAAAAGGTTGTCAACCATGCACGAGTGCATTTTGCAAGTGCAGAAAACCGCAAGAACTGCAACCGCCAACGACCCGGCAACGCGTGGCAACAGTGACAGGGCATTGCATTCGTAATGAGTGACATTTATTTCCATACATTTTTTTCTCTCTCTTCATTTTACTGTTCGAGGGGTTGCTTCCAAGGAACGATTCAAAACTTCACGGTTCCCTTCGTCGTTTTGCACTTCACTATGCTCCAAGTGCTTGTTCTGCCAACTCGAGCCTCAAGAAGGATGCCATCCAATCATAATACCGAAAAAAGTGATATTTTGCCATGCCAGATATTTTATTTTGCTCAACCACCCAAGTCTGATGAGCGGTTTTTGTTAGCCTATGGTGCTGGCGAGGCTGATGGAATGAAATCAGTCTTGGATTTGCAGGTCTACCTGTAATTTTTTTTCCTCGAAGCTCATTTGCAACCGCACCGCGCATAATGATGATTCATTAAGTATACATTGCACCACACTTTTCAGCTACACTTCAGTTACATTTTTCATTTTCCCGCTCATTCAGTTTTTGAAATGATTCTACTAGCTTCTGAACACCCGCTCTTGTTACAACCTCGGCCACGGCTACGCGCAACGGCCAAGAGAGGTCGTGCAATTTTCCGTTTTGCTGCACTTGCAACGTCTTGCACCGCGCACCGCTTGGCGTCATTCACTTGATGAACTGGTGAGGCACTTGTAGTTATTTGATTGTGAAATTATTTATCTTTTCTCAATATATGCGGATTGCAGAACTATTCGTCGCACTCAAAAATGTTAAATTATTTTCGATTGTTTTAAGGCCGACGTTTAAAACATTTCAAGGACAATAATGTACATTGTACATTTGATTGTTTCATAATTAATCTGCGGTCCGGGAAATCATTGAAACATTTTCATTTTCTAAAACAGTAGCGGCGCGACGTATTTTGCCGCTCGGGGTAGAAAGTTAAATTTGCCGTCCATTTTATTGCAATACTTCGATTCTTTTTCACCTTGTGATGTGTAGCAAACAGGTGTCTTTTAGTCAAATGACGATTAACCGAACGCCATTTAGCCGAATGATTAATTAAGCCGAATGCCATATTATCTTAATAACTATAATACAGAAATCCATTAATAGGTACTAAATAATAACGAATCCGCTATTTGTCATAAGTTTTACACCGGTTATTTATTCATGTATTGGTATATTTATTCTTGTATTTACAATATTTGTGATTATTAAATGTTCTGTTGATATTTTCCTTCTTTTTAACATGACATTTCGTCGCTGTTGTGCTATCTTATGACAAGCGCCATTTAGTACCTTTCGAGAAAAACGATTTTTAAAGTTTGAGATTTAATATCTTGAAACTTATAAATGATAGAAACAATTCAAAGAAGACAATTTATACTTCTATCTATTCTGTATTAATCCCTCAACTATAAAAAAGATCCGTTGACTATGTTGAGAATTTTTGCTAAAAATGTAAACAAAAGTCGCACTCACACGTGTCCTAGGTGTGCATTGATCGCAAAATTTGTATAACGTGTCATAATGGAGCATGGAAAATTTTCTATACAAATAAATCAACAATTTTCAACTTTTATTCATATCTTCGGCTTAATTCGGTCTAGAAAAAATCGGTGAGATGCATTTTAAAAGAAATTGGTCAAGGAATCTAGAAAAAGTAGTCATTTTTGTTTACAGTGTTGCCAAAATATTTTTTTTCAATTTAGAAGTAAAACTGTATTCTCGCAATACATAAATTTTTATTTGGAAAATTATTATGCCAACGTGTTTCTTAGACATTTTTACACATAAAATCGTCTGAAACTTCAATATAACTTGAGCCAATCACAAGATACATTGATTTGAAACAAAAATCTCACAATTTCTCATCTCGTTTCTTGCTATATCTCAGTAACCAAGTAAAATTTAAAAATTCTGAAAACACCATTTTGTAGAGATTTTTCAAACAAGTAATGTGGCATATTTAACTCAGTTTACCCCAAAATGGCATTTGTAATAAGATAGCACAACAGCGACGATTTAACATTTCGAGCCGTACTCAAATGACGTAGCTTTTTAAGACGATTTTAGACCCCACCTCCCCCTTCCCCCTCGTAGCATTTTGTCACAAAATTCTAACCTCCCACTTATAAATTACGTAGCATTGTATTTTTTGTCTTCGCTTCACGTAGAAATTTCTCCCTTTTTCTCAGCGTGGTTATTGAAAAACTAAATTTGAAAGTTGCATTGTTTACATATATTCGGCTAACCAATCCATCTCATACATGCAATTTTCCGCATAAACTAATGGACATTGTTAAAGTTACCTGAACAAGACTAATTAGAAGTTGTATTGAATTGAAATATCTTAAGAGAGTAAAAGAATTTGAAAAAAATAACCATGCAAACCCCATCATGGGACTAATTAAAAGGGCGGCAATTTATTTTTCTTTTCTATAAGTTCGGAATGAACGGATTAAAACGTATTCTAATTTGACATATCAGTCCTGGCTGATTTGTCAAATTGGAGTGTAAAGTGATGCTACTAATCCGTTCACTTGATCGCTTCGCTATGATTGCCTTAAGCAATGGTTAAAACGGTAGTGTTTAAAAACAGGAGGAGAGCTCAGCAAGGAGAGGAGGTTGTACTTGATTGGCAGTTACTGCTACACTATAAGTAAAATATAAAGTATTAGTTACAACTACCCTAAGTATATAATAAAAGAATGAAACATAAATAAAAATATTTTTTATATTTAAAATTATATAGAAACTAAATCAAAAGCCCCTTTAATATTCAAGAAAACTGATGCCATTTGCTCTTTACCAGCATAGGCCATTTCAATTTATGTTGTCGAACACGCAGTCTAATATTAGGCCATTTGCTTCGACGCGATTGTCGAGTCGGAATAGGATCATTTTCTTGAACAATTTCCAGATGCAGGGCAGCATTTCAATCGGTTGATACGATTTGTGGTCGGAGGCTGATTTACCTGCTTTTTGGGTGGCGATGACCTTCACTTGCCTCCGTGTTAAATAATTTCAACAAGCGTATCATGGCAGAGTCTACCAGATTCTCCAAAAAAGTTGAATTTGCTTCTGTCTCTCCCTGGAGCTTTATTGTAACATGACAAGAGAACAAGTAAAAACTCCACCATCGAAAACAGTGTTTCGTTCGCGGTATCGTGAAGGGACGCGGCGCGGTAGATATTCTGTGCTGGGGCGGAATCCAGCAAACCTTCTTGGGTGAAATCGAATATCCAACGGTTTGAATATATCACACACTCGTTAGTACTTTTTTGGTGTCGTAAGCGCTGGGTCGTGCTCCAAAGAGTGCTCTTCGATGTTTCTCTCGTTAGCCCGTCAATGAACTGGTGCCAGTAGCTACGTATCTTGATTTTCAACAAACTCTTCATTCGCGTTTTTAACATCGCGTACTGTCGATAGCCCGTCATCCCGGAAGGTCTCACACGCGGCGGCCTTCTCTGTGTACTCGTCTGAGCACTTCTTGTCCCACCATAGGTTACGAAACCGTCCGCGAAAGTTCGTATCCGGCACGCGTTTGGTCTGAACTTAAATCGCGGTATCTAGAATCAAACCAGACAGGAACCCGTACTCATCCTCCGGAGGGAGCTCTGGTGTGGATTTTATTTTGCCGGATAGGGACGATTCATAAATTACGTAACGCTTTTAGGGGGGGGGGGGGTGTCGACAAGTTGTAACACGTTGTGACATAGGGGGGAGGGGGAGTAAGCTAGATCGTTACGTAACATGTTTTCGCCGAAGAAAAAAAAATTTCAATGAATTTGTTACGTAATAGAGGAGGGGGGATGGAGACATTTTCACGCGTTCATACATCCTGTATGAGGCTAACTTAGGTGCTCGCTCTGTCACACCCTGATTCACTTTCTAATACTCCATGCGAGGCTTACTTTACTACTTTCGTACCTTGTGAGGCTTACTTTTGTGCTCACCTCTAACATACCATGTAAGGGTGACTTGGATGCTCACCCTATCACCTGATTCACTCTCGATCATACCACTCTATTACGCCCTGGCATCCCATGTGGGACATTTTTCTTAGGCCCCACTTCTGACATACCATGTGAGGCTTACTTGGGTGCTCACCGTTTTCGTACCTTGTGAGGCTGACTTGGATGCTCACCCTTCACTTCTCTGCCACGCCACGAGGTATCAATAGCGAAGTCCCAACATACTACGCTACGACCCTCCCATCTTGGCATGAGGCAGTCCATATTCGCCTATTCGCTCACTCTTCTGCCTTGCTTCGGGGTGGCTGGGTTTACCCCTTACGCGGTTGCCAGTCGCTGCGCCAAACCTGCCTCAGCATGAACTAACTTTTTCCGCTCCAACTAACCAATCACTAGTTAGTCGTGTCCGTCGTCTGTTGCTCGGTGCGCCAGATTCTCTGTAGCCTGCAGGCTATCTGGGTGGTTGCAGTCGAAGCTGCGTTCTACTTCTCCACCGCTTGACACATCTGCTCAAAAAGGCTATCAGGGGTTGTGTTCCAGCCGCTGACGTCAAGCACTGCTCTAATTTTGACGTCGAAGCGAGGAAATCAGCTGCGACTGATGCGGGATGCAAACGTTTGTACTCCAGTATCTTCACCGGCTGTTGCATGGGGTCTTTAAATAGCCAATCCCATATGCCAGTGTAATTCAAACTCGAATCAGAAACAACCCCACAGATTTCCACCCGATTTGCTGGCACATATACTCTGTACTTTTTCTTAAAGAACCCGTCGCCAGCAATATCATTTGCCCGCTTCAAACTATTTACCACCACCCGAAGCTTATCAGAACTCGAGAAATCTGCAGTAGATTTAACAACTTTATCGTTATTCACATTGTTTAATATTAGAGGATATATACATACGGAAACAGTTTGGCGCAAAAATTGATAAAAAATTGCCAGTACGGAGCTTTGACCATATGTCACAGTGTTTTGTCAGTTAGTCTGAGAATATTTTACATTAGGGCATGCTCACGAGTGTTTCAGTTCCAGATTCATTATTTGGACAGAACTTACCCTCCCCAGCTACAGTTTTGGCGGGTGTTTTATTTAGTTGCAAATTCATGTCTTCGGCATTACTGACCTCAATTTTTCCCCGGCTATCGGGTCTAAGCGTCTATGCAGAACACTCTCTATGTATTTAAAACACGGTTCTAAACGTGTTCTGAATTAAACAATAAACACAACGGCTTTGTACCAGTTTTAAATTTTAAAACAGAACGCCCTGCTGGGAATGTGATTGTTTCAATTCCAGTTCTACTTTGATACTCCTATATAAAATAAAGCGCTGTTCAGAGTAGTTTTGCTTGAAAAACCTAGTCAATACCCCAGTAAAGAGATATTCACAGGGTCAATGAAATTGAAAATGAATGGAAAATGATTGAGCAGATCGGCTGTTTGAATGAATAATGGAAACGAACAACTGCGAATTGAACATAGTAAGGCATGATTTGAGAATTTTTCCTCCTTCAAGTTCAAAACAAACTGTTGAAAATTTGCAGCTCTGCTCCGGAGCAAACAGGAAGAAAGTCGCTCCTATATCCGTGTCTTTTCTTCTTGTTCTTCTCATGTAAAGAAAGGATTTACAATCACTCTAAAAATCAACTTTTCAACCGAGGCCCGAAAGTGTGGCTACTTTTGCATGAAGTTAGATCTATAGATTTGCTCATAATTGCTCCCATTCGTTTTCTCGTGTCAATATTGGGCTGAAATGGAACTTTGGGTCGTTCTTCAGTAATTTGAGTTAATACTTTTCAGTTTTGCATCAGAGAGTAGTTCATATCTTGCCTTTGGACCAGGAATAATGGAACAACACAAAGCTAAGATATTATCTTGATTAGTTACGATTGCTTGTATTGTCGTAAATAATTGAAAAAAAAATCACGCCTTTATTATATTTGCACAATATACTTTACATACAGAAGAACGAACATCTCTTTCATACTTGGCCTGCGAGCCAAGAGAATAGTAATTTTCATCGATGCGCGACAGAGAGAAGCATGCAAGCATTGCTACGCCTAATGTCGATGTTAACTCACACTGACTGCGAAAATAACTGATCATAAACATAAACTCAAGAGCTGGTACATTCGAGAAACCGAAAATATGAATGCTCTGGAAAAATTCCGGATTCCTCCCCCTTAACTCTAGAAAAATTCCGGATCCCTCATTAGCATATTTACGAATCATAAATCAACGACATGTACGGCAGATCTGGGCTGGCCAAGGTAGTGATCTACCTCAGAATGTTAAGGAATCTTCTGACTGGGATCTGGCACCACGACATTCTGAAAATGCCCATATAACGTGCTCGATGTCACGGTAACCCTTGGCACGTTATTTGGGCGTTTTCAAAATGTCGTGGTGTTCATGAGTTGGCAAAATACTCATCAATACCAGTCAGGTAAAAATTATGAGGAAGGGGTTAAATAGTGACCTGGTGGAAAACCCATGTACCCGCTTCATGACGCTACCGTATCGTTATGCGAAAAAGTAACGGGGTTTTTTGACAACAAGTTGTACGAATAGTTGATTAGACTTAAATGTAATGTTTTGCCGAGATAACAGTTGCTACAGAATCGTACGGTATCTCATAAAGCAAGCATACATAAGTCATTTGCTCTTTTGAGATAGGCTATTTGAATTTTTCTTGAATGCAGTATAAGGCAATTGTTCATATCCTTCCCTATGCGAGAGGCAAATTAAGATATGAGAACAAATCGATTGCCCAAACCAAATTGTCCAGTAGTAGTAAAATATTATTTCAATCGGTCAATACGAATTGTGGTCAAAAGCTGGTTATTCTAGTTTACGAACAACAATCACAGTTACTTGTCTTCAGCCCCGTTGACCAATGCTCTGCGGCTTGTGTTATCTCAATTATCGACTTTTGTTGGATATAGCAGATTCTTAAAAAATGAGTTTGATTCTGTCCGACCAAATGCTTGTACATACGAGTTACGAACATAAACTTGCTGTCATTGGCATCCTCACGGATGGGCTAGCCTTTGGTTTCGGGGGAACTGAACGTTGTTGTGTAGGAATGCGTTCAACTTGTCATCTTCTGTGCAAAGGCGGCTCATAATTTTTGTGCTAGCATGTGTCCATGGTGGGTGCATAGTGTGGTTCGTGTAATTTTTGTTCGGTTTGGTTTGGTCAGTCCTAGAATCGTTAAGAAGTTCAAGTGTAGCTCTCTTATAGGATCCGATAATATTTAATTTGTTTCTTAGCAATGAAGAACTCATCCACGTTTGGAACCACGAGATAATATGGGCTCGAAAAAAGGTTGCAACAGCATTCCACATTTGTCTTTGTGAGAGAAACCTTGCATTATACATTTTGGGAATTCGCGTTAATCGAACTGCTTAATTTAAATATGAATGAATATTAGTCAAATCAGTATTCGAAAAAAAAAAATTCGGTGTTTATTCGACTGCTTTAATGCATCAACTGATTTCGGTTCGATTGGTTTCGGAATCCAATCGATCAAAGCCTGCATGATTGTCTATTTGATGTCAGAGTTAAGGAATACCATGAAAAGTGAACCAATATTGTACCTATCTACAAACAAAAGTTATATTTTTTATAATATATGAAGTTAGGATAAGTTGGCGATAATGCCCGCGGGGCAAGTTGGCGATACTATTTCCCAAATACAAATTATATTTGTTACTATGTTTTAATTGCCGTAAGGTTCTACTGTATCGATTTTGTTGGCTATTTTCGGCAAATTTGAGACTAAGAGAAACGAAAGCAATGAAATTGAAAGACAGATAGGTATTCTAGAGCGAATCAGTTATAAACTTAGAAACGGAAAACTAGAACTAGGCAGGCTCATATGGGCATGATCGAAAGGAAATGTGAAGAATTCTTTGCCTTATGCAGAGTAGGAGTTGGGCGTTGCACCCAAGTCTACCGCATGGTCTATGGTAGAACATAACTCATCATCATGTTTTACCGCCGACGCCGGCGCCAATCAAACATTCTTTGAATATATTGTCCACTATCGACGATTCCGGAAGTCCGGAATTCCGGGCATATTCCACAATTAAAGTCACATCGGTTCATCGGTGATGACTGAACCGATTTTCTCAAACCAAGTCTCAAATGGAAGGCAAAATATGCAGTTGAGTATTGCGTCGCCGCCCCCCGTCTTGCCCTTACACCTCCCTCCTTCATCACTCCCCTCACCTTTCCGAAAATGTCAAGAAATTTGTTGCATTTTTCCAAGCACAACTGCAGTATTCTGGTCAGGGCACTGACTGGACATTGCAAACTCAATTATCACATGGCTACTATTCAGCGCGCTGAGTATTATTCATGTGATCTTTTGTGAATCCGATTACGGAACATCATATCATTTGATATGCAATTGCCCTGTATTAATGCAATTGCGCATCCGGATTTTTGGTTCTCCATACATAGATGAACCTATGTACAGAGAGCTGAAATTTAAGGATATGCTTTTGTTCCTAACCCAGTGTGGTAAAGAGCTATAGTTTTTTAGCCGTATTTGAATGACAATATCTCTTCGGGCGTGTTGTCGTTCTGTTATCTCAATATCCCCTCGAGGGTGTTGATATATCCGCTCACTGTTTGAGTAGAGGTTCTAAATCCCTTCGGGGGTTGGAATTTTTATTCCTGCTGTTGTAGCACCTGCAGATCGTTCAGCATCACTCCGGGGGTGCAGAATGCTCTGTTTTAATTGTTATGTGTCGTTGTTTTCCTTACCCCTAACCTTACCACTTCCCCAATCCTTCCCATCAGGAAAATGATGAAAAGACGATTCTTAGCAAGGCACAAATCTCCGATCAACATGGGGAACGTGCCATTTGAGCCAGACGCTACTGATTCCTGATTCCCCTCACCTTGGACCACCCTCACGTCCTCATTTCCTTCATCCACTCCGTATACCGTAATAAGATGAAGGATTTCTGACACATCCTCCACTCCCACTCTACTAACCCCCCATTCCCTTCCCTTTCAAACCCATTCCACCAACATTTCAAAATATAATCACATGAAGATAACATTGAACTCATGCTGATTAAGCTAATTAAATATTATTCTTTTGCCTTTCTCATATAGAAAGGTTATGCAATTGCTCCAAAAACCGACTTTCTAACCGAGGCCCGAAGGGCCGAGTCTCATATAACATTCGACTCAGTTCGCCGAGATCGCAAAATATCTGTGTGTATGTATGTGTGCATGTATGTGTGTATGTATGTATGTATGTATGTATGTATGTATGTATGTATGTATGTATGTATGTATGTATGTATGTATGTATGTATGTATGTATGTATGTATGTATGTATGTATGTATGTATGTATGTATGTATGTATGTATGTATGTATGTATGTATGTATGTATGTATGTATGTATGTATGTATGTATGTATGTATGTATGTATGTATGTATGTGTGTATGTATGTATGTATGTATGTATGTGTGTGTATGTGCGGATTTGTTAACAAAATGTCCACATCGGTTTCTCGGAGATGGCTGAACCGATTTTTACAAATTAAGATTCAAATGAAAGGTATAATATTCCCAAAGGTTGCTATTGCATTTCATTTTCAACCGACATCTTGTTCCGGATTACGAGTTGAAGAGTATGGTTACAAAACAAAATTTGTTGATTAGTCCACATCGGTTTCTCGGAATTTTCTGAACCGATTTTGACAAACTTAATTTTAAATGAAAGGTCCATCAGCTGCTGTTGAATTTTGTGTGGATCCGAGTTCTGGTTCCTGAATTACAGGGTGATACGTACGATCACGCAGCAAATCCCGATTCTAACGAATTCTGCGATGAATGTAAAAAGGTGATTTTTTTCCAAAATGTGAACACAACAATGTCAACAGTTGAATTTGTAGATCTAGGTCACCAACAGTCATTCAAAGTCTCTTTGGCCACCATCGACGGATCCGGAAGCATCCAAATTCAGAATAACTTAGTCTCAAATGAAAGGTGTTGCGTCCCCGGAAACTGATATTAAATTCCATCTCCATCCGACTTCCGGCTCCAGAGTTACGGGATGAATGCAAAAAAGTGCTCTTATATATACTTACCAAGTGTAATAAGAATGAAAGACATTTCCATAATGTTATATTGTACGAACCAGCTATTGAATCATAGTTTGGAGAAATGAGAAAGGCACCTCTAGGTGGATTAAAACAGGTTTTTAAACTTTAGATTTTCAATTTACGATTTCAAAAATGTTTCAAAGATGTTTAATCATATGTTAAATGAAATGAGATGAACGAAAAAATAAGCAAATTCAATTTTATTCGTGTTTTTATCAAATTCAGACGTCGTACGGTGGGGTAGAATGCTACATTCGACGCTCAAACCCTCTAGCAGCTTGGGTATATATCCTGGAGGATTAGTGTCTTTAGAAAAGCATCTTAGATGGAAATGATGATTATTTTGACAACTTTGGTTTTGATCTAGATAAGTAGAAACTGATCTAGATCAGTTCTATCTTTTGAAAGAGGTGTTCTATCAAAAAACTTTCTTCGGCAAAGTTGTTTGTTTGATATTTTTAACACGTGTACTGAAGACATTTATAATTTTTAACTTATGTAGATGGCGCTACAAGACATTAAAAAAATACTTGAGAAAATGAATTTTAACATTTTTTATGAAAAATATAACTAGAAATAAATGTTTTATTCCTAAATCTTCGCAAAAAATGCTATAAAAAAAATGCTTCAAAGTGTGATAAATGTTATCATGACATTCGCTCCTGGGATTGTTATCTTTTCTTTCGTGAATATTAATGAACAATTTTGTTAAAAAACATAGCTCTCTTAAAAAATACATAAATTTTGTTATCTACAACTAACCAATCGTCGATCTTCCAATTGGAATTGATGGATTGAAAATCAAATTGCAATGTTTGAAGATAGTTAGGTTTAAAAAAACCTGTATAAATCACTTGCAACTATCCAAACAAAAGGGATTGAAACATCAGTGCTACTGTGAAAATGCGCTCCAAAAAAATTTCCAAAAACTTCTAGAACAATGCATTTGCGAGAAATTAACACATCAAAAGATATTATAAGCAACCCTATTTTTCAAGAGCCACCCTACCTTAAATCTTTAAAAAAATCATAACAGATTAACCATTATAGATAACCTTATTTATTTAGCAAACTTGCTTCAATTCATTTGTGTTATTATATTGTAGGGCATTTCGCAGGTAAAATTCACACATCTAAACAGTCGATACTTTGAACACCTCAACCACAAGGACAACCCTAATTCCATTCATTTGAAAAAAAAAATTGCCAAAAAAACTAACCAAAGCTAAACCAAACTATTTGGGGGCCATCAGTTTTGTATTCCCAAATACGTCTTTGGGACGCACCATGGTCAGCCTTCGATATATACTGAAAATTTACTGCCAAGTTTTGTATTAACGTCGTAATAATCCAAAGAGAAAGAGGCTCGCAATGTTACTAAGGTTCTATTGAAAATTTTCTCTAGAACTAGTCTTATTATGCAGTGTAGCGCATTCCTTTTCACTTGACTCTTAAAGTGCTCTGGGTCTTACTATAAAAATTGATTCCGTCTGACACTAGTTACACTGTTACCAGTTATATTATACATAAATAATACATTTCTATACTTATTGTGATCATTAAACACAACACGCATAGTGTACAATATAGTTAACCCTTAAATGCATAACACTGTTTCAAAACAACATTGCGAAAAACATCTCAAAATTATCACAGTAATGAATTGAAACTATGAGACAATTTTAACAAAATTAAAAAAAATGATTTGCCCCTTTGAGGGTTAATATGACTTCCATGTTTGGAAATAAAGTCAAATGTGATGTCAATTGATATAAAAAAATATTTATTGCACAGTTTTAAAAGACTTATTATGTACAACAAGAATGTTGCCAAAAACGGAACCCATTTGTTGCCGAAATCGGAGTGTGCCAAAATGGAAGCATGCCAAAAACGGAACGTGCCAAAAACTGAATCTTACTGTAATTGAATTTTTATTTTATTGCTTATTTTCTGGCGTACCAATAAACACTCCATACACACGGAGCTGGGCTAAGCTGGCATGTTATCCGCGTCATATATTTTTGTCTATACGAACAAAAACAATGCGGCAAACAATTTAATAAAATTCAGAGATTTTGCCAACAGTCTACCCTATTAGGCAACGTGTTCTATTTTGCACGATCTACTTAACCAAAGCAATAGAAAATGAAATCGGAAAGCTCCGGCAACTACCCCATTTTTCCCCACATGATAGAAGATCATTTGAAAAAATCGAATATGTATTATTTTTAATAAACTTCCGAACTAAAGTTACGAAAAATTTGGACAAAATTTGAGCGAAATTGGAAAATATTAACACCTACCCCAAAATCGATTGAAGTTTTATGTCGGAATTAGGGGAACATGGGGAGACTTGACCAAGCGCAAAATTCTATTTTTGGCTATGGTGTTTTCTATTCGATTCTGAAAATTTTTTCAAAAATATTTTTATACTTGTTTCGATCCCTTAAGGTAACTTTAAAAGTTTGGAATGAAAAATCCTTTCCTTACAGAAAATATTACGTGATTAATAAATTTGCATTAAATGATGTAATTTTTTATCAAACTTTGTATGGACATATCTACTCGACTACTAATTGCTAATAATGTACTAATATACCATCTTAATCTTTGTGAAGCAGTGAAATTATTATACATAAATTGGAACATTGGAAAAGTTATTACTAGAATTTGAATGAAATTGAACGTAATAACTAATGTTGGGGAGACTTGACCAAGATTTTATGGGGAGACTTGACCAAGTGGCAATTAGCTGAAGAAAGATACAAAATTCCTGATATTTATTATGCTTTGGGTATCTACTGTTAATGTTAATCACGCCATAAAAAATCCCACCTCAAACATAAGTCTTTATATTTTAGTATTAGTAAACAAAGTTAGTAATAGTAGGACTGATTTCGTGATGTGTGAACATGCAATGCAAGCAGTACAGTTAATGCTTAAAAAGAAATGCATTATAAAAAATCTAAATTAATCAAATGCAACCCTTTTAAATTTTTTCCTGCTACCTAAAGATCTCGACAATATGGAAAAAAATAATTAGAGTATGTTTTATGTCATTATTTTTTGTTATGATTTTTAAAAAATCTCTTGGTCAAGTCTCCCCACGCCTTGGTCAAGTCTCCCCGCAGTGGGGAGACTTGACCAAAAAAAAAAACGACCTCTGAAAAACTTTGGTAACTTTTCAAAAATTAAATTAAAAATTCTGCAAAAAATCATGAAGACGCACAATAACTTTGCGCATTATATCTCAATGACTTTTAATGGATTGAAGACCTTTTTAGAGATTTATGCAGTTTTAGCTGAAAACCTGGTCAAGTCTCCCCATGTTCCCCTACATGTATTTAGTTATACAGGTTTGCAGTTACAGTAAAAAATTATTAAGAATAAGAAATATGTATAGTAAAATCCAAATATCTTCGGTTATAGAGCATACATGTAAAATATTGTAATGTCAAATTAAAGATAAATTTGCAATTGGTTCGTTTAACTTTTTCTTGTTTATACCCTTTTTTAAAGAAAAATCAGCGATTGGTGAACATTTTGAGTAAGATGAGAAGGAGAAAATTTATAGCCAGCTAATAATAATAAACTAAGTCGAATAACTTTCACAATTTCCATCCGTTTAAAACTAATAAATGCTAAGTTTTAAGTTCCCCGAAAATTAAATTTTTATGACAGTTTTATCTTTCTCAAAATATTGACCAAACCAAGCTAGTTATGTCTTAAAGTGTGCATAGGTACAATTCTAGAGAAAATTTTCAATAGGACGTAAGTAACAATGAGAGCCTCTCTTTGTTTACTTTCTCTTTCGTTTATTACGATGACATTACAACACTTTGCACTAATTTTCCAGTACATATCGAAAGCCGACGGTTTTTACTAGAATATTATGCAAAGAATGTTGAAATCGCCGAGGAATGAACAGAAGAGAAAGACTCCAAAGAGAATCTCTCATTGTTACTTACGTCCTATTGAAAATTTTCTTTAGAATTGATATTTTGAATAAATGCAAAATAAACTCATAACTAACTTGCAAGAGTTGCAGTAAATGCTGGGACAACTAGTAAAAAAACTTCCAATGCTCACAATACATGGATAATATCTCATTGCCATTCCGGGATTGGGACTGAACCAAACCTATACATTATTGAACATATTGTAAGCTGCATTCCGAATACCTGCCAACCTGAACAAACATAATAATTCATCCATTTTGCACTCAATATATCTTCTCAATTATTCATGTTTGGAAAACTCGGCATAAATGGTACTTCACTGTTCATACATGACACCAGTGTATGCACAAGGAAATGATTATGGTTTCATGCATCGATTCGCTTCCATTTTCTCGCATCAGCCGAAGATCGAGCTCGCGTTCACCCATAGGCAGGCTGGCACACACTGGAAAAACTTTTCACATTTTCGCAATTTGTTTGATATTACATAATTTAACTTTTTCTAGCAAAGCGCCTAGTCTAACGTACGTATGTGTGCTTGTGAGACCCCTAGCTTCCACAGGTGGCACATCCATGTCCCGTCAAACTTTGGCGCTTTATGGGTGCATGTTATTTTTTTTGTGTTCTGCCAACTCGGTCTGCACACCAAGTGAGTGGCAGCCAAGCAACGACGCATTAAAAATTCAAAACCGGAAACTTTTCATACTTGGTGATTTTATGACTTGACGCGCGTGCTCTTTCACTCTGCCGTTTGGGTTTGGCTCCATCGCCGCTACCGGCTTTCCACTCTAGACGACACTAGGTGCATATATGCCTTCACCTGTAAGCGGAAGGAAAAAGGCATTCGAGCGCGCATATGAACGCACGAACCGCACCCAACTTTCGTCGATGGGAAACGCAGACGATGGAACGGACGGGAATAGTGCGAGCTATTGTAAAGCGGCGGGATTTGGGGAAAATACAGTATATTTGATGCGGTTCATAGCACAGGTGCACCACACCGCACCGCATGCAAAGTTGGCGGACTCACTTGTGGAACCGGAAGTAACAGGTCGTGGTGATTTTTTTTGTGTGTGCACTTTTGCAGGTTCGGTTGGTCGGCGTGTTTTATGGAAAAAATTGGTAAAAAGACTCTTTGTTGTGAGGTGAACTAGAATGCTGGATTTGTCGAACGGGTTTAAGAATAATCATAGAAGAATGTAATGAACATTAATCGCAGCAATTCGAATAAATTGTTACATTTTTAAGCTGGATGCAAACGAATAGAATGTATTGATTTTAAATATGATTTAAATGCTAACAGATTTCATATTGCATGCATTGTGTTGAATAGGTTTATTTTTCAGATCTAGACGATCTTGTTGAATTAGAAATCTGTGGCATTTATCTTTAAAACAGTTTAAAAAGTTTTGTTTCGTAACTTCCTACACGATAATTAGGGGGAATTTTGCCACCACGACAACTATTCTGATTATTTTTGCGATTTGTTTGTTTCTGAGCTCATCTCAAGGTTATATGATAGTTGATTGAAAAATCATCAAACAAACAAATCGGTGAAACAAGCAATGTCAAGGATTTCGGTACAATTCAATTTACACAAATATTTATTTGATTCGAACTTCGAATTGCGATATCTCAAGAACTATTAGGCCGATTGCAGTAGTTTTTCGTTTACTGGAAAGAAGAATGATTATATAACAAGATTCTTAAAAAAATTTAGGTGGGTTCTGCATCAAGAAAAAGCAATTGAGAAATTGAATCTAATATCGGTAATTTATATGTATACCCCTTATAATTTCTGAGATAATCTCCCATAGATCACACACAAAAACATAATTTTAGCCATATTAACCTATGATAACAAATTTTCCACAACTTTGTAAGTAAGAGGTGCTTCGGTGCAGCTGGATACTTCTTCTATACTATAAATTTTATAAGTGTTCTTCCTACACACTTAGAAAACATGCAAACTACCCACGTCATAAACAACAATGTGACGTATGTACCAGTCTGATAGCGAAATTTTACGTATTTTGACATGTAAAACAAAATTTTATGTGCCTTTTGATGTCAAACTCGGCTGAACAAGCTAGGGAATTGTAAGCGACACATATTTTTCACTGTAAATTCAATTATACACAACAAAAAATTATGAAATTTAAACGACATGTAAACCGGCATGGTTGTACACAAATCGAACATTTGATTTAAAATCAAATTAAAATCAATGCACAGAGTTAAACTATCAAAAAACATATGATTTTACATTTTACATAATTACATTTTACATACATAATAAAAATTTATATGAGATTACGCGAAATATATTTTTCGAACATTTTAGAATAAAAATGAATATAAATGCATTGATTTTTCATTAAATGAAACTGTAATTTTCAATCAACGTGTAAAATTATATCAAAATTCGGTGAAAAAAGCACTTGTATTTGCGAAATCATTTAAATTTACATCTATTTTCTTGCTATTCTATTGTTATGCTTGGGAGTAGCGAAACATCTTTCAATGTGCAACTCCTGGTAATCCCAAAGTGTTTATTGATCAATACTTGCGCTGACCAGGCCCGAACGTAGATCGTGGAAGGAAAGGGAAGGTATGTTAGTACGATACTTGCTTTTACTAGAGGTCGTATACACTACTGCACACTCAACAAGTATCACGGGAGGTGGATATTTGTTAGTAAGTATAGAAGTTGGATTCCACTTCTTCATGATCGACGCCAGAGAGGTAACTCCACTATCTGGACTAGATATCGACGCATCAACTCATGAACCGGGAACCAACGGCTTTACTTCCCTTCCGAAGGAAGACGTGACCACAGATTGAACCAGACCATCTGGGATGGGTGGCGGTCACGCTTACCACTCAACCAGCGGCGCCGATATCACGTCTAAACCATTTCTAGGGTTGCCAGCCCTCCGGGTTTGACCCGGAGACTCCGGTTTTTGAGGACCTCCGTATTTTACATCAAATTCTCCAGGCCCGGTGAAACAACAGATAATTTAAATTGCGTTAGTATTATTGTTTCAGTGTAAGTAGTGCTTCTATCACCTCAAAGATTGAAAGTTATTTGCTCGACTTACCCTTTGTTTCAAAGTGGCCAAGATGTCAATAACTATTAAGGAATTCGTATGAAAAACAAATCACAAATATCCCGCCGTTTGCAAAAATTTATTTCTTTACATCCCACCAAGCCTTTCAAAATGGTTTTGAAAAGTTAAATCCCTCACTATTAATTATGCTTATATGCAGCCTCTGCTTGATAAGATGGCGGTTGATCTAATTCAACCGACCGGATCAACATCTAACGATTGCTTCTCGTGTTAACATTTGCTGCTCCATTAGCGGTCCTTAGATATTGGCTGAGGAGGTAACCTTTGCTCCTTTGCAACGATCTCCTTAGCGAATGTGGCGAAAAATAGACTCTTCGCTCCCTACAAAGAATCCTGGAAGATACCGCAGTGTGATTCCCAGGCAGTGCTGATATGCTGCTTCACTACTCTTCCTGTTAGCTGTGTTGGAGGGCAATGCTTGTTCGGTCTTTCCTCCACAGCGAGAGTGGCTGGTGGTATTGTATTCTTTGCGATTAGCCGGGGAAGGGAAATTCCATACCAAACTAAACCTACAAAACCGGTACAAATGTGAAAATTTTATAGCGTAATGTGAACTGCTCTGAATAGCGGTGTGCATACTTTGCAAATGTGGGTTTATTTTGATAATATTACCAAAATTACCCAGCGCTGAATTGATACCCTGACTAGTTTCAGAAGGAACAGTTGTAACTCATTGGGTAATAAGAAGCATTAAATGTCGAGCAAACGTCTTGATTTACATTTCGGTTTGATTCGAATTCTTATATGTTCCTTGAAGCCTACTACCAGGTCATTAAAAATCTCCGTGGCAAAGTCTTGCCAAAGATGGTAGGAAAAATTTAAAAAAAACGAATTTTCTCAATTGTTTGACAAAAGACTATGTGTGGTTATTTAAAATGTGTGATCATTATGTACATATGTACGGGGAATCCATTGCAGTTGAGTAAAGCTATGTCAAGTGGTCCTCGAATTTTTCACAAAATCACCTATCTTCATGAGTTATATTTTATTGTAGAGGGATTATGATGAATAGTATTATTAATAAATATTTCGTTAAAACTCCTTTTTTTCTTTGAGATATTAACTCTTAAACTTTATTGCTCGATAAAATGTTTAGTTACAACTTCTTGAACCGCCTTTCTCAAAACTGACGAGATTGTTGTCAGTGAAGCAATCCCACCCATTAGCGTTTCAGTAGCTTTTGAAAAAGCATCAGACCTCTGAGACGCTAAACGCTTATTATCGTCGGATTGCTAGCAAATCTCGTCCCTCATCTTTTTATGTTGTTTATTACCTTCACCAACAGGCCCCTTTGGCCCCAATGGTGGTTGCTTAAACTAATTACATTTTAGTATTGACAACATTTTCACTTTTATCGCATTCCGCGTCCTGTTGAAGTCAAAGGCCGTCGCCACACTGTTAAAAATTCGTTGGAGTCCGGTAACAGCGCTCTGGCAACCATAGTTGGTTCTCCTGAACGGAACTCGCAGAAGGGAGTTGTTGCGTAGAGCTCTAAGCCGGGTTTGAAGATCCAGACGTCCGAGGATTGTAGGGCAATCCACTCTGGCAGAGAGTAAGTCCGAGACGAACAGGGCTCGAGAGCAGTCCCTCCGAATGCTGAGTTTATCGAGGTGTATTAGCTGGCAACGGTTTTCATAGCTCGGCAGCTGAAATCTGTTTCGCCATGGGAGATGACAAAGGGCGAAGCGTATGAACCTGCGTTGGATAGCCTCTTGGGCATCTCGCACAAGACACGCAACAGGTCGTCTTCTACGAGCTGTTTGGAAAGAGATCCTTCGTTATCGGAAGGGTTGGATCCCTGTAGAATTGCCAGTACGTCTGTACTCAACAAATCTCCCAAAATTTCTCCATTCTCCCCTTGTTGGTTGTCGGGAGAAAGTGCTACCTGTTCGTCACTGAAATGGCTGACATAAACAGCAAGAACTTCCTCCAACAACCCTGAAATTTCCCGATTGACCTCTCCTGCCGCATACTTTCAGATAACCTGGAGCCGAGACCCCAAATGAAGCAGCTGTGTTCGGTAAATCTCCTTGTTTGAGCACCGGTACTGGAGATTCTCCTTGATTGCCAGTAATTTACCAAGGCAGATCTTCTTCTCTTCACCCACATCACCGCAAAAAGTGCGAACTACTTCCCTCCAAGTCGACCGTGCCTGCTACAAAATTCCCCGAAGACGCTGCTATCGCTGGACACCCGAAAGATCCGAATCAGGAATTATAAAAATGCTACGAGATGTCAACTCAAAATCCAGCTCATCGAAATGCAAATGATCGACGCGCATGAACACACACGCTTGGTTAAATTTCTCCAACACCATAATCACTCGCGCTATATTGGAAGAAATCACCAAGACACAAAGCATGTAAGTACTGGTACGGTAAAATTTCTGACTTTTCGCCCATTAACGGTTTCTTTAAAATTTCAGGAAATCAAGCTGTTCCAAAAAATGTCTCAAATGGATTGAGAATTCAAGGCGATTGGCCACTGCAACCGATTAAATGACAACAACTTCAAGAAACTCCTTCGGCAGATCCAACACAAACAACGCTTTCCACAAATTTAGACAAAAAAGAAAAACGCAACAAAATAAAAAATAATACCAAAAAATGTAAATAAATAAATAATACGATCGCCGAAAATATTGCGAAAGAAACCTCACAACTGTTCTACGAAAATCTTCAATTTACGTAAACAAATACACTCTACGGAGTGTATAGCCAAAAATAGGTATATTTACATCCAGCGCTAAATTGTCACCCCGACGGGTTACAGCTTTTCGCGGTTCCGCTGTATCGATGACGAAACACTAGATAACAGACGGACTTTTCGCAGGTGTAATCAACGTGGTTGGTAAAGCTCATCCGGTCGTCGATTATCACCCCACATTTGCTTCAGTGCACGCTTCGATGTAATCACGTGCCCTTCGACGGTTATCTTTATCCGCTGAAACGCTTTGCAGTTGCTGACCAACAACACATCCTTGAGCTATGTGAATGGAGCTGTGGTGAGAATGGAGCCCTGAGGAACGCCCGCTGCGATTCGCATTGACTTCTGCACCTTGTTCGTCTCGTACAGCAGTACTCTACTCTGGTATTAGTTCTTCAGGATTTGGCTCATTCTTCTATGCAGCGTTGCGGCATTGACCTATACGAGGCTGGATGGTCCGGTGACTTCCCTGACTTTATGCATTCCACATTTCGAGGAAATTGCCATCATCTAAACATTTCTGCAGTAGCATCCTGAACGTGTCCGGATATGCCAGGATCGCAGCTTTTAGGGCCACGTTTGGTATTCCATTCGGACCGAGAGCTTTCTTTGATTTAAGTCGCATAGACGCTTCTTTGAGCTCGTCGTTAGTGGCTTGTCACTCGGTTGGGTTTGCTCCTTCTTCTTCGCCATACGGTGTCGGTGACCACCCAAGTAGCACGCTTTGTTACTGTATAGTATTTGTAACTCTCTTAGTAACAACTATGTTATGGAAAAAGCGCACTTTATTTGTATATTGTGCAACATGTTCCCAATTGCAGCAAAATAATGAAAATAGCTGTGCCATTTGTCGAGCACTGGGTAGTTGGACAGTTCTGTTTTAGGGTGGAATGGCAAACAAAGAGGCATTTGCAACTTGTTAGACTGTTTGTGAATGTTGGCAAAATTTCTGATTAGTTTCTCAACTGTTTTTGATGTTTGCATACTTAACACTATTGGCCAGCTCTATAGTTACATAGTTGCACAATCAGTTTAAAAACCCGTGGAAATTATTTTCAAATATATCCGCAACAATAAAAAATATTGTGTAGCAGTTGTGCAACATTTAAAACTTTCAACAAGTTGCAATTGCTACTTGGGCAGGAAGTTAGATCGTGCTTCTGAAAGAGACCCTCAACGATTACACTAGTTTACAGCATTTCTGAACTAAATAAGCTGGTGGTCATTTTCAATGTAAAATCGTGTGCTGAATCCGAAAATGAAGTCCAAAAAATTCGTTTTCGAGTTACAGTAAAAAAATGAATTTCACCTTAAAATTAAAAATGCCTTCAGTAAAATCCAAATATCTCCGGTTTTAGTGCATCGACATGAAATATTATTGTATTGAATTAAAGGTAATTGATTGCACTTTCGATCGTTAGAACATTTTGTTTTAGTATGAGTACTGGTTCTGGCGTTATTTAAATTCTTCCACTTACTTGTTTAATAGAATTCTGACAGAGAGTCCCTCATATATCCATATCAACTTTTGAATAGGGCTAATAAGATTTGTAAACAAACTTTTGTTTTGCTAATTTCTCTTAACTGGTTATACTTTCAACACAGAAAACATTTGAAATTGATTCTACAAAGGGTAAATATGTTGATTCATGTGCATTTTGTATGAAATTCAACCTGGCAGCGGAATAATGAGCGAAATAAGTTTGTTTACAAAAATCTCATTAGCCCTTTTGAAGAATTAATATTGATATTATGAAACAAAGCCTCGAAAAAATTGGAATCGAGACGGTTTAATAAGTTGACCCAGAGAAACTCAAAAATTTCCATTCTACAAAAATTGAATAACTTTCACAATTTCCATCCGATTTAAACTAATAAGTGCTTATTTTCATTGGTTATTAGCAGGCTTTAATTTCCCATAAAAATATATTTTTTAGGATTGCATTATCTTGCCCAAAATATTGACCAAACGCTCATTTTTCTTCAAAAAATGACGAAAAAATCAACAAAAAGTTCAATAGATTCGTATATAACGCCAGAGCCAGTAGTCACACTAAAACAAAATGTTCTAACGATCGAATGCATTTAATTACCTTTAATTCAACATTATAATGTTTCATATCGATGCACTACAACCGAAGGTATTTGGATTTTACTGAACGCACTTTTAATTTTTAAGGTGAAATTCATTTTTTTACTGTAACTCGAAAACTATTCTACTGTAAATTTTTTGAACCTCATTTTCGGATTTAGCACAAAATTTTACATCAGAAATGGTGTTCGAATATTAAAGTTCAGATTTTTATTTTTATTTTGTAAACTAGTATTATCTTTAGCTTACCCGAGCGTATTTCACTTGGTGTCGACGGGCCCTAATCTTCGTCATGATGACTCAGCATACGTTCCCCAGTCTATTTCTCAGCACAGCTCCTTATGGCAAACTGGCTTGCTAAGCACATCAAAGCGTCCCTAGCTTTTCGAAACTCTCTCACTCTCCGATCTTGCTCTCTGAGCCCGCCTTTTGGCTCTAAGGCAAGCAGCGTGTAGCGTATTGAACTACTCATTTCACTAGTAAGTTGCACGCCGTCTACTGCATGGCTCCAGTCTTCGTGGCATTGTAACGTCACAAGCCGTCACAATCCTTCTTGTTAGAACAGTCGCATAAACCCACTTGATTCCGTTGTTCGCCGAAGAGACTCAACAAAAAGGTTTTTGTTAGACTTTCGTTTTCCACTTTAGCTTGCCTGTCATCCTTCTCCGTGCTGCAACAGGGTTCCATTGGCCGAATCGCCTGGATGTCGGTATAACGATACTTCTCACACACTCTCCAGTCCATGTGCGCCGTCAGTCAAGGACTACAGAATGTGGCGGAATTTCTCTCGGTACCGATGCCCGTTTCGTGAACCAATAAGCTCCCAGTTTTGTCACGATATCAGGAGCCATTTAGCTGCTCGCTTCGCAGCAATCAACTCATTCTAGTTGATCGGCGAGTGACCTAGCCTCCACACCGAGCCGACCAGAAGGTTTCGAGATCTACCGCCAATTTGCACTACAAAGAAATATTTTCACAAGAATACTTTTGCAAATTGAGAATTCCATTTGAAATATTAGGTATATTTTTGTTGAACATATTAAATTGTTTCAAATTTCTTCAAAAGATTTTGGAAGGTTGTCGCAAGTCGTGTTTTTCCAGAGACGTTCCAGCTTCATTTGCTCCTGTCGCAATATATCCCACGCAAACTGCATCTCGCTCCTGAGACTTCTGAATGTCCAGCGTGGAAATCAGAAACAAATAACTGTTGCTATTTATGATTATTTATACTGCGTCATTCTACTGAGGATTGTCATTTAAGGGGTTACATACCTTTTTGTAAGAAAAATGTCAAGAAAGTTTGAAATTAAATAAAGGCACAAAGCAATGATTTCTTTACATCAAACTTATAGTTTTTTGGTAGAACATTTTCCAGTAAAATAAATAAGCATAAGTTTATAAAAATGTATTAAGAGCATTCTACGTCAGATTTACAACCAAAATTTTGATTCCTTCCAATTTTTTTCCATTCTCTAGCTAAAAATTAAAGGGTTGTGTGCAGGACACGACCACGGCGACATTAAAAATGTAGCTTTTTTCAAGAGCGTGCAAATGAATTTTATCTATCACACATATTGACCCACGTTCTTGCTCACTCTTCTGTTTTCATATGTTACAATTTGCTATACACCCTCTCCATTAAAACAATTTATTGAAGGTCATTTAACGGTAATCTATTATTACAATTAATCAAGTATCTCACTAGCTGATTGGCATTATTTTGCTGGTCCATCTAGTAAAAATAGGCTGGTCTGTCCAGAATATATATTCAAAAGAAAAGCTCCATATTGAGAACTGTTATAGGGAAGCCCACACCCGCAAAGGGAAATATACAGATTCTTCAGATTTAAATTTTCAATAATGTACTAATGAACTTAGGTAAACAATCTTAAGGTTAAGTATTTTTTGATCGATTAGTGGTCGAACAAATGAAATTATTTGATAAATTACATTGTTATACAACGTTCGCACTGCCAGTTAAAACGGATTTTGATGCTATCTTGGTGACATTTTTCTTGCTGCTAATTATTATAACGTGTTATAACTCTGAAGTGTAAACATTGTATTATTAAACCAATTCTGTAGCGTTTTATGTTATATAGGTGTTTTATGTCGTAATAGGACTGACATAATTATATCTTCAGTACAGCGGTTTGTTTCATAATTTAAAACAGATTTATTTTAAAATTTAAATTAGTATACCCAACCGTTCTATTTGTTGTATACTTTAAAACGCGATTAGAACTGTGTTTTAAATACATAGAGCAGGACAGATACTTTGACTGGATAAACTGGGAAAACAATTTTAGGGATCATTCATAAATTACGTAACGCTTTTAGGGGGGGGAGGGGGTTCGAGAAGTTGTTACATATTGTGACATAGGGGGGAGGGGGAGTAAGCTAGATCGTTACGTAACATGTTTTCATCGAAGAAAAAAAATTTTTTTCAAGGAATTTGTTACGTAATAGGGGAGGGGGGGATAACTAAATTTGTGACAATTTGTTACATGGGGGGAGGGGGGAGTCAATTTTGGGCAATTTTTGCGTTACGTAATTTATGAATGGTCCCTTAAGTCCAGTAACGCTTAAGACATGGCTTGAATTTTAATCGAAAAAGAACACCCGCTTAAACTGCTGCTTGGACGGTAAGTTCTGTTTTAAAATTTTCCGTTGTGTGCAGTACGAAACAAAAGTGTTTGAAATTAGAAAACGAAAAGTTCTCCTGGGAATGTGATTGTTTCCGATGCAATTACACTCAAGTTTTTTTTACGCAGGGAATACAGGCCGCGTAAATGAAAACCACGTTAATTTCAAAAAACGCGTAAATGAAAACCGCGTAAATTTCAAAATACCGCGCAAAAAAATGCGTAAAAAACCTCTCCTATATAAAATATTACGCTGCTGTACAGTGCAATAACTACAGAAGCACGTTGTCAGATGCCTTACTGATAAAAAAACATATAACCGAAATATGAAACATATGAAAACCAATAGGCTCTTTACCCTACGCAGCTACAAAGCGCCGCGCCGTAAACATGGATTAACAAGTTACAACGCACACGCATGCATAAAAATAAATATATTTTTTTCAAACGCAACACTCTTAAGCAGCACACACCGTATTGAATTAAATCCAAACCACCCCGTCCACCCACTTTGCAAATCATTCTGTGACACCGTGCTGGTACCCTAAAAATCCGCACACGGCCACCGCTGCCGAAAATGCATAGCGTCTACCGCTTATTGTAGTGCCATGATCTTACCCGTTCGACTTTAGAACAAAAACTGATTCAAACGTGTACGCGTCACCTCTATTTATAAACTAACCGTATATGGTTTAGTCACTTAGGTGCGAGTGTGTGCAAATGCCAACGTTGCCGAAAATCGATAGCGCTTATTGCATCGCCCGGAGACGATGTTGCTCGCATGGGATAAGATCAACAACTGATTTAAACGGACATGCGTCGCTTCTATTTATGACTTTTCGTGTGTGATTGAGCCAATAAGGTGCCCTCTATGGACGGCTGTGTCTGAGAAATCTCCCTCACGAATGGTAATTTTCCCGTTTTCGTGAGCTTTTTAATTTTACCAATTTCCAAAAGTCTACTTTTATTGGGGAGATATTAAATTATTACCAATATTTTAGTTAGGTGTTTCTGAATCGGTTGGTGTATGAATGATTAAAATCCATCTAGTAATATCGGAGTTATAACCGTGCAAACCTTACATAGTTTCGTTACATGGGAGATAGTTTAGATTTTAGAATGACACCTAGCCCCAGATAGTGGAGTAAGACATTTTTAATGTCAAAAAAATCGACACATATTTTTTTGTTTTGGCAAAATATGATATTTTTTCAAGTTGTTAGTTTTTTAGCTTTTGAAGCTTATAAAATTGAACATTTTTCAATCACTGATAACTTGGAAACGATTCGATATATGAAAAAAAATTTAACAAAAACAGTTGCGTTTTCAAATGAACTTACCGAAAAAAATTAGAGAATTATGTTGTTGTTGTATGTCTTATGAAATCTGCAATTATTAGAAACAAATTGAATTTTTTTAAAGTTGGACCATTTTTTACTTTTTAATTTCTTAAATATTAGGAATCATGTTAGAAAAATTGTGTAAATATTTGGTAGTGGATATCAATTATAAACTTAAAACAAGGCAATTTTACATTATACGCCCAGTGATAGGCTTGTTATAATTGAAACATTTTGTAAAATACTTTGAGTTCCATCGTGAAATCTTCATACAATCTTTTTAACATGATTCTTAATATAAAAAGAAAATAAAAAGTAAAAAACGTGTTTAATCCACCTAACAGTGTGATGAGACATTTCTTATAACTCTTATCACTCTCTTCGGATATTATATCGTTTGAGAGCATTTAGAACTTGATGCTTCGCGATGTTTTTGATAACACATACTACATGGGATAGTGGCAGGACTCAGAGAATCGCTCAAATCAGCATAGGACAACATCAGTGCTAGAAATCTCAAACAAAATCAATGGGAAAGCGAAAAAATGGCCCATAAAATAGACATACCAACGAATTATTGTTAATGCTCTGTTAATAAAATATCTATATTGTGGTGGGAAAACTGAATTTTCCTAAAGGGGTTATATATTGTACTGAAACAAAAAAAAAACGATTTTTTGAATCGATTTGAAGTTTATATTTTACTCAAATTTCCATCGCGACTGAGAACTAAGAAATCAACGCTTTTTCTTGAAAAGGGCGATACTAGCAGTGATACCATTCAAAGAAAATCAACAGTGAATATTTCCAGACTTGGTTTTATTTCCTATTTAAGAACTATTGTGTTTTTTGACATCCTAGCTTGCATGATTCAGTGATCGAAACCCAAAACTTCATAAAGTATTTGAAATTATTAAATTAAAATTTGTTTTTGCTATTGAAATTGACAAAATGATAGTATCGCCCCTTTGGCGATTGTTTACTTTTTCGGTCCCATCTATCAGCATTGAAGTATCGCCCTTACGTTTTTTTTACAATAACTACCGTTTTACACCACCGATTTCGTCCGAGTTTTTTCAATAGAGATCATTGTTACTATTTACAGCTGGTATCAGTCTGATAATCCTAAAAAATACGAAAATAACAGTTTCGCCTCTAAACTGCTAGCAAAAAAAGTATCGCCCTGTTTGTTTGCATGGAGCGTGGAGGGCGAATCTTTAAATAAACAAACAAAAATACAGTTTCGCCCGTTGTATTTTTTGCTGTAGTTTAAGAAAGCAATATCGTAGAATCAAAATTTTTAGGTTAATTTGTTGCGTTTCAAAGCCCTCATTCGCATGTAAGAAAAAAGCCCTATGGTTACATTTGTAAGTATCGCCCTTTTCACAAAAAAAGCGTTGAAATGAAATCGCAGCTCCTGATATCACGCTATCTCTGAAGTACATGCGTGCATAGTTTCAAATTTTACTTCTACATCGACTTTTTCTAAAGGTGACTTCCCAGTAGTATTCTTGATTTGAATTATTATCGCTAATCCTAATGCCAAAGAATAAATAAAAACCTCACGAAAACGAACCGTTTGGGAAAATCATCATCATTACTGGAACATTCATTTTCACGAAACTTTTCGATAACCTTCCGTCACTTGCGTTAATGCACTGGATGCACAGTGCTCTAAAACTCTAGCGAAATCGTCTTAGGGCACCAGCGGGTCTGTAAAGAATACTAAAAATTAATTTCTATTCCAAAATTTTCAGTTCAGCAATTCGAGAGTTCGTGCTCACCGCAAACCATGAAAAATAGACTACGTTGTGAAGCGATGATCACTATTTATTAAAAAATCACGGTTAAATAAAAAATAAAACTATAAAAAAATTTAAAATAGTTTATAATTTTCACAAACCTATTAGGAAAAATTGTGTAATAAGCTTTCGTAATATTGTGTAGGAAAAAAGCTGAAAATTTGAAAAGAAATCTGAGGATTATGATTGATTACAGATCTCTGGAATTTTCTATTGGAATGTTTTCAGGCATGAATTTGATATTGATGCTATTTAATAATAGTCTTGATGTCACAGTTGTCTAATTTAGACAACTGTGAAATCAAGACCAATAGATCAGTTACATATCAGGACCCCATTCCGACAATTTATCAAAAGTCCTCATGATGTTTACAACAACAGGTTATCAATCTACGGATCAGATAATGTTATTGTAATATTGAATTAAATCAGTTTGCATCAATAAATTTTGAACTCCAATCCAATATTTTTTTTGTGTGGTGGGGGGGGGGGGCTGTATGGTGTTAAAACCTTCTCTTGGCTACGCCGTTGCATGGAGTTATTTATTTCGCTTTTCATTTTCCAAAAGGTTTCAGATCAATCCGATGGTCATAAGTTAGAAAAATTGCAGTCAGAAGGTTCGCACAAATGAACATTTTTGCACTGATAAGTTATCAAGTTCCTTCCAGACAACTTGGAAGTGTTCGGTGATTATTTCTAGCGGTTGTAGATAGAAAAATGAAATACAAAATTCGATTTATCGAAATAATGTTTGGCTTATTTCAATGGATTATTACTATATTGAACAATAAATAGGCGACGAAGAGTAATCCACAAACAACAAGCCATAACTTTTAAAGTATTCAAAATAGATATTTGAAGTCTTCAGTAAAGTTATTCGCAAAAGTAAGAGCTACAAATTTGCTGAAGGCATCATTTCGTTATAATCACTTCCAAGAAAATTTGTGAAAATATCTCACTCATAGGGTGATTAATCAGCAAAAGCACAATACCAAAAGAAAGAGCATATTACCTCTATTAAATTCTCCGAAGATACTATTGACCTAAAATAAGCCGTTTTGGCGTTAATAATAGATTACATGTTTTTGGTCATATTTCTGGCAATGGGAAATGATAGAAATCTTTCGTCTGCATTTAATATTAAATATATCTTTTGAAAATAGTCCGATTTCAACAATCTATAGCTTGTTCGAAAGGTATTCGTTTAAGCTGTCTAAAAACATATAAATCGTTAATCTATATTGTCAATTCCGGCAGATAAGTTAAAAAAACTGCCAAAAACGCCATTTTTACGCATTCAAACATTCATATCTTAAAAACTAAACATCAGAATCAAAAACAAATTAATAGCGTTCATACTGTTTATTAGTTCTTTCATTTAAAATTGGTTTGGATAAGATCGGTTCAGCCATTGCTGAGAAACACGAATGAGAATTTGTCCGTTACATACACACACACACACACAGACACACACACACACACACACACACACACACACACACACACACAGACATTGTCCCAAATCGTCGAGCTGAGTCGATTGGTATATAAGACTAGGCCCTCCGGGCCTCGGAAAAAATCTTGGAAGTTTGAGCGAATTCTATACATTTCTTTTATAAGAAATGTAAAAAATGGTCCAATTTAAAAAAAAATCAATTAGTTTCAAATAATTGCAAATTTTATAAGTTACATAACAAAAAGAATGTGTGTAACGCAATTTTTTTCAAATATCGAATAATTTCCGAGTTATCAGTGTTTGAAATATGCAGCCAAAACAAAAAATACGTCCTAATTATTTTAGCTAAAGAATGCAAGAAAAAAACTTTGGAAGGAATTAAAATTTTGGTTGTAAATCTAACGTGGAATGACCCTTGTATCGCGCCATTCCACTGATTAATATGTCATTTAACTCTGGTTATTACCAGAAAGACAGTTTAATTCTTGTCAAGTTTTAGTTTTAGTTTCTATATCTACTTCATCAAAAGTTTGGCATGGTGCCGAAATTACCGTTACTTATTTTTATTCAGTACCGATATTTCGGTACTAAACATTGGTCTGTATTCCCGGAATTTTCGGTACTGGTATTACCGGTATCACAACCCTACTTGCAAGGGTACTTTTTGATTCCGAATAAAGAGCGCCTAGATTGTCGAATTTTATTTCATCTTTGTGTTGCTGTTTAACCAACGAAGCTATTAACAATAGAGCATAAGGTACTACTCCCATGGTGAATTTTTTTAAATTTCATATCCCTTAGTTGTATTCATCGGACAGATTTGATATACACCGAAACAAGCTTTATTATAATTGTTTTGTTGATGTTATTAAAAAACACATATTTACGGAAATCATTCCAGTTCTACTTTTTCTTTTTTTGCTGATCAAGAGCGTGTTCCTAGAATTAAAATGTAAAGCATTAGTTTGAAACTATAAATTTTCTAATACTGTTTTTACCGTAGCGTGTTGATTATATTAAGCAATAACTATTTAATAACCCAGAGATAGGCTCACGTTACCAAAGTTGCCTTGATAGTTAAAATCGGAATAAATTTATTACTTCTCCAACTTCAACTACCGGTCCCACATAGCAAGACGTCCTCACCAGGAAAGACATTACTTTTAAAACTTCATCTTTAAAAGTGTCTCATCTAACCCCTGTCTTACAGTTACTCGCAGTATGTGCCGGCAGCTCCCCAAATTAGGGGGAAAATCCAGAAAAGACTTCCCAAAGCACTAAGACGGTGGGCCGAAGTAAGATTATAGGAAAATTAGACACGAATGATATATTTACCTCATCCAGCGGAGAGCACGGAAACTCTCCGCACGAATACACAATGAATGAAAAGAGAAAAGTTCCATTATTGTGCTAGCTACTGCTTTTGACACCGCATAAGCAACAGCATCGAATGGCAGCCGAGGCGAACCGAGATTATATGAAATTAGGAAGTAGGAATTTCCTTATTTTTATTAATTATGATTAGTCGTTTGGTGGGGGTAGCTGAAATGATTTACGATCTTATCCGCAGACTCGGTCGAAGATGGCAGGTTTCTTGAAGCACTTTTCGTGTTCCACGTCCATGTGCGGGTGCTACTTACCTACCACGGATTTATTTGGCCCGGTCCGGAAGCTGCATTAGCAACTGGTGATTTTAATGGAAAAGGTACATAGACTGAGCGCCAGATTGCCGATGTAAATCCTCGAAGAAAGTAGGATGAATGTCACGTTCGAACGTCTCAGTGGAAAGATTTCGAATAAAGGTGTGAGCGATAATCTAGATGATACATGATTTTTATATTTGGCGAAATAAATCAATTCCTTCCTGTTGTAGCTGTGCTTAGCAAGATCAGTATTTTTCTGTCTTTCAAGTAATAACTGAACAAAATCGTTGAACATTTCACATTCATATAATCAAGCTTTTAGTACACGAAATAATTTCAAGCCCCACAAAATGAGTGAACGTGATATCTTGACGAGACGAACTTCAGATTAAAAACCCATCATGCATACATCTGATTGCGCCGGAGTATATTAGAACCTTCATCCGGCCGGGACAAGTAGGAAGATCATAGGGGTACGTCGGAAAAAAATCCTAGATGAACCCGACCGCCACAAGCTCATATATACGTTTGATGGATCTGCCAAAGCAGCAACACATACTTGCCATCTTGCCGGGATAAGAACGAAACTCATCATTCACCTTCAATGAAGGATGCTGGCTCTAATCCAGCTTATCTGGTGCTCGTTTTTACCGCGCGCGTGTATGTGTGTATGTTTACGTACCTTCCGCTTCTTTACTGAAGTGAGCTATTCGCCTCGTTTCGTCCACCCACTAGGTATAAGGTTGATGCGGCAGCCACACATATTCAAATGATTATAAAGACATCGATCCATCGAGCTGTTCGGAAAATTCGAACGCATCAAAAACTAGGACCGCATTTTTTGTGCCGATGCTTTGGTTTTCAATTCAGGGAAGACTTAAAGATGATCCCTTCTATTGAGCATAAATTGCATATTATGGTTGGCTGATGGAAATCACTGATTGATCCGGGCTGGGACAATTACTAGTCCTTATAAGAGCGCTTATATAAGGACGTTCGTTTGCGACCAATTAGATCCGATATTATAAGAAATATGAAATCAAGGAAGCTCAAGACGAAATTTCAATTGAAATATCTCATCGGGTTGCTTTTATAAATTACGTTTCTTTGAAACGGATCAATTCGTTAGTTTGAGTAAACCGATTGTCTTTGTAATATTTACAATATGTAAATAAAAATAAATTCTTGTCGAAGACTAGTTAACTACATAACTATTGACGTGCGCGCGGTGAACAGGGAGAGGTGGGGGTGCTGTAGTCCCACTAACATTCTGATTTTTTTAATGTTTTAAAAAATATGATTATAATATTGAAGACATACAAGAAACACTTGTAACTCACTTACTATTTTTTTTATTTTTTTATGCCACCAAAAAAATCGGAATCTTTTGCGAAATATTTCTCGCATAGTTCAGTCTCATTTACTTTAAACTTATTTGAAATGAGAGCCTTTTGACTTAATTATTTGCGATAGTCTTCTAGGGACACTGGAATAGCTGACTCGCTCTTCTGGAATATCGTTCCATGCTTGCAGTCATTAGAGCTTCCTATATACGGTTTTGTTTGGCGTTGGTGGCTCTCTCAACAATACTCCTCATTGCAAAGTCGAGTGGGTTGATATCCGGAGATGAAGGAGGCCAAAATTTCCTTGGTTCACAAATGCTTAAAATCATTGTAGAACCACGTTTGCACGGTTTTTGTTCCGTGTGCTGTTGGTAAATCTTGAGTATTGCAAATTTCAAAAATTAATTTTCGATCCATGGAAAACTTTCTGCTGTAAATGGTCCAGGTAAACGTACTGGTTGATTTTCACGCCATCCAAAATAAAGATTTTCTACGGTTTGAAGCTTCTGCAGCCCAACTCATAACCGAATCATATTTATGTTTATAGGGTCTGATGGACAAACTATATAGTTGAATCATATTTTGGTTGTTTTCATGTAGCTTTCAAATGGTTGGTGTCAAAAGGAAAGTCACAGAAAATGTTATGGGCCTTTTGAAAACTATTGCGGTTGGTATGCCACTACTATGAGTAAGTTTGTTTTATCCACGATCTCATCCAATCGTGGGAAGATACTCATAAAACCTACTTGCCAAACCTTCTTTGTGGAGTCCCAGTTCGTAGATTTGGGATTATGATACGTGACGATATGTAGCGAGATGTTTAAATGATCAAAGATAGTTTGCCAAGTCATGCGTGATACCGTCAGAGTAGAGAGTTACATATATAATACATATACTCTGCTCGTGCAAGCTTTGGATGATTTCCTATATTAAGTATGTGCAGATGTGTACTATTTAAGTATTCCATCAATTCGGTGCCTTTCACAATGATATCTGAACTGTCCCAAATTATGTGGTGGACTTTTGCATCACAGCCGATTTTGAGGGGAACCCCTTTCTGGAACGGTATGATACAACCTTTTTGAAATCATCAGAAACTGATGGTTCATTATGCGGCAAGTATACCGAACAAAAGCCGTATTTCTTGTTTATGTTTTTAACAGTCATGTTGACCGTGACAGTACAAATATCACGAGTTGTGAGGTTGGATCAACCCTCCCGCAACTTGACGTTTAGCCTAAGTTGCTTGAAACCACCGTGTTTCGAATGATGCCGCCACCATAGAACGCCGTCCTTTAATTGCGATGCTGTAAATTTCTATGCGAGAAAATAATTTCGTGACGTCTTTTACGAACTTTTTTTCTTTATTTACATTCGGAAGAGATAATCAAGATGATCATTTCAAAACAGCGTAATAATTTAAGATAAATATAAACAAGTTAAGGATTACAAATTGTGCCGAATGTAAAATATAAAATGCATGAATTGATTTGATTTCTAGTGTGAACTTTTTCCTCTCCCATTGCCCTTGAAATATCTTTCGCATATGACAATTCTCGAAAGTTTGTCGTTAATCTTTAAATACATTTAGCTTTGTGATTATCATTTTTCACTTCACATTTAACAAAGGCAGGATTAACTTCGACTGTTTATTTCTGAAGGTAGAGCATCTAACTGATAGGTGCTGCGACATGTACGGTGCAAAGGTTTCCACGAAATTCAGAAGTGATAACAGTTCATTTTTATCGGAGAGGGAGCAAAACAGTCCAGTATCATTGTGTGTGTTTTTTACATTGCAATACAAATATTACTACCTAATATCTTAAGACTAAATAAAGGTGCTCACTAACTAGTATAAGCGCCGCTTGTTTGTATGCTGATGATTCCAAAAAATCATGAATCATTTTAAAATAATGCATCGGAACAAAGATGCATTTTTATAACAAAACAACACCAAACGTCCAAAAAGTCTTCAAAAATGAATTATCGAAAGTCAAAAAAAAAATTAAACAAGAAAATTTTCACTGTGAACAAGTTTACGCTTTTTTAGAAATTGTTCTTGAATAACAATTGATCCGCAATTTTAGACCCACAGACCCAAATAAAGTGGTTTCAACGATTTGTATAGCAGCTGTCAAGTTGTTCCCCCTCTGGGTTGGATATAAGACATGCGTCTTGCCAGCCATTCAGTCTTCAGCACCGAGAAACACCTTGACTAGGGGACTCCGGCTTTCAATCGTCTCTTACGACGGCACCCAGTGGATCAATTCTTGCTTGAGATACTTCAACCCGCCGTATGCCACACGGCCTTCTAGGCTGGATTTGTTAGGAGAAAGATAATCGACTCTTAGTGAACTGCAGCCACAGGAAACACATTTTTTGCTATGAATCAAGATTTTGAGGGTATTAAGTAGAAAATTGGGCGGCATGTGGTCGGGATTTTGGAATGTATGTTCCCGGTTTATACATAAGGGTTATGAAAAAAAGAAAAATAAACAGATATTAGAGATAGTGCAACCCTTTTCATGTTCGCAATGACCGAATATTAAAACCTTTTCTTATGTATTATTTGTAGTGGGTACTGGTCGATTTTTTCAACTCCTTTGAAATAAGATGTATTTTATGTTTCCTACTTGCTTTCTGCAAACTGAGATAACAAACGATAAATTCTAAATTTTGGCGAACGAGTGTTATAAACGTGTGGATGCGACTTTTAGTACATTCCGGCGTTACGAAAATTTTCTTATTTTTTCACAAAATGTGGAGGAAATGCGTTCCGGAACGTTCCGGAAGGTTTCTGTTTTCATGATCCTGTATTGTCTATTAGGACGTAGAAGTCCTATATGGATTTTTGTCGAAGGTGAGTTGTCTGTTGGTTTGTATTTTTATGCGATTTTTGTTTATATTACTACTAATTAACCAGATTCGCCAATTTTCTCTATTGTTTCAGAGAGCGAGTAAGGGCGCTATAACCCTGGCTCATTAGCCAGGGCAGGGCTTAATGATTCTGTCCCATCCCAGGAGCCTAGGACCAAAGGAGTGACATTAACCCTCTTAGCATAGTCACTCCCAACGATTTATCAAACCCTCATCAAATTGAAACGGTTGTGTACGGTTGCCCACGTTTCTTCCTTATTCAAGGTTCAAAATAATACGTTGATTAAATTATTCATTGAACGAATAATTTGATTGCCGTATAATTTTGAATCATCTTTATTTTGTACGCTGCACAGTTGGCCTGGCCGCTTTAATGCTTGTGTCATATTCAATATGTGCCACAAACATTAATAATGACAAGAAAAATTGTGGACGAACGTCCGCAATTTTCCAGGATCCCTACATGTATTGGCTGTGTATGTGTAGACTAGACTAGACTAGAATCAAGATTTTGAGAGTATTAAGCTTTTTGTTGGTGGCTGCGTCCCCAAATGCGCACCCCACTTTGACAAGTCGTCCGTCCAATGTCAATTTTGACAAATCATCTGTCTTGTCAAATTTGCCAACCGTCCTTCAGATTCAATTTTTTGATCGTGGTAGGTTCACTTCTGCTCTCAACTAAAATTGAACGTCAAAAAAAAATCCGCACAGTCAACTGTAGTCCCATTCAACAGCGGCACTCAACTCGAAATGTGGATACAGAACATCTGCTATTCAAAACTATTCGCTACTCGCAATCGGCATACAAAAATCGGTCGACCAATACGGCAGTTAATCAGTCTTATAATGTAATTGGGCGATTATTATACTGAGGAAAACCAATCAGCGATACTCAATCTAGTCAAAACTAATAAGTCAGGTGGATTGCAACCGATTTCATCGGTAAACGCAGCTGCAGCTGTAGCTGACGATTGTCAATTCTTGGTGCTAAATTTTGCATCCAAAATCAGGTGTGAACAAACATTGTTTAGGTTTATGTTTAGGTACTGTATCGTTAGAAGATGCTTTCCGGGTAGTTTAGAAGCAAGTTTCATGTGCTATCATTAGTCATTTCATGTGTGATGATTGATGAATTTAAGTAAGAGCAAAGGTTCAAATCGCATAATTCTCTCGACACTTTCGAACAGCTGAGAATATGCTTATAAATAAATTCGCGAAGAAATTAAAATCATCGAAAAAGGCGTTTGAAAATAAACTAACAAATTTTAAATTTGACGTTTAACGTTTATTAAGAAAATAAATAACCAGGATACATGATAGCCGTGAAACTCAAGGCTGATGAGACTGCTTGTCAAAATTGACACTGCTGACGAGTTGTCAAAGTTGACTTGTCAAAATAGAGTCAATACCAATGCCAGTTTAAATACTGGTTGTTTTACAACGTAAGTAACAATTAGTCGTATATAATCGTTTTTAGTTATGTATTCAATTGATTTAATTTGATTTTTAAGCAGAAAAACAATCGTTCTCATTTTTGCTGCAACAGTGACGTTGCATGTTACCAATGTATTACTGGTCAGAAATATTTTTTCATTTCAATTTTCATCCCATTTCGTGGTATTTTCCAAAACCCGATTTTTAAACTTTCACTCTCAAATACTTGCACTTTTTCAAAAATATCGAGATTCCATTTCGTACCGTTTCTTTCTTTGAACTTTTGGAATCATTTGATTTTTTTCAAATCGGTTGAAAATTTGCAAAGTTATAGTAATTTTTGTGAAAAAGTCAAAACCACGATATTGTCACTTTAATTTTTTTCAA
This sequence comes from Topomyia yanbarensis, assembly GCF_030247195.1. Taxonomy (NCBI): domain Eukaryota; kingdom Metazoa; phylum Arthropoda; class Insecta; order Diptera; family Culicidae; genus Topomyia; species Topomyia yanbarensis. The sequence continues at coordinate 188,662,416 of NC_080671.1, read as the reverse complement.
ACCAATTTATGTATCATTAATTCAATAAATTATGTACGCTCGCTTACACATCTATTTTTGCAATTAAAAAACGAAGAAAATGATGTATTGTACATTTATTTTGTTCGCATTTTTACCCTCGAAAATTGCGATCAAACGCGTAGGGTACATTTGTACCCAGTAAAACGTTCTAGGATGGAAAAGGCAAATGCAACGTTCTAGGGTTCAAGTGCCTATATATATATATATATATATATATATATATATATATATATATATATATATATATATATATATATATATATATATATATATATATATATATATATATATATATATATATATATATATATATATATATATATATATATATATATATATATATATATATATATATATATATATATATATATATATATATATATATATATATATATATACAGGTTGTTTGGTTCATGATTAAGAATCTCTCGAGGGGTGATCGACTGTCATATTTGGAGAAAAAAATCGTTCTACACATACCATCAAATCTCAACCGTTACAGAGTTATTGAACTTTTTGTGTAAAAAACTTATTTATCTCAAAATACCTCTAACTCGAAAAGTATACTTCGTATTTTAAATCTTTTTGTTCCATTGGAAAGGTGAGAAAATTTTCTATTGAATGGTGTTCTCATATCTTTCAGTTAATTAGTTTTAATTACCTTTTAGTTGTAAAGTAGTTCAAAGTTGGTGTTTTTGATGAAGTTTTTGTTAATTTTCTCAAAATAATGAATTATAATTATAGCAATATCTATTATCCAAAAAATGGGATTAAGGACGATTTATAATTTGTTCTTCAACATGATATTCCTATCTCTTCTCGTTTCCTTGTAATTTCACTTCTAATTTTTACCTGTAATCGACCTGCAAGTGCTTAAAAGACATTAATCTAAAAAATATGCTTTATATCGTTATTACAAGGGCTTCATTGAAAAGTTGAGAAAATTTCTTTCGATGTATGTACAGATATCTTTTAGTTAAGTGTACTAAATGACTTTTTACTAGTAAAATAACTCAAAATTAGCGTTTTTGGAGAGTTTTGTAATTATTCTAATTATTAATCAACTAAATTAATCATCACTATTGTTCATTTGGTGCCCCTTAATATTCTCTACAACTTGTTATTTAACACTTTATCCCTATCGCTTTTCATTTCGCAGAGATAATTGGATGGAGTCAAAGGAAGAATTGTAGACCATGTTGCGATGCATTAATTCCGTGATAATAATGGTGATGTTTACTATTTACTATTTTAAGAAAATTACGAAAATGATAATAATAACACTAACTTTAAACTAGTTAACTTCTAAAAGAATACTAAATTCACCTAACTGAAAGGTATTAATACATTTTTCTCTGCAAAATTTTCCTGGCTTTTGAATAAAAATAAGAAAAGGTACCATAAGTGCCATACTTTTTCAAAAAGAGCTAGTATTAGTGAATATGAGATAAAAATATCCAAGTTCAATAACCCAAACACATGAAAACAAGACAAGATAAGTATATCGTGTCAAAGAACAAATTATGCAACTCTTCAAGACTAACAATTTGAGTTATTAAAATGGTGATGTTACCTATTAAGATTTTCGCGAAATGAACGAAAAATCGATCAAAATTGTTAAATTTTAAATAAATTACTATGAAAAGGTTACTTAACCTCATTGGCTGAAACATTTGAGGACATTTTTCAATGGGAAATTTTCTCACCTATCCAATGGATTTAAATGATTTGAAATACAAACTATATTTTTTGAGTTAGAGCTATTTTAAGACAACTAAGTTTCTAACACAAAAAGTTCAATAACTTAGTAACGGTTGAGATTTGATGGTATGTGTAGAACGATTTTTTTCTCCAAACATGACAGTCAATCATCCCTCGAGAGATTCTCAACCATGAACCAAACACCCTATATATATATATATATATATATATATATATATATATATATATATATATATATATATATATATATATATATATATATATATATATATATATATATATATATATATATATATATATATATATATATATATATATATATATATATATATATATATATATATATATATATATATATATATATATATATATATATATATATATATATATATATATATATTTTGGTGGGGAAAAATGATCGTTTTTTCAGCACAGCACTTTTTTGGTTCCTTTTGGGGTCCCAAACAACTGTGCAAAATTTGGGGTCGATTGGTGTTGACCCGGCGTAGCGCATTGCGTTTGACATTTGTATGGAGATTAGTATGGGAAAACCTACATTTTTGCATTTTTAATTCTACAGACTACAATTCTTCCTTTAGTATGCAAACAAACAGACAGAAGTGTAGTCCAGGATATGCTGAACAACTTTGCCGAAGGATGTATGGTGTTAGAATGTCTCTAAGCCATGTTATAGCTGTTCAAAGTTCGATACATCGAATTAAATGCCAAAAATCATTTTAATTGCCAACACTGCGGGTGTACCAATGATATTTCATATAGCATTCCAAAATAACATTATATATTTTAGTCTACATATTTTAGCCACATTGGTATGTTTGGATGAATTATTGAAAAGCCTTAGCTCAATTTCATGAGCGTAGGTAGTTGAGCAATAGGGCGTAGTGAGGGGTGGGGGGGGGACTTTAATATGTAGAAATTCGAACTGAAATGTTGTCGAGTTGGAATGTTCAGACGAGTTATTTCAAAACAATTACACAATGTCCTACGCATAATAGAAACGATGAAATAAAACATACTGTATCCCTTTGCCTTGACTTTTATCAATAGAAGTTACGTTACAGACTGAATCAACTGATGTCGAGTTGATATGTCAGAGGATTATATTTCGGTTTAATACGCATTATGATTTGATAGCATGCTCATTTCTATGCTGTTCGATCACGAGGCGTGAAGCTAATTTCTGGATTTCAACATAAAGAATGCTACGCCACCATCCTCAGCAAACATCTATACTCACTTGCCTCCTGACGAGGGCGAGGCTGGTAACCCACAAGAGGGAACATCTACTAGGGTGCCTAGAATTTATAGGAAGAGGAGGAACATTTCCTCTCGTAGAGTTCCTTGTAAAGGCCAGAAGGTGTCCCTTGACGGGGCTCCGAAAGTGACATCTATTAGAACTGTTGCAACCAAACCGAAGCAATTAGCTCCTGGTCTCGGAGGATTAAGCTCAGAGAAGGAGTTCCCAGCACTTCCAGGAACATCAATAATCCCAAGTGTTCCTTTGTTTCAGTTCGAGAGTAATCACAGGAATTATAAAACTCTCGGACATAGTGGACTGGATAATAAAAACTTTCAATATTACTGATCCTATTAAAAGTCTTATGTTAGCTTTTCTCCCTACAGTGAGAACATTTTTAAAGCAGTTGACTGCTAAATGGCCCCTCCTCTCAGCGATTGTATCCTTCGATGGCTAACTCGTCGAACGAGGTCACGGATTTGATCACTGTTCTACAGTGGAATTGCAGAAGTATCATCCCGAAAATCGATTCCTTCAAAATTTTAATAAATAATTTGAGTTGCGATGCATTTGCATTATGTGAAACTTGGTTAACTTCCGACATAGTTCTCAACTTCCACGACTTTAATATTATTCGCCTGGATCGAGACACCCCCTATGGAGGAGTGCTTTTGGGGATCAAAAAGTGCTATTCCTTCTACAGAATTAACCTTCCCTCGATAACAGGTATTGAAGTTGTCGCTTGTCAAGTAACAACCAAAGGCAAAAGCCTTTGCATAGCTTCCATATATATTCCCCCCAACACCGCGGTTGGGCACCGACGGCTAGAAGACATCTTAGAATCCCTGCCAGCACCGCGACTAGTTTTAGGAGACTTTAACTCTCACGGTACAGCATGGGGTTGCCTCTATGATGATAACCGGCCTTCCTTAATTCAGGATCTTTGCGATAACTTCAATTTGACAATTTTAAACACGGGTGAAATGACACGGATTCCTGCTCCTCCAGCGCGCCCGAGCGCCTTAGACTTGTCCCTTTGCTCAACATCGCTGCGGTTAAATTGCACGTGGAAGGTAATTCCTGATCCCCACGGCAGCGACCAACTGCTCACGATAGCGCGAACGAAACACCTTTTTCGATGGTGGAGTTCTCACTTGCCCTCTTGTCGTGTAACAATAAAGCTCCGGGGCCAGACAGAATCAAATTCAACTTGTTGAAGAATCTGTCTGACTCTGCCAAGAGACGCTTGTTGAACTTATTTAATAAGTTTCTCGAGGCTAACATTGTCCCACTCGATTGGAGACAAGTGAAGGTCATCGCCATCCAAAAACCAGGAAAACCAGCCTCCGACCACAATTCGTACCGTCCGATCGCAATGCTATTCTGTATCCGGAAGTTGTTCGAGAAAATGATCCTATCCCGCCTCGACAATTGGGTCGAAGCAAATGGCTTACTGTCAGATACACAATTTGGCTTTCGCAAAGGCAAAGGGACGAACGATTGTCTTGCGTTGCTCTCAACTGAAATTCAAATGGCCTATGCTAGCAAAGAGCAGATGGCATCAGTGTTCCTAGATATTAAGGGGGCTTTTGATTCAGTTTCGATCAACATTCTTTCAGAGAAGCTGCACCAGCATGGTCTTTCAGCGACTTTAAACAACTTTTTACTAAACTTGTTGTCGGAAAAGCACATGCATTTTTCGCATGGTGACTTATCGACATCACGATTTAGCTACATGGGCCTTCCCCAGGGCTCATGTCTAAGCCCCCTGTTATACAATTTCTACGTCAACGACATTGATGAATGTCTTGACAATTCCTGCACGTTAAGGCAACTTGCAGACGATGGCGTGGTGTCTGTTACGGGACCCAAAGCTGTCGATCTACAAGGACCATTACAGAATACCTTGGACAATTTGTCTGCTTGGGCTATTAAGCTGGGTATCGAATTCTCCACGGAGAAAACTGAGCTAGTTGTATTTTCAAGGAAGCGTGAACCAGCACAACTACAGCTTCTATTAATGGGTCAAACTATCGCTCAGGTCTTCACAGTAAAATATCTAGGGGTCTGGTTCGACTCGAAAGGTACATGGGGATGCCATATTCGGTATCTGAAACAGAAATGCCAGCAAAGGATCAACTTTCTTCGTACAATAACCGGAACATGGTGGGGTGCCCACCCAGGAGACCTAATTAGGTTGTATCAAACAACGATACTATCGGTAATGGAATACGGATGCTTCTGCTTTCGCTCCGCCGCGAACATACATTTCATCAAACTCGAAAGAATTCAGTATCGTTGTTTGCGTATCGCCTTAGGGTGCATGCAGTCGACCCATACGATGAGTCTCGAAGTGCTGTCGGGCGTTCTCCCGTTGAAAAATCGATTTTTTCGATGCGATATCTTGAACCCGGTCGTGATTGAAAATTTCGAAAGGCTTGTTGAGCTCAATTCTCAGACCCGTTTCATGTCCCTGTACTTTGACTACATGGCGCAGAATATTAACCCTTCTTCTTACAATCCCAACCGTGTGCATTTCATAAATACTTCTGAATCTACTGTTTTCTTCGACACATCTATGAAAGACGAGATTAGTGGAATTCCGGATCACATACGCCCACAAGTGGTTCCAAACATTTTTTATAATAAATTCCGAAAAGTCGACTGTTCTAAGATGTTTTATACTGACGGATCAAACCTCGGTATTTTCAATCAAAAGTTCACCGCCTCCCACAAACTCAGTGACCCTGCTTCAGTTTACGCCGCAGAACTAGCTGCCATTCAGTATACCCTTGGAGTCATTGAAACATTACCCGCAGGCCATTACTTCATCGTTTCGGATAGCCTCAGTTCCATTGACGCTATTCGCTCGATGAAACATGGAAAGCACTCCTCGTATTTTTTGGGGAAAATACGGGAACTACTGAGTGCTTTATCTGACAACTCTTTCCAGATTACCTTAGTATGGGTCCCTTCTCATTGCTCCATTCCGGGCAATGAGAAGGCAGACTCCTTAGCTAAGGTGGGTGCCTTAGAAGGTGACGTTTACGAAAGACCAATTTGCTTCAGCGAATTTTTCAGTATTACTCATCAGAGAACCCTCGAAAGTTGGCAAACTTCGTGGAGCAGTGGAGAGCTGGGAAGGTGGCTACATTCGATAATCCCTAAGGTATCGAAGAAACCTTGGTTCAAGGGGATGGATGTGGGTCGTGACTTCATTCGTGTGATGTCCCGACTTATGGCAAACCATTACACGCTGGATGCACATCTCCGGCGTATTGGGCTCGTGGATAGTGGTATCTGCGCTTGTGGCGACGGCTATCACTACATCGAGCACATTGTCTGGGCGTGCACCGAGTACAGTTCCGCCAGGTTTCGGCTAATGGATACCCTGCGGGCCCAAGGAAGACCAACCAACGTCCCGGTTCGAGATGTGCTGGCAAGCCGCGATGTCCTCTATATGTCCCTTATATACACCTTTGTGAAAACCATCAATATACAAGTCTAACTGCCCCTTCTTATTTTCCTTATCATTCTCAGAACCCTCTTCCACCTGTATCAAAGCATCTGTATCGAATGAGCCAACAAACACGGGACCTACGGCACGAACATAACACGCTTAACTCGAAATGTAGCCGATCCACATCTGAGCCGTACTACGAAATCGTCTGGAAAAACCCCTGCCATCTTGAGGAGGACCACCCGGCGTCCCAGTACATGATTCCCCTGATGAAGGCCACCCGAGTTTGTAATCCATCCGTTGATCTCACGATGCCTGAAACTGAAATAATTTTCTCTCCCTGCCATCTTTGTCTACCCTCCCTCCCCTGACTCTTATACCCAGAAGTAACACCCCTCCCCCCCCCCCCCCCCCCCCAATATCATCACGAAGCATTTAGCTCTTCTTGTCTCTTCTAGTTTTAACTATTATATTATATAATCTCATTGAAAATGCCCAACTCTACTACCCACAACAATAACTATAATTACGAATCTTTACAAAATTCAACCATGCCCTCTAGTTATTCCTACTTTTAAGATAGTCGTAACAAATTGTCCCCCTTAGGTAAACATTATTTGCTCCAATAATCTCACTGATAAAAATGTCAAACTATATTGCCACAAAAACTAAATGACCCCCCTAATCTTACGAAAATAATATTATCCCCTTGTGTAGATATATAAGATAGCTATAAAATCGCATTAGTTTCATTTTAAAAAAATCAATATGTAATCCCCTAGTTTTAAGCAATTTAAAATGTAAAACAAAACAAAATTGGCACCTTTAAGCTAACGCAACGTGCCTTTTCAAATAAATGATTTGAATAAAAAAAACAACCGGCGAACAATCCTATCAAATCAAAGAACATCCAAAATTACATACGACAAAACATGTGCAATTCAGATTACAGCGAAATGAAAACCGCTTGATTATTTTTATTTCAATATTTCAGTTGCTTAACCGAGGTGGTCCACTTTCAAAGATAGCACTGCTGATGAATCACTTTACAAAAATAAGTGACAAGGGACGCGGACGAAAATAGCTGACCAGGACCACCGCCTTTCCTCAATTTAAATAGCAAACGTTTTAAACTTGAAAATCTGTAGTATTACTTTATAATGAACAAACAATCGCGATTTTTTAATTTTAATAATACAAATGAAAAATTTTCAACCGTTTTTCTGTCCTGTGAACAATTTGAAATGGCATTTATATGACTTTGAATATCCACCCTTCAATTACTTCAGTGACAGTAGCTAAACCGTGCTTTTGCGTTTTAGATTAATTAATTACTCGAAACCAGATGACTTTTAAACACATTTTATATCGATATATCCCTTTCTATCCCATTTCCACGCGTAATATACCTTTCACCAAATATTTATTGCACGTTAATGAATATTTACAGAAGCAAATGGCCCATGTCGGCGACGTCGTCGTAAGTCCCAAACCAACCGGTAGGGCGAAAATCCCAAGCTAAAATCGGCGTAACGGTAATTGAATTTAGAAAACACGAACCATATTGGCGCAATCATCTTAAATTTTATTTTCGTTTCACATCCAGGAGCCACAAGTTTTACCACCGAGGGCGAACCATCCGTTGATTCCGGCTGGTGGTGGCGTTGGCAACGAGTGACGATGGCGGCTGGCAGGACCGACCGGTTCCGTTGCTGATGATGACGATAATTGAATAATAAATTAGAACAATCCCACCCTCTTGTAACTGAAGCAGTAGATATGTGTGCACGGTAGTGCGAAACCTCGTGTGGGTTTCGCTGATTTTCGACGGTTGTTGAACATCCTTCGGCGTCGGTTGGGGTTGTGCAGTGATTTTTGAAGGGACGTCAGCCCCGAAGACACTCCAACCGAAGGTAGCGAAAGGCAGCTGCATCCAGTGCCCTTTCTATCACTTCGTTCACTGCGCGGGTGGGAGGACGAGTAACAATGAACGATGATGATGTTGCGTGTGTCAGAAAGTCACCAGGGAAATGTTTAGCTCTCCCTCTCCGGGATCGGGAATTCCTTGCGGCGTGCTACGTTTCAACGCACGGCTTTCGTCGAAGGGTGCTAAAAGTTGTACTTGATCTGATTTAAGTGAAAATTTATTGCATAAATTATTTATTGAATTATCCGAGCACTCTGGGGAACGTTTGGTCGGTGCTGTCTGTGCCTCGGTCGGTGGTGGTGTGTCTGTACAGGGTGACTTTTCTGTTGAGGCGCTTAATTTCAGCTGTTTTTGATTGAGCTGTTTAGTTGATGAAGACGCAGCGGGTGTTTGTTTTTATAATTAAATGACGGCCCAACCAACCAACGGAACGGTAGTTGCTAGTCGATGTTTCGTAACGTTGAAGAAACACACTCGATGATGATAGAGCATACTGTAGCAAATTAAAAGCCCTCGAACGTAATCAATTCGCAAATATTTATTCAGACGGTGTATGACAGCTTGAATACATACGAAGACAAGCGGAATTGCAAGTGATTGTGTGCGTTGTAACACAAATTTGCGTATCAATTTAGAGTATATACTATAGAATAAATTTTATACTCACTAGGGTGTCTTAAAAATGCAGATTAGCAGTAAAAATGGTAAACAAAAAGACCCCATGGGTATTAGAAACAAGAATGGAAAATGAAATTTAAAGATTAATTAGTTAATATTTTTAAAATGTAAGTTTTTAGAGATTATTGTTACAAAAGATAACTAAACAATTGATAAAAAAAATAGAGCAGCGGAGAGGTTGTATTATCGATTTACAGTAAACAGAGGTGATATTGATCACCTTTCAAAGTAATAATTACATATTTTTAGACGCAACATTTTTTTTCAAGTTAAATACTTTTTCAACCATGTACTGATGTATGGAGAACAAGATTGGATGATTTTACATAAAATTGTCTGCTATTTTTCCAAAAATGATTTCAAGTTGAAGTCCGTTTTCGTATTCCGAGGTGACATTGATAACCTACATGTTCACCCACATTACGTTTTTGATGTCCATGTTTTTCATTTAAATGTTTGTTTAAACTAATTCTGGAAAGATACTCATTGTTAAATAGATGTTAATTAGTATTATACAAAGTATTACAATGTACTGTAAAATTCGAGTAACCAAAATTTGTATAATTTGTGTACAACTAGAATAAAAGATTCCGAAAACCTTTAAAATGGCTAAAATTGGTTTATTTCATTGCATTATTAATGTACAAAAAGTTTCATCCATTTTAACACGTTGGAATATTGAACAATAAAAAAATGTTGCGAATTTTAGCTTGAAATAATCTGAAATAATTGCCAACTAGTTTCACAAAAAATGCATTTAAAATAAACAAATCAGTATTTTATAAGTTTAGAGAAAAAATCATTTCAAATTAAAATGATTGGGTAGACTATTTTGGTTTAATAAGCGATCTACGAAAAAAGTTTCGAGTGATCAAACGGGTTTACGGTGCCCATCTTTTTGTGGAGACGGGCTGATATGAGAGATTTATTTGGTAAATGCTTTCGATGCTTATATTAAATTAAAACATATTGATGTAAAACAACACCAATGACTTGTTTCTACCCAAAATTATTTCATTCAGGGTAAAACTGTGTTCATAAGAATCTGCAGACAGCATGACCACAGCATCTTACCATTTCCATCAGAACCCAGAAGCGTGAGAATGTGAAAAAAAAATCGAATGCGAGCACAGCAACGCCATCCTTACCTGCTCTGCAACGCAAAGGACACTCCAGAGGTAAATTCCAGGAAAGCCCAAGAATTTCATACCCGCAATCGATGCTTCGAGGGTGGTGTTACTTCAACACACAGCATTTTCAGATCCTTCATTCCTCGCAGCATCCCACCGAGGTGGGCAAAACGGTGCAAGGCAGAAAAAAGCCTTCCCGCCTTTCCAGCAACCTATTTGAGCCGTTCTTAAGGTTCATCGTCTCAGTCCTACCGAGCGGAAACCATCCTTCAAGCTCGAACCAACATAATTTATGAATCAATTGGGTGAGTGTTGAAAATACCACGTCTCCACGCACAACAAAAAAATGCCATTATCGGTACAGTTTTGAATTCTGTGATTAGGTTTCGTTTTGTTGCAGAAGCAAAGAACGAAAGAAGAAAAACCTTGCTAGCACCCCCACCTTTACATTCGGTTCGGTTCGAGTTGGTGTGATCACGTTACCAACGAAACCACAGCATCAACAACCCGTTTGTGGGTGAGTCCGTTCTTAATTTATTCCGGAGTTTTACCTTGCTACATTTTGAAACAATTTTCATTAAGAAAGCAATGCACAGCGGACAATTTTCCCACCGAATGATACCAACAAAACTCAATCGAGGTTAATCATTCAGTTTCCGGAAACATTGTTGGAAAATATTTGAATGACAGATGACTGAATATTGTACAGTTTTTAGTTGACGCGCATAGGGCGATGCAATACCCAACTGCATATTATGCCTGCCATTTTAGACTTGGACCAACCCAGCCTCTGTCAAAGACGACGTCTCTGTACAGCCAGCATCACTGCCATGAAAATCAAAACATTAATTTTGAATCGAATGATTAAAAGCTGTAATTAGTTACCAAATGATGATTTTCTGAATAAAATGGTATTAAATCATCCAACAAGATGCAAAACGTTGTGTGGAATGCTTGAATATCGTGTATAGTGGCGAACATAATTCTTTGTTTAGGGTTTTATAGCTATAAAGCCCCATATATGTAGGTCGCTGTCAAACTCCATATGATGGTATAGGGTTGCTAGGGAGATGGTCCAACCATTTGTGAGAAACAGAGGTGTCATGTTTTGCCATATTTACACATACGCACACACACATACATACATACACACAGATATTTTCCAATCTCGACGAACTAAGTCGAATGGGGTATGACACTCGGCCCTCCGGGCCGGGATTAGCTTGACGATGTTCACAGTGATTGCATACCCTTTCTATGTGAGAACTGCAAAATGATCTTTTTTTCCTTTTAGCCAAGAAAGCAAAAATATATATATATTTTTAAGACTTTTTTAGGTTCACATTGAAATTACCTCTAATTTGATATCAATAGTATGGAAATCGATGAAGCCATTTTTTAGCAATCCGGGACGCCAACTGAAAAAAAACATGTCAACTTTGTGCGTAACAACTTCCAAATAAACGAACATATTTTAACGAACTTTTCTATATATCTGAGAGGAATCATCCACAAATGACGTAGCATTATATGGGGTAGGGGGGAGTTTGTATTTTATGGTGATGTGTGGGGGCAAGGGGGGGAAGGATACCGGCAAGCTACATAATTACCAGGGGAGGTATTTAGAGCTATGTGACGAAATGCTACGATGGGGGAGGGGGGGGGGTGTCAAAAATCACTCAAAAAATGCTACGTCATTTATGGATGTAGCCTAATAGTCTTAAAATAAAAAAAGTTTACGCCTTTAAAATGAAAACTTTCATTTTGAACCACATGCAAAAATGCAATATGATTTTGACCATTTATATGACAATTTTCCGTTAACCGCACAAACAGCTTCGAATTAAATTTGCAACATTGGATTAGGTAATTGAGGTATTTTGCATAACAGTGTATAAATGACAACAACAAAAATGTTTGGGAACTTCTTGCAGTATGTTGCCATAAAAAACATAAGTAACCCAATTCTCGAAATTTATAGTCCACTGCTCTTGGTCGGCCAGATAAATATTTTGTAAGTTCGAAATATAAAAGAATAAAGAACAATTCTACTCGTCTTGATAGCCTATGCATTGTGCAACGGTTGCCCTGCTGTGAACAAAATAAGATCGAAACTCAAAAAATGTAAGTAGCGCCATTGCGGACTTAAACAATGTCGGCTGAATTGTATTGTCATATCCATTCATCTGGTCGTGAGAGGTTTTATTAAAAGTGAAAATGGCTTGCAATTCTTTCAACAACTTAAAGTTCTATAAATAACTCTTGTTAGGCCATTAGAATAAACTTGCAGATGCACAGCATGGGATTGCATGAACTGTTGACATTAAATGTATTTTTTTTGTAAATATGTATAATAATCTTCAGTCTACCCTACACTTCTACATGAGATGGGGACAAAAATGGTCACAGTGAACGATAACTGACAGAGGCTGGATGTATTGTTGGATCAGCGGTTCTCAACCTTTTTCGTATCTCGGACCCCTTAGAAATCACCCTGGGTTGCTGCGGACCTCACGGATAAAAATCGATTTTGTATGCTATCAAAATGGATTTTTCAGTTTATTAGGAAACAATACTTGAAATTTCAATATGCACTCGGAAAATAAATTTTTCTTCGCGGACCCCAGGAACGGCCGTAATGTCGACCCTAGGACCCCAGGTTGAGAATCACTGGTGTGGATCAATTGGCCTAAATCCATTCCGCCGAATTCCGTTTGGTCAAACGTCAGTTGGCCGAATGGTTCATTTAGCCGAATGCCGTTAGGGAGAATGCCATTTTGCCGAAGGAGCCGTTTAACCGAAGCCTGTTTGGCAGAAAGGGTTGTGTTGAATTAGATAAGCGAAGTGTCGCTGTAGGCATCTAGTACGCTGTTATGTTGCTACCAAAAGTTAGGTTCATTTTCCGCTGTTCCGCATGTACACTGTTGTACTGATCAGCTGTTTCCTAGGTACATAGTTGGTTTATGAAATGAAGAAATAAAATTCAGTACTTCTTGACCGTCGAACAGTGAACATCGCCTAGAAGAGAAAATTAGAATTAAAGTGCAGTGAAATAAAAACCTTACCCGTTTTGTGTGATCCAAACTGCTGTAAGTGCATTCAGTACATCCCGCTGCTGTGGAATTTTCGCTTCCCTCGTCGAGTAAGGAGATTTCTTTCGTCGTTGGTGAAACGTTACGCAAAAGTCCCAACGTAGGGAAAATTGTGCGCGATCAGATTGTTTAGCAGAAAGGGTCATTTGGCCGAAAGGGTCATTTGACCGAAAGGGTCATTTGACCGAAAGGATCATTTGACTGAAAGGGTCATTTGACTGAAAGGGTCATTTGATCGAAAGGGTCATTTGATCGAAAGGATCATTTGACCGAAGGGGTCTTTTGTTCAAAAGGGTCATTTTGCTGAAATGGTCATTTGGCGGAAATGGTCATTTGACAGAAAGGGTAAGTTGGCCAAAAAGGTCATTTGGCCGAAAGGGTCATTTGACCGAAAGGGTCATTTGACCGAAAGGGTCATTTGACCGAAAGGGTCATTTGACTGAAAGGGTTATTTGATCGAAAGGGTCATTTGATCGAAAGGGTCATTTGACCGAAGGGGTCTTTTGTTCAAAAGGGTCATTTGGCTGAAATGGTCATTTGGTTGAAATGGTCATTTGACCGAAAGGGTAAGTTGGCCAAAAAGGTCATTTGGCCTAAAGGGTCATTTGGCCGAAAGGGTCATTTGGCCGAAAGGGTCATTTGGCCGAAAGGGTCATTTGGCCGAAAGGGTCATTTAGCCGAAATGATAATTTGGTCGAGAGGGTCATTTGGCAGGGAGGGTCATTTGGCCGAAAGGGTCATTCGGCCAAATAGAAGTTGGCTAAATGTAGTTCGGCCGAATAACATTCGGCCATATGGCTTGCTGTACCCATTTTCATCGATGGACTAGATCTATAGTAGCTGGCTTGAAATGCGCAACTTTCTGCATTAAAAGCGTAATATTTTCATTACTAAAAATCTATAATTTTATCTTTTGGGAGCTTGTCATAGAAATATTTTTGATCGATATTTTCAAACCTTTCGAAAATAATATCGTAAACTGACTGTATTGTAAGTATTCAAAATCAGTCGTTTTTTCGTTACATATATTTTTGTTGTATTTGCAAACTGCACCTCCATAACTAAATCAAAGACGTAGTTCTACGTTAAACAAAACGATATCATTAATACCTTAAATCGACGATCTTTCGCTTACTAAGTACCTTTCTTATCGAGATATTTTAAATTAAGTTGTTCATCTGTGTGTTTATGTGATCGTCGATGTCCTAAGCGTTATTTTCAATTCTATGAATTATCTAATCTAGCAGCTCCTCTCACAATAATATATTGATTTTTTATAAGGTTTTTGCCTTTCTCATCCGAATCTCTTACACCATTCGACTCAGTTCGTCGAGATCGGAAAAAGTCTGTATGTGTGTGCGTGTGTGTATGTGTGTATGTCTGTATGTATGCGTGTGTCAAACATTCTTACCGATTTTTCTCAGAGATGGCTGAACCGATTCGCATAAGCTTAGTTTCAAATGAAAGGTACAACCTTCCCATCGGTCGCTATTAAATTCTTTATTGATGCGACTTCTGGTTCCGGAGTTACGGGTTGAAGAGTACGATCACACAGCAAATTCCCATGTAAACTGGTACCACCATGATGTCCAAATGATGCAATACATATTAAAATTTGTGCAACATTACTTGAATATGCGTATTTAGATCATTAATGGCCAATCGAAGTCGGGGAACTTACCAAGTCCCTAAGTTAATGTCATAACTATTTCTCAGCGAATAATTCAACGATTTATACAAACTTGGTCGCAAATGAAAGGTACATAGTTCCCACTGGCTGCTATTGAATTTCTAATTCATCCGATTTCCGGTTCCAGAATTACAGGATGATGAGTTTGAACGCGCATCAAATCCCGATTTCAACGTATATCGCGATAAATGTAAAACGGTGAAAGTTTTTCCAAAATGTGTCCACAACTGCTGGCACTTGCAGTTCTAGGTCACTAACAGTCATTCAAAGTTGGTTACATTGACCGCCATAGACGGTTCTGGAAGTGCCCGGAAAAATTACCAGCTTTCACAATCAAATAAACTCATATCACTTTCACATCAGATGGTTGGGCCCATTTTCACAAGCTTAGTCTCAAACGAAAGGTAAATTATTCTTCGTTTGTACTTGTTTTTTGGGGCTGTGCCAACGTAAGAACTTGATTCACACTCACAAAAACGCGACGCGAGACAGGACAGGACAGGATTAAAAAATTACCTTTTTGTCGACCGGCTTCGGGCTCGATGTTGCCCATCTACAGGATATCGACTAAAATTTTTATTTCAAAGGGGGGGGGGGCATGAAAATCGAATTCGTATTTTTGATTTTCCTCAAATGCATGAAAAGACGAGATTTTATGTTAAACCGAAAAAAAAATATTTTGAGAGAAACTGACTTTGAGTCTGCTGATTTCGCACCTTTTTGCATCTCTTTTATAGAAAGGTTATGCAATCCATCGGAATTTAGACCTTATATGTGTATGCGAGTGTATGTATGTGTGTGTCAAATAGTTTCACCCAATGTACTCAGAGATGGCTGAACCGATTTGCACAAGCTCAGTTTCAAATGAACGGTATAACGCTGCCATAAGCTATTGAGGTTTTAGTTGAACCGACTTCCAGTTCCGGAGTTACGGATTGTACGGTCACATAGCAAATCCCTTTTTCAACTGGTATCACCATGGTGTCCGAATGATAAAATACATATTCAAGTAGGTTCAACACTACTTGGATCTGCGGATCTAGATCACTAATGACCAACCAAAGCTGCTAGTTCCTAAGCGTATGTCACACTCCTTTCTTCCAGCGACCTCCTAACCGATTTTTACAAACTTGATTTCAAATAAAAGATATAATACTTTCATTGACTGCTCTTGAATTTCATTCAGTACTGACTTTTGGTTCCGGAGTTACAGCTTGGTTATTGCGGTCACATAGGAATTTCTTATATAAACCGGTACAATCTTAACACCTCATATGTTAAAAATCTATTGAAATTAACATCAAATTACTTCGATTCGCTGGTCTAGATCACTGATAGTGAATCAAAGATTCTTAGAATAAATAGCACAAGCGTATAACCTGTGTACATGTTTCAAAGAATCTCAACCCGTAAGCTTGTCGTAATTTTAGGACGATGTACTCTTTTGAGTGTGAAATATCGTTAATGTATTCGACAATTTCTGTGTACAGAGGAGCGGGTAGCTATACATCTATTTGTGCTTAACGTACATGTGTGCGCTCATGTCGGCTGTCACATACTGAAGAGATGAAATCGAAACATCAATCCTAATTTACTAAAGTAGGAATTGCGCTCTTCTGTACATAACAGTTTGAACCAATTCTCACCTTAGTCAGAGACATGTATGTTTAATATTTAATCAATTCAACGCTTTTTTGTGAAAAGGGCGATACTTACAAATGTAAACATAAGGCTTTTTTCATACATGCGAATGAGGGCTTTGAAACGCAACAAATTAACCTAAAAATTTGGATTCTACGATATTGCTTTCTTAAACTACAGCAAAAAATACAACGGGCGAAACTGTATTTTTGTTTGTTTATTTAAAGTTTCGCCCTCCACGCTCCATGCAAACAAACAGGGCGATACTTTTTTTGCTAGCAGTTTAGAGGCGAAACTGTTATTTTCGTATTTTTTTAGGATTATCAAGCTGATACCAGCTGTAAATAGTAACAATGATCGCTATTGAAAAAACACGGACGAAATCGGTGGTGTAGAATGGTAGTTATTGTAAAAAACGTAAGGGCGATACTTCAATGCTGATAGGTGGGACCGAAAAAGTAAACAATCGCCAAAGGGGCGATACTATCATTTTGTCAATTTCAATAGCAAAAACAAATTTTAATCTAATAATTTCAAACACTTTATGAAGTTTTGGGTTTCGATCACTGAGATCTAATCAATCTAAGATGTAAAAAACACAATAGTTCTTAAATAGGAAATAAAACCAAGTCTGGAAATATTCACTGTTGATTTTCTTTGAATGGTATCACTGCTAGTATCACCCTTTTCAAGAAAAAGCGTTGAATTCCTGAATTCTGGATTTCAGCCGCTTACTTAGCAACACGCTCTCGCATTGATCGCTCTATGCTTTCATAACCTCATAGCGACGCGCCGTCTACGGGTGGGTTTTTCACTACTAGACGGCTTGGTATCACACACCGGGGCGTATAGCCCATCAGCAAGAACGGGAACGAAGATGGAGAAAGCGATCGCCGCTGCGTCCAATATGGATGACAGATGAATTATGATGATTTTCTTTCTGATTATGATGAGTTTTTTTTATCAGGACAATATTATATATTTATAAAAAAATCTTCGTTCAGCAGAAAAGGAAGGGCTGTGTGGATTTACTTCGATGAAAGTGGTTGAAAGAGAAAATTAATCATGCAACCAAAGGTTTCGCCGATGGAAATAATGGTTGAAAATGTCGAAACTAGGTTTGACTGCCTTATCGTTGAAAATTCCCTTGATCTCTGATATGCAGCAAAATAAGGGGTAAAATCATTTTTTTCTTTCTATTCCAATATAATTGACTCCGATGTACCTAAACATTTGAGCACCAGTGGAGCGAACGGAATGTAAACCGATTCATCCTTGAAATCGTAGCCCTGTACCAAGCTGAAGTCAATCCAACCAAGAACTCAAATTAATTGCATCCACCTGTGTTCGCTTCACGCTCCGTAGGTGTGCAAAGAATTTAATCATGCCCGCTTCCCTGGAAAGCCGGTTGACAAACGCGTTCCGTTCTCGAAATTGATGCAGAATAATTTGGATTCATCGAACCGCACCGGGACATACCTGGATTTAATCTAATTTCACCGCTCCACTGCTGGACTGCACACCTTACACTTCCTGCACTGAAGCGAAAGTGTCAGCAACTGATGTTGGAAATGAGAGAGTCAGAGAAAGAGAGAGAGAGAGAGAGAGAGAGAGAGAGAGAGAGAGAGAGAGAGAGAGAGAGAGAGAGAGAGAGAGAGAGATAGAGATTTAGACCTGGGATGGAGGGCCAGTCAAACAAAACATTCCCTTCATTCACTTACGGCTTCCTGAGCAATCTGAAAAAGTCCATTTCAGATAGAATTTTACAACTCCCTGGTCAATAATGGCTTGCCGATCCGTTGCTCTTATGGTCATTGATGCACTCAGCCAGACACACGTGAGGACTGAACGCATTGGGTCCGTCTGCCGGGTGTTCAGTTTATGTGAATGTGCAATGCTTTGCATACAGTGACCTCACTCTAGTTCGACTTCCAAGAAGTCATCTACATAAACTAGTAAGAATCCCTGAAAACAGGTCTGAAAGCTTGGTTTACCGTCCAAACGAAATCGAGATAGAACACATCGAATGGTAGAGGATTCAATTTATCACTAATGGTACTAGCTTTTCGTCTTTTACATTGCCAACATTGCTTAGTTAGAGTGCATCTGCATGCATTTCATTGAGCAATGACCGGAGCCGAAGCCATTTGGAATGCGATGGAATTTGTAACACCTATAGAGCGGCATTGAAATGTTCGGCAGGTATTGCAATTGCAAAGTAAAATGATGAAGATGTACCTACAGTGTGTGTCATGAAAAAGGCGAAAGTCCTCGTAACAGAAATGAAATTGAATCTATTGGGACTAAAGTATGTTTCGTTTAGAATTTCGCAGTTTCTTTTTTTACAACTGTGACGATTCTAGTTGCCAAAATTATATAGTTTTTATCGAAATGAATTGTTCACTGAGTGGTTAAAATTCCATCAGCATTCAAAAACACTTTCCAAAGTAATCGAAAATGGAACGTGAATGTAGTGAACAAAATCTTACCACGTTTAAAACTTAAGTAGCTCCGGAGAGACGATTGCAAATGTTACTAAATTTCCTAAACCGATCTTTTTGATTGTTGCCAAAATTCAATTCCGAGGAATTCCACGACAATCCGTCCGAAAACCATTAAAATCGTGACCGAATATCTTAGAGATTCCGATGAAACTTTACACGTTTTATCGGCATGGAAGAATAAACATATAGCACAGTAAGATTATTTTGACTCAAGAGCATTTTTTAAAAAGGGGGAGATGTTTCTAGGGGCATTATTAAAAAAACTCGATTACTGTATTTTATACAGCAAAACTATCTGAAAACGAGTTACAGGGAATGAATAGCTCTGTACGAAAGAAAATATACAGTACAAATATAAAATATACACAAAAATTTATGTTAAAAATTTAAATTTCAATGAACTCATTTTTTAACTATTGTATATTTTGCCAACAAAAATCTGAAGAGAAAAAAAACATTTTGAATGTGATTGTATGATGGCAAAAAAAGTTACATGTTGATATACAAAACTGTAATTTTACTACAGAATATGATTCTAAGTACCATTATAAAACAAAATACATTTAAAAAATAATTCAAGATGCGATAGTTGTGGAGATATTTGGAATTTTGCTCCAACAAAAACAAATAATTTGTGTAATTTTGCCCTTGTTAAAAGTTATTCGCGTTACCTCATCATAAAATCTCAACAATCTAATGTTTGTCGTTTTAAAGACGAAAATGATACTTTTTAGTGTATTTGGATCATGGAGAAACTTACAATAAAAAGTATTCCTAACAACAACTTTTGACATATTATTATAATTCATACTATTTGCTACCAAAAATACAATGTTCTTTTTGGATATGATTCTAAACGCCATTTTAAATCAAAATGCTCAAAGTAAAAAAAATCTGGAATGTAGTAGTTCTCGAAATATTTTAAATTTTATTTTAACATAACAAATATTTTGTTTTATCACGATCTTTTCATCAAAGCACTATTGTAAACCAATGGAAAGTTACAAGAAAACAACCAAAATATGATTCAATTATATAGTTTAATCATCAGACCCCATGGTTGAATAATATTTTGATTGTTTTCGTAAAGCTTTCAAAAAGTTTACAATAGTGGTTTCAACCGAGGGTGAATTATACTATTGTACGGGGTGAATTATGTGAGGTAAATTTTAACTTATTATCCTAACATTTCCATAGGATTCTTGCATTTATATATTTTTTTGGTGCGTTATGAATTAAGATATTGGCTTAAAGTGTTCAGGAATAAGTTTCTGATTGAAAAAAGTGTGGTATTGTTCGAATCGCAATTTTTTTCTATTCTGGCAGGGTAAAAAAAAATTCAGAAAGGGGTACATGATAGAGATGAAATTTCGGAAAGGGGTTTTTCGATTCAACGAAAATGGAGGTGAACCAACGCGAGTCGAGAGAACAAATTCTTTCCAAACACCTGGAATTTCCTGACCTGTAGCACCGGCAGTTGGGAAAAATGTTGAACATTCACCATTCAACCGTCTTCAGAGTGTTGAAGCGGTTCCAGGAGCGGTTGACATTGGACCACGGCTGGAAGAAAACCGAGACCGGAGAACAAAAAGACGGAGGAAAAGGTGAAGGGGATGATTAAAGCAAATCCCAACGTCTCAAGCCGTGATTTGGCTAAAAAGATCGGCATGTCGCAGAGCTACGTCCAGAATGCAAAGAAGAGAGCTGGACTACATACATACAAGGTACAGAACTTCCCAAACCGCGATGAGCGGCAACAATCGACGGCTAAAACTCGGGCACGGAAGCTCTACGAGAAGATGCTGACAACATATGGCTGCTGTGTGATGGACGACGAAACGTATATAAAAGCCAATTTTAAGCAAATTCCGGGGTTGGAGTTTTTCACCGGCAAGAGCAAGTTCTATGTGGACGACAAATTTAAGAAGAAGAAAATGTCGATGTTCGCCTCCAAATATCTCATTTGGCAGGCCATCTGCTCTTACGGACTGAGGAGTGAGCCATTCGTGACAAAGGGCACAGTAAATGGCGAAATCTACAAATCTGAGTGCCTCGAGAAGCGCCTTTTGCCGTTCTTGTAGCAGCACGACGAAGCTCCGCTATTTTGGCCAGATTTGGCATCATGCCACTATTCTAAAAGTGTCCTGGAGTAGTATGAGGCCAATTCTGTCCATTTTGTTCCAAAGGACATGAATCCGCCAAACTGTCCGGAGCTGCGCCCGGTGGAGCAGTACTGGGCAATGATGAAGCGGGAACTTCGGAAGAGCAAGAAGACAGGCAAAGACGAGGACATGTTAAGAAAATGGAAAAAAACTGGGAAACTGGTACCGGATGACACTGTAAAGACTTTGATGGAGGGCATCAAGCGAAAATGCGTTCAATTTTACACTCAAGGCTCCATCGATTAACTTTTGTTTTGATTTTTGAAGTAAATATATGTATAAAACTACCCTAAAATTTTGGTTTGATTTTAAACATTATAAGAAAATTGGCAGGAAATTTTCGGTGTCGCAATAATTCCGTGTTCGCCCTTTATAATGCACAAAGTTATCGCGCGTCTTCATGATTTTTTGCAGAATTTTTAATTTAATTTTTGAAAAGTTACAAAAGTTTTTCTGTGATTGTTTTTTCTGGTCAAGTCTCCCCATTGCGGGGAGACTTGACCAAGGCGTGGGGAGACTTGGCCAAGAGAATTTTGAAAAATCATAACAAAAATAATGACATAAAACATACTGTAATTATTTTTTCCCTATTGTCGAGATCCTTAGGTAGCAGTAAAAAATATAAAAGGGCTGCATTTGATAAATTTTGATTTTTTTGAATGCATTTCTTTTTAAGGATTAACTGTACTGCTTGCATTGCATGTTCACGCGTCACGAAATCAGTCCTGCTATTGCTAACTTTGCTTACTAATTTTAACATATAAAGACTTATGTTTGGGGTGGGATTTTTTTATGGCGTGAATAACATTAACAGTAGATACCAAAGCATAATAAATATTAGGAATTTTGTATTTTTCTTCAGCTGATCGCCACTTGGTCAAGTCTCCCCAACATTATTTATTGCGTTCAATTTCATGCGAATACTAGTAATAACTATTCCATTGTTCCAGTTTATGTAAAATCATTTCACTGCTTCACAAGGATTCAGATGGTATATTAGTCCTTTAATAGTAATTAGTAGTCGAGTAGATATGTCCATACAAAGTTTGATAAAAAATTACATCATTTAATGCAAATTTATTAATCTCGTAATATTTTCTGCAAGGAAAGAATTTTTAACTCCAAACTTTCAAAATTACCTTAAGGGATCGAAACAAGTATAAAAATATTTTTGAAAAACCTATTTTAATCCACCTAACGGTGCAATTGTGCCTTTCTCAATCATGAATCACGAGAATGTGTGCGTTGTTTATATTCATTAAAAACTTTTAAATGCATATATTACATTTTATTATTATACAACACATGACAACTATATACAAGAAAATAAATCATTATTCGAGTTCTAAAATTTTGAAAAAGAAAAAACAGCTATGGTAATATTGAACTGAAAAAACCTGTTTTAATCCACCTAGCGGTGCAATTGTGCCTTTCTCATTTCTCTAAACTATGGCACGGAGGCTTTTTATGTTCAACATAATTGTGGAAATGTCCATTACATTCTTAGTACACTTTGCACTTATACACAATGGCATGCCAGCCACGAACTTGATGAGCTACGTGTCGACGGTGAAACACTTGAACCAAAAAAAATCATACTCCATTAGCCTAATCAGCATTAGATCAATATTATCTGCTTGCTAACTCATTTTGTCATGCGGGGATGGGTATGTGAGGAGGGCGAAAGTCCCATGAACGAACGACTCCCCAGCTTAAATTGGTATGCTTTGTAATATAGTGGTGGTTTAAAGATGATGGGGTTGAAAGGGAGGGGTATGAGGTGGTGGTCTGAGGGGTGATTTAAGGAGATTTTTAAAGGAGGGGAGTGAACAGTAGAGGGGGGGTGTAACCCCTCTCCGTAAACCATCAACTACGCCCCTGTTAAAATCCAGAAACCTTATGCGAGTCGAAAAAAAAATTAGGATTAGGTTGACGTTTTTCAGAGTGATTCATAACCTTTCTATATGAGAAAGGCAAAAATGTGCAAAATCCAAAAAAGTGAATCTTCGTCAATTTTTTTTTCGTGTTTGCATCAAATCTCGACGTTTTATGCACCTTGAATACATTTAGCATCAAAAATAAAAATTCTATTTTTAATTTTTCCTATAGTTTTTATGAGAAATTTCTGTGTGGCCGCACTCTGAAACCCGTAATTCCGGAACCAGAATTCCGATCGATCCAAAATTCAATAGCAGCCGATGGGAAGGTTGCACCTTTTATTTGAGACTAAGTTTGGGCAAATCGGTCCAGCCATCTCTGAGAAAAATGAGTGACATTATTTGACACATACGCACATACATACACACACATACACACACATACACACACATACACACATACAGACTTTTTCCGATCTCGACGAACTGAGTCGAATGGGAAATGACACTCGGCCCTCCGGGCCGGGATTAGGTTGACATTTTTCAGAGTGATTGCATAACCTTTCTGTATGAGAAAGGCAAAAAGGTGCGAAATCGGCAAAGTCCCAAAAAGTCGATTTTTATAAAAAAAAAATTTTTGAGATAACATAAAATCTCGACGTTTCATGCATTTTAAAGATGTTTGGCATCAAAAATACGAATTAGATTTCTGAAATTTAATGGGGTCCCCACTTTGAAAAAAAATTAGAGTTCCGACTTATATGGGAATTTCATATGTGACCGGACGATTTAGTCTATATTTCCGGACCCATACAAGCGATCCGTACGAAATTTTATAGACATCTGTGGGGATATTATAGCTATCATTTGGGACTAAGTTTGTGAAAATCGGCCCAACCATTTTCGGGAAACTGATGTGAGTTCGTAAATTTTGAAAGATGGCCGTTTTTCCCGGGCACTTCCGGAACCGTCTATGGTGGTCAATGTAGTCAACGAAAGTTTGGTTGGCCGTCGGTGACCTAGAACAGCAAATTTAAGTTGTTTGAGAGACATTTTAGCGAAATTTTTACCTCTTTTGCTTTCATCGGAGTATCGGTTTGAATCACAATTTGCTATGTGATCGCACGCCACAACCTGTAACTCCGGAACCGGAAGTCGGATCGGGCTGAAATTAAATAGCCATTTGCGGGGACGCAATACCTTTCATTTGAGGCCAAGCTTAGTCGAATCGGTCTAGCCATCTCCGAGAAACCGATGTGACTGTTATTCTGAATTTAGATACTTCCGCCGGGGCTTCCGGAACCGATGATGATGGCCAATGTGGCCAAATAGACTTTGAATGGATGTTAGTGACCTAATACTACAAATCGAAGCAGTTGTGGTCATATTTTGGAAAAAAATTCACCTTTATACATTCATTGCAGAATTTATTAAAATCGACATTTTCTGCGTGTTCGTACTCATCACCCTGTAATTCCGGAACCAGAAGTCGGATCCATTAGAAATTCAATAGCAGCCTATGGGAACGTTGCACCTTTCATTTGAGACTAAGTTTGTCAAAATCGGCTCAGCCATCTCTGAGAAAAACGAGTGACATTTTTGGTCACATACACACACACATACGCACATACACACACATACATACATACACACATACATACACACACACACAGACATTTGCCGAACTCGACGAACTGAATCGAATGGTATATGTCACTCGGCCTTCCGGGCCTCCGTTAAAAAGTCGGTTTTCAGAGCAATTGCAATACCTTTCTATTGAGAAAGGCAAAAAATTACGAATCGAATAGAAGACGCCATAGCCGAAAATAGAATTTTGCGCTTGGTCAAGTCTCCCCATGTTCCCCTACATGGATCCAAAAAGGTTGAAAACCACTGGTTTACAATATCGCCTTGATGTCAATGGGAAAGTTACAGGTAATTTTATGGGCCTTTTAAAATGCCATCTGCTGTTGATGGAGAAATATCTTCTGAAAAGGTCGTAATAAAACAAAATAATTTTGCTGTTAAAATAAAATTTAAAATATCTCGAGAACTACTACATTTCAGAAATTTTTTGTTATGAGCATTTAGATTTAAAATTTTTTTTTGACTGCAATTAGTATGGTTTATGAAAATATTTCCAAAGTTGTTGTTAGGAAAACTTTTTTTTACTGTATCGATTTTGTTGGCTGTTTTCGGCAAATTTGAGACTAAGAGAAAAGAAAGCAATGAAATTGAAAGACGGATAGGTATTCTAAAGAGACGCCGGCGTCGGCGGTAAAACATGATGATGAGTTATGTTCTACCATAGACCATGCGGTAGCCTTGGGTGCGTCCAACTTCTACTCTGCAGAAGGCAAAGAATTCTTCACATTTTCCTTTCGATCCATATGTCCATATGAGCCTGCCTAGTCCTAGTTTTCCGTTCTAAGTTTAAAACTGATTCGCTCTAGAATACCTATCCGTCTTTCAATTTCATTGCTTTCGTTTCTCTTAGTCTCAAATTTGCCGTAAATAGCCAACAAAATCGATACAGTAGAACCTTGCGGCAATTAAAACATAGTAACATAAAACTTTTTTTTATTGAAAACTTCTCCATGATCCAAAAACACTGAAAAAGTTTCTTTTACATCTCTAAATCGATAAACATTAGATTGTTGACATTTTATGATAGGGTAACGCGACTAACTTTTAAAAAGGGCATATTTACACGAATTCATTGGTTTTGATGGAGCGAAATTCCATATATCTCGGAAACTATCGCATTTGGGAAGATTTTTGTTAAACGTATTTTGATTTAAAATGATACTTACAATCATATTCTGTAATAAAATTACGGTTTCGTATGTCATGCAATTTAAGAACAAGTATAAAGTTATTTCTAGGTAATCTTTTTTACCAATAAGTTCTCCATCCTGTTATCACATTCAAAATGTTTCCTTTCTCTTTCGATTTTGGTAGACAAATTAAGAAATAGGTGAATTGTGGATTGAATGTGAATTTTTAACACAATCTTTTTTTTATGAAAAATGACACAACATTTTTTTCCGTGTATATTTTTTTCGGACAGAAATATTCATTATCTATAACTCGTTCTCAGATGGATTTGCTGTTTAAAATAATTTTTGCGTGTAGAAACGTGTACGCCCTTTTGAAAAATTGCTCTAAAAATATTGCAATTGGCAGAGGAAATCATGGCGAATTTTGTGGTCGGCCGGTTTCTCATGGAATCTCTCTTCTGGAGATACTGATTCTTGTAAAGTTTTTAGGTCGTAATGTCGAAGGCGTTGGTTTTTCTTCCACGTCTGCAGATGCCTTGCCAATTCATCAACTACAAGTGAAACTTTACTGACGAAAACAATTATGTTAAACATTTTTAAAAATGTAATCGCTTTAAACTCTTAGGCGTGTAGGTAAAATTGCTGAACTTGTACTCGCCTAACAAACAATTCCCATTGAAAGATCTGCAAATTGGTCGGTGTTGAAGATAAAAATGCGAAGTTTCCAATTCTGTTTATATATTTGAGAAAATTACAAAATTCAGTAGTACTTTTCTTGCTATCACGTAACAATTTAACTAGCTTACTGTTCGTATATATAGCTGTAGAGACCCTAATAAATTTTGTTAGCGAGTTTAAATCCTATATATGTTCTCCAATCACTTAATTTAGGTAGTTTAGTTAGTTAGAATAAACTATTTAGGCAGAAATATATAAATAACGGGTGTTGAAATGTTGAAATGAAAAATGAGAATGATTTCAATACCTTTCGTAATTAAAGTAAAGAGCGTAAATTTCTTTCTCTCCAAGAGAATTGCTCTCTGGACTCCCTAGAAATGGGTGGCATGTTTCTACTGTCAGTTCAATCGAAGATGGAAGCACTCCGTGAGCGTGTTGTACGGTTTTACGAAACGCATGGTCACCGTGGAAAAAAAGTTTAAGGTAGACCTCTTTCGAGACGAAAACGTGCCCGTGAGTACAGTTTACCGAATCCTGGCATCCCTGAGCGTGGAGCGGAAGGCCGGTAGCGGCCGTCCGGTGAGGATACTGACGAAGAAGAAGAAGGAAGCGTTGAAAAAGCTGTTCGACAATAAATACAGAACGAGTTTGCGTGACGCCGACCGAAAATATCACTACTCCCATACCTTGTTTCACTGAACCCTCAAGATGGAGGACATCATTTGTTGGAAGAAGATTCGGTCCCCAGAGTACACGGATAAGCAGATAGCGATCGTGAAACTGCAGTGACAGTGGATGACGAAGAACTACCGCGGGACGTCGTTCGTGCTGGACGACGCTCTCGAAGATCCACATGCCAGAAAATGACAGCTACTATTCCAGCGACAAGTCGGCCACATCCCCCGAAGTAAAATATAAGTTTAAGCATAAATTTGAAAAAAAAAAAGTTATGCTGTACATTGTCATATCGGACAGAGGGATTTCAAAGCCGTGGTTCAAGCCTAGCGGTCTGGCTATCAATCAACAAGTGTACCAGGAGGAGTGTCTGGAGAAAATTATCCTGCCGTTCTTAAAGAAGCATCATGCAGATGGGAAGTACGTCTTCTGGCCGGACAAGGCGACTTTCCATTGCGACAAGAAGACGCTGAAGTATCTTAAGCAGAAAAAGATACTGTACGTGCCGAAAGAAAGGACGATTTTCCCAATGGTGTGCAAAAAGACTGTTTTTTTTTTCGTTTTCCAAGATGGCCGATTATTGAGGTGTTCTCGTTGAACCTTCACAGTCAGAATGAAACATGTAACCGTGTTTCCTGTAGTTAAGACGTAACAAGGAGTACCAGACAATTAAGCGCATCAATGGTTAACCGATTAGAGCGTCGATTCAACACTTCGACTCGGAATGTGGCAAGATAGGAGATAATTTCGGATTTCTGCGTACAAAGAAAGATAAAAAGTTTGGACTATACTTATACAAATTATATATTTTGATTTGCTCTGAAGCAGTCAATGCAGGCGAAAGCTCTTTTCCCATGAGCGACATTGCCATTGCCATTCGAGAGTCAATTTTGCGTAGCTGGAACGTAGTAAAAGGTTGGCCAAAAGCCAATATGTCGCTAATATTACATTTACTCAGGAACAGTGTCTCCGAAAAAGTTTTGCCAATTAACTGGCCAAGAAACTCTATTCAATACAATAAATATCCTTTTTGGAAACTGATCAAAAAATTTGTTTTAATCTAAAGTTTTATTTGAAACGGCTCAATGCGTTAGCACAACTGAGCCGTGGGTCTTTTAATTTTTTTTTACAATGAGTAAAAAAAATTAATTCTAAGAATGTCGGTCTGCCAGATCTTGTTGACGCAGTTTGCTGTTGCGTGTTGAGATCTTTTTCCTTGGCGGTGAAGCGGCTTGGGGGTCATTCAGTCTGCCTTCTCTCGCGTTATCGTTCCCGTCTATGTCGTCATCGGTGCTGCTTTCTTGCTGATCACGATCAGAGGTTCTTATTTTTTTCTTGTTCTTACGGGTCGCTGTTGTATATCCGTCTTCATCGGTATTTGCTTCTGTATTGGCGATGCTAGTTGGTGGTTTGGGAGCGGTTGTCATGGTCGTTGTACCTGCATTATTGGTTAATTAGATCGTTGTTTTTGGTTTATCTGAAGGTGTCGGTGGCTGCTTGGTAGGCTTGTTGACTGTAGTAGATGAGTTTTGACTTGTTGCTTCGGCGCATGTTTTTCCGTAGTGGGCTGTATGGTTACAGAATTGGCATGTTGGGGTCTGCCCGGGATATGTGATTAGCGTTGTTTGCTTATAGGTTACGCCGTCCCTCGGTGATTTGCATTCGATAGTCATGTAGGAAGGTGTTGGTTTAGTCACTCGCATCCTCACAATACGAACGCCGTTGGGAATACCGGTGAAAAAATTTCTCCAGGTGCCATTCGTAATAGATTCTACTTCTCCATATTGCGACATGATTCGTTTGATGAAATCTTCCTTCGTGCGCAGGGCCAAATCATGGATACGCACGTCCACCATGTCGTTTTCCATATGCACGGGGATCTTGATTCTGGTGTTATTAAATTCGACCTCGTGTTGCATGTTGTTCTTTGCAATAAAGTTTTCGGCCTGTGTTAAGCTTCTAAACGTGATCAAAACACAGTTTTTTACGTGATGTATCTGAATGTACGTAACTTCAGCGAAATTAAGCTTCATTTTCACTTTAACTAATTGTTCCACTTCCTGAACTGTGGGTCTAACACGAGTTTTATGAAAGTTGATCAAAATCGTGTTATCCCGTAGCACGGGCACTTTTGTTTCATTTGGCAAACTCATTTCACTCCGCAGCCGGGGGCAACGATACAATTTGTATGTGCACTGATATAGAACAATAGCTAGCTTGATTCACTGGTGCCTATAGCCTGCTATAGCGTAGCAATTTTTTTGCTTCTGCTTTATGCGACGTCAGAAGATAGACTGAACTGATCGAAATAGTGAGCATTATTTACAGAAAACCTCTTAATGATAGCTTTTACTGCGTCAAATGGTGACTATTTTGAACGGTTCACAAACTCCTATCTCATGCCTCCCCTTGCGACTATTGATAACATTGAATCTGTAGGACGGCATCGAATGGGTACTACTGCCTTGTGAGAATGAGAAGGTGCGAGCAAGCATGAGTGATTTAAGGTTACCGCAGGTAGAACTAAACACGTGTTGCAGATGTCAGACAACAAAGAAATTCTACGAGGCAATCCTCCGACGAGACAGGGGGTTTTTAACAACCAAGAAGGAAACATAGATCGAAGCAATATGTAAAGACCCACGCGACGATAAAAAGGACTACGCTTGGAAACTTGGAATAAGTAATGGTAAGTCGTTTGGCTTCCCCGGATTCGATTGAATCCTGCACGTCGAGCTGCAAACTCACAACTTTAAAATCGTAGCATTACGGGAATTTTACTTGGAGGAACAGGACGTGCTGAAAGGCGGGCATCGAAGGGCTCCATTCCACCACAGCGGCGAAACACAAACGAGCTGACTATCAGCAAAAGAATGTGTGTAGTGAAGTTCAAAAGCCGTATCTGCAACTACAGCATCATCAACGTGCATTGCCCTCGCGAAGCAACTGAAGGACAAGAAAGATGAATTTTAGGACTAAAGGTAATGTATGAACCGGTGATTGGACCGTACAGTCTGTACACGGTTACAAATGACAACAGCGTGAATTTTTGCAGCCTCTCGAGGAATGGCCACCTGGAGAGCACCTAATAAACAAACTGAGAACAAAATTGAACACGTTATAATCAACGGTAAATTCTTCTGCGACATCACAAATATTTGCATTTACTGCAGTGTACACATTGATTTGAACTACTACCATGTAGCGGTCTGCATACGCTCAACACTGTTGACGGCGTACAACACTTTTCGAGCACATACGTCGAGGCTTGACATCGAGCAGCTACGAGACAATCGTGGTGCCGAGCTAGATACAGCACTACCAATAGAAGAGTAGCGGCAACTCTCGAGGATGAATGGAGCCACATACGAACCGCCAAAGGTAACACTGTCCTAGGTGTACTAGGTACGAGAGCGAAGATCGAACGCGATCACTGGTTTGACAAAGAGTGCCAGCAGTTGGTTGTAGAGAAGAATGCAATAGGGGCGAGGAAGCTGCAGCACAGTACGAGAGTGAACGAGGAACGACACAGAAATGCGTGGAATAGACAAGTATTCCGACGAAATAAGCGGTATTGGAAATGCCCACGACACCAAGAAGTGCATCATCGTCGTGGCACAGATCCCGCCAAGCAAGCTGGCGGAGTTACGTTCCATTATTGAAGCCATCCACCTGCCAACAAGTACGTGTACATGATGAAGCTGATTGAACACTTTGTCGACAGTCAGCAGAAACGTTTGCAGCTCGTACTGTCTGATATGCCGCTTGGTGATATGAAACCGAGCCAACGTTTCAACACGATGAGAAGAGTAGTTGGTGATTCGTTGTGAGAACCCTTGGTGCTCGACGCCAGGGCCTCCAGACTTTCGTACCGTGATTGCCTCCCGGCAGAAAAAGCTGCCATCGTGGAATCCTTGGGCCTTCGCAGCATCAACACAATCGGCGACCGCAAAAGTTATAGTAGAATCGTCTGCTGACAGAATTGAAGCGCTTCAGCGGGAAATCGCTCAACTGACCAGGACAATCAACAAAATGTTTCGCTGACAAAGACACCCACGGGAGCGATGACGTTCCCGCAGTCGGAGCAAAGTGAGTAAATTTCGTGATAATGAACCGTCCCATGAAGTCTGCTGGTACCACTCTAAGTACGGAGGGGAAGCACGACGGGGCCATAAACCGAGCTCCTTCGGACTAGCAACCAAGCCCAGCAACGTCGTCCAGCTGATCCTGCGTTGGTAATTGGCGAACTTCCCGACACAGCCACACTATTTCATCCGAAGATCTCGGGCACAATTACCAACATGAAATTCCTCATCGAGACCGATGCGGATGTGTCCGTCATCCCGAAAGATCTCAAATCAACCCGGATGAAACCAACGTTATTTAAATTGTTCGCTAACGGAACACCGATTAAACCATAGGTGGAAGCAGTATTATGATCGACATTTAAATGGTGAAGCATTAGACGACGAGAGTAGCGCAAGAATCAGCCTGGGAACGCACAGCCCACGACAAACTCCCAGCACTGTATTTACCTGAGAATCCGCAGAACCTCGGACGGTGGAGGAATAAAAAAACCGCTGGCAATGATCAACTGCCATGTGAGCTACTCAATCACGGAGAAGACACACTGCACTGCGAGATTTCGACGATCTCAACCAAGAGAATTACCGGAGGATTGGATGGAAGAAGTAGATTGTCTCATCTATAAAAAGAGTAATAACTTAAATTGCTGCAACGATCAAGTAATCACTGCACGGTGCTTAGAAGGTGCTCTTCCAAATTGCAGATCAGCTGTTGCAAAGTAATGAAACCTCTTGTCTACTGTTCATTATCGCATTGGAAGGTACGATAAGAAGACGAAGTATTGGCACGAGTGGTATGATTTTCGGAAGTTTGTTCAACTTAGTACCGCACGAAACCAAGCCTATACTGGCGGCAGACCATCGCGCCAGTGTTTTAGAACGGAAGGTGTTGCAAACGATCTGCGGTAGATGGAATATGGAGACGACGAATGAACTATGCACCGCAGCACTTGGTCAACCACCCGCCCGCGCAATGTTTATTGGGCGGCTGCATTGGGCTGGGTTTGTCGTCAGAACAGTGAACGACAACTCGGCAAAATTAGTTCTCGCAACTAATCCGACAAGTACAACGTGCGTAATAACGATGAAAGGGACCTGTGGAGTCTTTGTACCTTGTGAGTCTGGTGACAAACAGTTATGCACTGAATGAACTGAAGACGACTGCTTCATACATCAAAGGACTTAGAATAACTGGTAAAGTAAGTAAGTACTTTATACCTAGTTTTTTAAACTATTGCCAGTTTGAATTGTTTTATAAAATTGTACTGAGCAAAAAACGCGTATTTTTTAAAATATTATGGCATACTAGATCGCGAAAGAAGCAAGTTAGTTATACCTGAAAAATAGATTTAAATCACTCAAATATAGAAAACGATAAGACGAAGAAAATTTCTTGGAAACTTGTTGACAATATTAAATAATTCAATAGCTACATATCAATGAGGAGTTCTGGAAGCAGAATTTG
Organism: Topomyia yanbarensis; assembly: GCF_030247195.1. Lineage (NCBI taxonomy): Eukaryota > Metazoa > Arthropoda > Insecta > Diptera > Culicidae > Topomyia > Topomyia yanbarensis. Next base: position 188,629,571 of record NC_080671.1, on the reverse strand, counting down.
ACATTAACTTAGCGACAGGACTAAACTAATGCCGGATTGACGCCAGTTAAAAAATGGAGGCAATTTATTGTTTCTGAGCAAACCTCTAGTTAACCGTGATGTCCAACAAGAAAAAGAGCTCACTTTTCATCTTCGATCGGCCAAATCTCTCCCGCTATCTATTTTTAGCTCCAGTGGCTGCGTTCAGGCTTGAGATATTAATATCACTGTTTGCGTTCCATTAGCTAGCTCAGACACCGCCAGGCTTTTCTGGTGAATAGAGCTAGCATAGCGAAGTCTGCCCTCAAAGCCTATCGGTAGATTTCCTTTTTTTCTGAATGTTTCATCAACATTGGAGCACATAAACACTTTTGGAAAATTTACTGTTTAAAGATTAGTAAAAGCTGAATTGATTTGCAGTTTCCAACAATGTTGTACTCAATAAAACAATCTTTCTTATTTTCACTTGCAGTGATGCTCTGAAGCATACAGTGCCGATACTCCCACCAACGAATGAAAATGGGTTAGGGTGAATATAGGCTCATTATTGTCTAGGGTTTTTGGCCTATTATTTTAAATCCAATCTATTACGAACAAGGTGAAAATAGACTCATCACTCTATATTCATTTTCCATCGAAAAATAATGACAACTTCACTCGAGCTCAGACAAATGTTTCTTACTTTCGTCCTACATCATGTTAAGAAATTTTAGCTGCTGAACTGTAAAAATGTATCATGATCTAGGAAGATTTATTTTGGAAATCATTATCGGTCTACTATTTTTTAAACACAAGTAAAAATATCCGCCAAAACGTTCACACTCTTAGACACGGCCGGTGAAATGTTTACAGCGGCTCCACACTTCAAACATATTTTGAGTGGGATTTTAAACCTGAAATTTCGAAGTTTGTTTTATTATTTAAATTACACATTACATGAAAGATTTTTTGTTAGAAATCTTGTGCCTTGTTCAAAAAAAGAAATTACTTCCTTCCTTCTCTAATCCTTCGACATCATCATCATTTACCTACTACACACGTGAGTTCAATCTCTTTCACCGGCCCTGATGACTGTTCTCTATAGTGCAGCTAAATACCGTGAGCGGATATTGACTACAAAAATAGGTTGCTTTGACACTAGCCAACGGTAATAATGCTGGTTATGTTAAAATAATTGCAAACTATTTCCATCTGAGCGAAGAGTTTCAGTTAGTTGAAACTTAGTGGGCTATATTCCAGACTTTTTCAAATTCAAGCTTATAGCCAACCCATCCATTCCGAGGTGCAATCGCGTTGATACAGTCCAGTACGTCTACGTTACGACCCACTGAATTTCCCGCCATATTACCTAAACACATGCGCCGGGTTCGCCGAGTAGACCGGTTTTGTCAGACAGATCTGCATGGCAATGGCAATAGGGGTTGGTAGATCCGTTGGGTCTGGGTGGCCACCCAGTAGAATGGAAGGGATTTGAGCATTTACCCGTCACTTACAGGATGGGAAATAATCCGTTTATCGAAGTTCGAACACGGATGGACTTAATTTTCAATCATCGCTCTAAGCTCACACTTTTAGGCGTGACCGGGGGGAGATGTGCTGCGCTGTGTAACGTGGCACTGGTGAAATGATGCAACGGAATGAGACGTACGGATATTTACTGGTTCGAGTATAATTGCTCACTGGTGTATTCGTTGAATGTAGTTGTTAACAGAGAAAAATATCGAATTTCTTCGTAATAATTTTCTTACACTCTATAGTATTTATAGTATAGTATCTATAGTAGTAGTTATATAAAATAATGTATAGCCGCACATAGTCATTTAATATGTTTTGTTTCTTTATTAAAGTTCAGGACTTATTTTGATTATTTCCCATACCATTTATTGTGTCAATTGTTCTTTATTTCCTTATCTCAAGGATATGTTTGAGAACCGGTTGTAGTGACACCGATTTAATCGAAACTGGTTTTAAATTGAAGTCTCATTATCCGGAGCGAAAGCTATTCATTTGTTTTCAATTCTGATATTTTTTAGTTTTTTTGCATAATAACTGTTGATATGAACAACATATTCGAAGAGTGCTTGAAGAACACGCAAAGAAACATGCAAAAACTTCAACTTTAATAGAACAATTGAACTTATGACCAGTTATGAAAGACGCTTGAGTACCCTTTGTAGAAACCATTTTTGAACTTTCATGAAACTAGAATAGTTTTGAAGCAAATTTACTATATTGTTGATCAGGCTGTGGTGGAGTCTCAGTTGGGTGCCCTTTGGTGTATACCTTGGTTTTCTTTTTCAGTTCGACTTTCGAGCAATTATTCATTATGTACTTTGAAATACATCAACAGTTGTTACGGCATTTAATTAGCAAGGGACAGGAAGGTGAAGTATATTTTTCAATATTAAGAGCCATAGTACTCTAGGGAGAGCAAGGAATTGAAGGGAGAAAGTTTAGAAAAGCGTGGGAGGATCATATATGCAAGCTTAGAGCTCACCGGCGACGTAACTTTTTGTCTGCTACCGTAGGAGTCAAGATCTTTTGGCATTAGAAATGCGAATCACCTGAGTCTACGGCATGTCCGGACAAGCGTAAAGTAACTTGTTACTTTATGTTCAAACGACTGGGATGATGAGATTTTGAGTTATTTGAAAACGGCTGTCTCAGTCTTTTAGAGCAAAACGATGGTTGTTTACTGCCCGACGTTTCGGCCGTGTGGTGTTGGCCTTTTTCAAGGGAAATATAAGTCTATCGTTTTTTGTTTGAATGTCGCTGTCCGACGATACGGTGTCTGGGAAGTAACTTGTTACTTTATGCTGTCGGAACCGACTGGCTTGTTTGAAATAACTATTCCATTTTCACTTCCACCCGGAAAAGATGGGATACTTCCCGTGCTACTGCAAAAGGGATTTGATATTCTTAAACATGTCTTGAAAAAGATTTTGCTTTCCAGTCTTGCTACCGGGTATATCCCGAAAGCATGGCGAGAAATAACTGTTAGATTTATTCCCAAAGGGGGGCGCTCAAGCTATGAAGAAGCCAAGAGTTTTAGGCCTATCAGCTTAAGTTCTTTTCTTCTGAAAGCTTTGGAACGGATAATCGATCATCACATCAGGAACGTTAGTTTAGTTGAATATCCTCTGCACAAAATGCAACATGCATATCTGTGTGGGAAATCCACGATCACTCTGCTTCACGATGTTGTTTACAACATTGAGAAAGCCTTCTCGCTCAAGCAATCTAGCTTGGGTGTATTCCTAGATATTGAGGGTGCTTTTGACAATGTGTCCTTCCAGTCTATTCTGGAAGCGACGCGCGGTCATGGGATACCTGCATGTATCTCAGGTTGGATAAACGCAATGCTTAGTAACCGCATACTTTGCTCGTCACTGCGACAGGCTGAGATACGGAAGTTGAGTATTTGCGGTTGTCCTCAGGGCGGCGTTCTGTCACCTTTGTTATGGAACTTAGTAGCTGACGGCTTGTTGAAGAAACTCAATGAGCTTGGATTTCCAACCTACGGGTTTGCTGACGATTACCAAATACTAATTACTGGATTTTGCATCGGAACAATCTTTGACTTGATGCAACAGGCATTAAGAGCTGTCGAACAGTGGTGTCGACAAGTTAAACTATCAGTTAACCCAAGCAAAACTTCAATGGTTCTTTTCACGAAGAAGCGAATAACAACCGGGGTTCGTCCCTTGCAGTTCTTTGATTCTGAGCTGCTGTGTGCAGATCAAGTCAAATACGTTGGAGTCATATTGGATTCCAAACTGAATTGGTCTGCTCACATTGAGTTCAGAGTCAAGAAAGCGTGCATGGCCTTCGGGCAGTGCAGACGAACTTTTGGAAAGACCTGGAGTCTCAAACCTAAATACATCTATTGGATTTACACGACAATTGTACGTCCAATACTGTCATACGGATGCCTTGTGTGGTGGCAGAGGGGAGAGGTGGTGACAGTCCAGTCAAAGCTAAACCATCTGCAAAGAATGGCGCTCATGGCGTTGACTGGTGCTTTCACCACGACTCCGACTGCTGCTCTTGAGGCACTTCTAAATATCAAACCATTACACATACACTTAAAACAAGAAGCACTATCATGTGCATACAGACTGCAGGTTACTGGGCTTTGGAACAGTAATCATGTTGATCTTGCTACCAGTCATACACGATTGTGGTCACAAATGGTTACATGGGGTGAAGATATTCTTGCTCCCAGCGATATTACACTCACTTGTAGTTTTCCTTACAGGACATTCCATGTTAAGATTCCCTCTCGAGAGGAGTGGTTGTCTGGCTTTATGGAAAGACAACAACAAACGCAAGTGGTTTGTTACACTGACGGTTCTCTGATGGAGGGACGTGCTGGTGCTGGTGTCTACTGTCGTGAAATGAGACTGGAACAATCTCACTCACTAGGTAGATACTGTACTGTATTCCAAGCAGAAATCTTTGCGATTATGTGCGGGGTGCAATCGGCCCTTCAACTGAGTTTGTCCGGCAGAGTTATAAACTTCTGCTCCGATAGTCAGGCTGCAATCAAGGCCCTTAGCTCAGACAAATCCCGGTCCAAGCTAGTGATCGCGTGCCGAACCCAAATCGAAGAACTAAGCATTGTCAACACTATCTACCTTGTCTGGGTGCCCGGACATTGCGGTATTACTGGAAATGAATGGGCTGACGAATTGGCCAGGGCAGGTTCAGCGATTGACTTCATTGGTCCTGAGCCCGCGCTGCCAATTTCGACAAGTTGGATAAGGGAAAAAATACGGTCCTGGGCTTCGTCCGAGCACCGCAATTATTGGAGAAATCTACAAACGTGTCGCCAAACAAAGGCGTTTCTAGAACAACCATGCCCAGTGGTTTCGAAAAATCTCTTACATTTTTCGAAGCTCCACTGCGGCATGCTGACCAGGGCTTTAACCGGCCACTGCAAACTCAATTATCACATGGCAACTATTCAGCGCGCTGAGTCTTTTTCATGTGATCTTTGTGAATCCGACTACGGAACTTCATATCATCTGATATGCAACTGCCCAGCGCTAGCGCAATTGCGATTACGAGTCTTCAGCCGTCCTTATATAGACGAAACCATGTTTGGTCGACTGAAACTCAGAGACATACTAAAGTTTCTTATCCAATGTGGTAAAGAGCTTTAGGCTTATTCGCAGGCAAGTTGAACTACTTGTGAGTTTAATTTACCTGTTGTTTATTTTTTGTTTTGTGCTGTTTTTCCCACCCTTCCAAGTCTACTTCCCCACACCTCCTTGTCCTTTCCTTCCGCTCAGGAAATGATGAAAACACACGGCAAGGCACAAATCCCCGACTATGTACGGGGAACGTGCCATTTGAGCCAATATATTCTGATTCCTGATTCCTGAACCGACCACTCCCAAACTTTGCACAGGCATTTGGGACCATAAAAGGAACTCAAAAAGCGCTGTGCTGAAAATGTCATTTTCGAGCCACTCTAATGAACAACGAGCTATACGGATTATACACGCATGCTTATGTCGAAAGTTTTATTTTTTTCCTACAGAAAAACGATTTTATATTTTCTAATTGATTTTCGGATTTGTTCAGAAGTTTTTCAGAAGGTTTTTGTTTGTCTTCATTTTTCTTATAAATCCATTAGAGATTCTGTATTTGTACAATGTCTTTCGCATAGATTCTCGAGCAAACATTTTGAAAATGTTAATTAATTGTTACACGATGAAAAAAGAGAGACATAATTCTGCACAAAAGAAATGAAAACCCGAGAATGATGGTCACAATGGCCAAACCTCTATATATGCAGTAGAAACAGATTTCAAGTAATGTGTCGTCGAAGTAGTTCCGGAAACTGCGTCAGGACTTCATGAAGTCTTTCAAAGCTAATCTAGGACTTTCGGGCATGGGATCTTTTATTCAAGTATAGGGCTATCAAGCAATCAAACTGAACTGTAAAGCAAAACATTACAGCCACAGTCGCAGGTCTGAAAGATGTATGATCTGAATCTGAAAAATTCAATAAATGCATCTAAAAGGATGATTAAACGTGTGTCAAATTTGACTTTAAAAAGATTCCGAGGCAGAAGCTTTATGTTACCAAAGATCACAGAGATGTTCCTAAGAAGTATAGAATTATTGTTGCAGACAAGTTTGCCGGAAAAAATGTATGATCTGGCAGTAAATTTGCAGTTGTGGCCGTAAGACTCCGAATTTCATCACAACCAACAATATGAACCGAGTCATTCATCAACAATTACCTGAAAAGCGTCCATTGGTTAATTAAGTTCTACCGGGATTCTCTCAAGTTTTTGCCAGATTTGGCAAATCCCCACTATAGTAAGAATGCGACGGGAGGATGATAAAATCGGGTACAAAAAGTTAATAAAATTGGGGGTGCATAACATCGGGAGTTTATAAAAAATGAGTCGAAACTGAATTCTTAAAAAATACAAGTTTACGTGTTAGGAATTAAAAAATGATCAATTTTTTAAACTTCAAAAAACATATTGCAAAAACGTGAGGATTATTTTGTAGCTAAAACCACGAGAACTTTTTTCGAGGATGTTGAAAATGTTTAATGTTGATTTCAATGCCTTATTAAAATGGGATGATAATAAAGTCACAGAAATACTTTGGTTGCCTTTATTTGAAAACCAGTTTCTAGATTTACGAAAAAAATTAAGCAACGTAAATTCAATAACAAAAGAAAATAACTGTTTTACAATCGAACCTCTACCAGAGATTAAACTGATAATGAAGGCTTAACATAATTGAAGCGACAAATAGAACACCATGGCCAACAAATCTGGTCAATTTCATCACATAAACGCGCGTCAACGGATCAAATCAAATCTACAAAAGTAAACCTCTCTAAATTCGGCTCTTCCAGTATACTTGGGCCATCTTAAACTGGTGCGGAACTATTTGTTGTTTTTTACCATCCAGAACTTCGCCTTATCGTATTTGAAAGGTGTGATCCTTTTCTTTTTATCACCAATAATTTTAAACCAATTTTTTTCTTGATTATAGAGAAACCCTGATCCTGAAATAAAATGATTTAATTTCTACAATGTTGTTTATATGTTAAATTCAAAACCTCAGTTTATGGTCAAACGATAAACGCAAAGTCAAAATATGAGCCACTTCTATTACGAACGATGGCTTGAATTTTTTATCATAACAAATGGCAGTGACTGAAACACGTTGGGGTAGACAGCACTCAGGCTTATTAGTTAACCACTGGCGCTGTCTATAAAATGTGAGTAGATTGTTATTATTTAAAACGTATCATTATAGTAATTTTCTTTTTCTTTCCAGGTCGGTCATAATAGACGAGTATACAAACCGCCGTGAATTATTTAACAAAAAAAACCTACCTCAACCAAAAAATCGTGCAAAAGGAAAAATATTACAAAGAACCGTTATTTTTATTCCTACAGCGAGCATGGGACATGAATGAACCTTAAGGCGATATGTGCGCTTAAAATCAACAATACATCGATTGATTTCAAACGTGGCAAGATTCGGTGAAGTGGAATGTTGATTGGAAGAGAATATGTGCCTTTCTGCAAAGTCGGGTGTTGACTCTGACCAGTTTCATCACATCAGAAATGTTATACTGCTCACAATCAAGAAATTCTGAACAAATCCAAACGAGAAAATGTTACTGCGTACTATTTTAAAACCCTTAGTTTAAAAACTAGTTAACTTTGACATTGAAATTTATTGTTTGCCTTTTTGGACTCACGTCCATAACGCGATCAACATGGCTCTCATATGCTGATCAGAAGAACTTGAAACGTTAAAACCTAACTTATCATGCACGGTCAAATGGTATACTTGCGTGCGTACTACTACTTGGCTAATGCGTTTCAACTTCAGTTAGCTCAGCTCGAATCAAAACACATCATTTTTAAAAGATTGGACATTCGTTAGCTTTAGATCTATGAGAAGAGAACTCTGAGGAAAATAACAACAATATCAACGAACAACGGTCAAAATCAACAAAAATACTTTTTTCTATATTTTGTCAGAATTCTGAGAATTAGAATGTACTTTACTTTAACTACTAAAATACTGAACGTTGGTTCATCGGTATATTGATGATGTTTGGCAACTCTACACTGCATATTAACATGTTCACATTGAACCTGTGAAAACCGTACTACTAAAAATATTCAAGAAATAGAATATATCGTTTATACGAATACCACCTTAAACTCATCACGTACACTACCAGTCAAAAGTTTAAGTGCACCTTACAATGTTAATGTAATGTTTCAAAAGCCATGGTTTTCTTCATTTATTGTTATTTATTATTATTATTTATAATTATTTTTCGACCCATTTCTTTACGATAGACACATCAAATATGTAGTTTTTTGCACCTTTTAATAATGAGATGATAATCTTCGAATTAGATCAGATATGTTTCTTCGACAGTTACGATTTTCAAATTAAAAATATTTCTACTTACCTTTTTGTGAAACAAAGCATGAAAAACAATTTGGAATATAATTTTTGGAGCGAGCTCTCACAGCGCTAAGATGCTACCCGTATTATGTACTCGACGCATCAAAAGAATACAACCTGTCATAAGTTAGTTTGTGATCTACGTGTCTCCCAAAGGCGCCAAATTCCCTTCTACACTCTGACCAGTAGCGTGTAGCATCATGATATAGTCAAGACGCACGTGCTTGACAAAATCTACTGAGAAATCGAATTGTAAATTGTAAAATTAAAAAAGCAAGTGAACTTAAACTTTTGACCGGTAGTGTAATACAAAACAAGACGTAATACAAGGTCAAGACAACGTGCAAATCCGCCGGTCGATGGCAAACCCGCCCATTCTGAATGATAAGGAAATAAATAAATAAAGTAGATAAAGCATTCCTCATTTTCAAACAACGCAATGTAACTATGAAGGTCAGATTACCACATGTTAATTCTGTCTGGATACTGTTACATTATGCAACTGCTGTTAAGAGAAACTTCACGCAATATATTTTATTTTTAGCCTTCAAATGCCCTGGCATCTTTCCAATAACCATTACAATATATTTCTTTTCGGAAACCTTGCGTATGATAGAGTCACTTGTCTATAAATTTTCGGATTAGATCAGATCATATTGTGTGAATAATACCACCTAGTGTTGAAATTTATAACCATGTAATTTTTCGTATATGTTGATGGTTCTTCTTATACAAACTTAATTGTTGGCTTGCTTGCCTCAAATTTGGAAAAGTCTGAGGATCGCTTCATCAAATACGAATCATCTGAGTCTGAGACATACCTGGACAAGTGTAAAGTGTCCTTTTGTTGTCGGAACCGACAAAAAGTTAAGTCTCGGGAAATGTCTACAGAAAGCATTTTGCGACGTTTGAATGAGCTAGTTTTCGTCCCTCGCATATTGTTTGCCGAGGTTATAACTACAAAATTTAACGAAAACTGTTTTTTTTCTAATTTATCCCTTTTAACCTAAAAATTGCAAAAAATGGTAATCAACAATAACTAAATACTGCAGTGAGCGATTGATCACGAACAAAAATTAAAGAAAGGATTCCTTTTTTTTACGTAATAATTAAAGAAAATAGACATAATTGTCCCACAGGACTAGCGAATAAATAAGCCCACTGCACCAGCTCGCCATCATCTAATGAACTCATACTCTGTGAAAGATTTGCATCACCTCCCGATGATGGTTCCATTCCCGCACCAGAATACAGAGGGGGAAAAGAATCTCAATCAGCACAGTAGCCGGGACGCGCCTGGCACAGTCGGGTGGAACTTGCATGCATATCTGGAAAGGATCCGGGGGTTACGAGACGAAATTAAATACCACCACGGAGTTTACTCGATTCTGATGGGTCCCGAACCAAGGGGGCGTTACACGTCAATCAAGCATGCATTGTGTGTTCGTTTCGTTGTATGACGTCCTGCGTCCGGGACATCATGAGTTCATGAGTTGTAATCAAAGCGCCGAGGGAACGGGGTTTTCAAATAATAATAATAATAATAGTGTTCGCGGGTTAGTTATTGCTGCGTTCGAGAGCCCTATCACACAACCTCAGAGTGGGCTGCCGTAAGTGGCATGTTGTGAGTTTTGCGTAGATTTTAATTATTTAGATTTTTCGGATCCCGGAAAGAATTTACAAATTAGCATTAAATTACATTAAATTCTTTGACAAAAGAACACCTTACCAAAATCAGTCGAAAGTCGTCCAAGAAGTGGAACAAATCCTAAACATTGGTCTTGTAATCCTCACTTGTGTCCTTGTCAATGCATCCCAAACAGAAATTAACTTCAAATTTATCAATGAACTCTATTGATACCGGCCATCAATTGATCTGTCTGAATGCAAACAATGAGCTACCATCAATTCGAAGCGAAGGTTCCTCCTTAAATTTCAAATTATTTCACCAGAAAAAAGGACAAACTTTTTTCACTGCATTCAAAATTTATCGATTTCACAATCGCACGGACTTTACAATGACACTCGAGAAGAAAGGGAAGAAAGGATCATATGATTCCTCTTTCATCTGGCTCCTTTCATTCTGCGCGGTCGGCGGCAGCGGTATCGGCTGGGAAATCGATAAGGTGATCTACTTTTCTGTGCTGCCGCTGTTGTGGTGTAGTTATGTTCGATTCTGAGAATGAGAGACGCATGAAGCAAAGAGGCATGAAATTAGTTTCGAAAGAATGAAAATATCTGGGATTGCACATATTTTGAGAAACGGTCATGGTAGACGTGAAGCCGAGTTGAGTGGAAAGTCTTGTAATGATTACTAGTGAGGAATATGTATAGGGATGCCTATGGACAAAGATGTGGAAAGTTGTGGAATCAATTCGCACATAGGTAATCAAATTATCCATTCAATAGTGTATTCAGAAATAAATAAATAAAAAACCAGAAAATGCATATAAGATAACATTTTTCAACAGTAACTTTGATATGTATTATATTTTATCAATTACAATTTTCATAATTGGTTCAACATCCCACACGAGTCATCCTAGGAACACCATTCACCAATCGTCCAAATCTTAAAACAGTGCTGCTCCTGGGAGTAAATTATCGAGAGGTAGGGGAGAAATAATGAATGACGCATTCTACCTCTGGAGAATGCGACCGAAAGGACAGAGGTGAGATGAAGCTGAGGGCTACGTGCAAAAGAAGCCAAAGAAAAAATTGCTGAGATTTTGTGAATAAGATTTCTTTTTCTTTCCCGTTTTCGGTCCCATTTTCATCCCTCCGGACTGCAATTATTTGAAACCTAATATTTCTAGGAATAGGTTTCCCATTGTGCAAGACTTTCGGGTCGCATGTCCCGTTCACCGGTCTGACTTGCGGATCCGAGTAGCAACATTATGGATTAAATTTGTTGGAGAGCAAAAATATTAAAGTGTGTAACGCAAGAAATAGGTTAAACTTGAATTGAGGTATGTACTTGTAAGTTATGCATCTCATTCACACCTATTAGTGTTGTCGAAAACAAAACGAAAGATTGGATTCAGTCATTCAGCTTTTGCGTTCAATAAGATACTTTTGAGTTGTTTGAGCTATACTCTAAATTAAGAAATTTTAACTTAAATTTAAGTCTACCTAACTCAGGGTTGAGTATAAAAGAAAACTTAGCAATCAGTAGTGCTTTCAGCAGTAATCAAATCGAAGCTACCCTAAACGTTTACCTAAAATTACCTAATTGAAGCTAGATGATCAAATTATATAATTGAAAAATATTTTTATTGTTTTCGTGTAGTTTTCAAATGCTTTACAATGCCTCCTTAATGCCAAAAGGAAAGTTACAGAAAATTTTATGAGCATTCTTATCAATTCATTTTCCCCTGTCAAAAAGGGCAAGTTGGTGGCTAACGGGGGGCTATTTGCCAACTCAGATGCGCTCGAGGGATTGCCCTTCCTATAATCATTCTCAGGGATAGACCGTTCCAACATCAAATTATGGTCTTGTCAAATTTTGGTCTTGTCAAACTGCAAATGACGTGAAAGCCCAAGATGGTACCATATAAGGTATAGGCATACGTAAAGCGAGAGTTTTGGTTTCACGATTGGCAATATCGACATTGCGTAAATACTGATTCACTTCCCTAAAAAGAGGTTAATAAAAACGAAATTAATTAAAACCATGTTATGAATGTAGAAACTAGTGCTTTCAGCCTCTCAAAGCGTTTGTCACCAAAAATATTATTGTACACACATGCATACACCTTATGCAGATTATCTTGAATCTGTATTGCGTTTGTCAAATCTGCCACTCTTCTTATTCTTACTGGACACGCTCTTTTCCCCTTTGGGGAAGACCTTCGGATGCGCTAATTGCCCTTCAATTTGCCAGCGAATTGCTAGCAATTAGGGGGCTATTTCAAATGCAACATTTGGGCGATTTGCCGCCGTCATTTTTTTGCCGCCCAGCCCGCCCTTAAATCGCCCCCAAATCGTCCACGGAACGCGCCATTTAATCGCTCTTAATTGCCTAATATGAAAATTAAAAATAATATTTATTTTCGGATTCATTATCTACTCACATATACTTGCCAGTATAGTAGGTAATCACCACCAACTTATAGGAAGAATCAAAGGTGAAAGGCACACCAAAACTTATCACAATCTGACGTTCATTAAGAATTTAGGTCAGAGATCTTGTTCTACTATACTTACACACGATTCCACAATTTTCTACATTTGTTGGCTAAATGAAGTGCACTAGACAAACAAAATACAAGTGAGAACACACCAATTGTTCACAAAACAATTTTAAACTTAAGCCAAACATGAACCGCCATGTTTGAAAAACGCAAAAAACAACCAGGTCCATTTCAGCCGTCAGAAAATTTGTCTAAGTATTGAAATTGCCTTTAAATCGCATTCGCAAATTGCATTTGTTCCTAGGGGCAATCAAAGAGAATAGGGAAAGAGACGAAGAGTGAAAATCAGTCAAAACGGCAACACTCCCTTTATGATGATTTCAACACTAGAATTTTGGCAACCGCTTCCACAGGCAGCACTTTAAATGACTCCTATTATATTTTGAAAACAAGCCGTATGTCGATCGTTGGATTTGTTTATCAAAAGATGCGCATTTCGAAACAAAGAGATGAAATAATTCTAAAGCTTGTTTTTATTCATACATATACTCTAGAATCACGATTGAACCAAATTCTGACGAAAATTGAAATTTCTTTTTTAATAGATGTACAATACTTATCTCCTCCAACTCAGGCATGAGTAATGTTTATTTACATTGCACGATTGGTCTGCTCAATAAGGTATTTTTGGCTTCACACTATTCGTCTCTTTCCCTATTCTCTTTGGGGGGCAATTAGCACAGGCGAGATGAGTTAAACGTCAAACTTTTTAAACCGCCTGACCATGTTCGTCCGCATTTTTTGACAGGTCATGTTCGTCCGCATTTTTTGACAGGGTCTTGATGGATGAAGCGCGCATAACTTATCAAAAGGTCGTAATCAAACAAAATAATTGCTTTTGTTGAAACAAAATATAAAATAACTTAAAAAACAATTACACTTTCGATTTTTTTGTTATGCACATCTTGATTTGACATGGCATATTCAATAATAATATAGTATTTTTGATTGCGAATCCAGTGTGATATCCGGCAGCAGAAATCTCTTGCAGTATTTCAGCAAAGAATTGACCCACTGACTGGGTTTCTGTTTTCATGTCGTAAGAGGCGACTTATAACAGCTGTGGCTGTGGTTCATTAGGAGGTTGATAACAGTCTATTATGTTTCTCCGGACAAAACCAGCCAAGAGACCGTGTGGTGTATAGTAGATTGAAGTATCTCAACTAAGAATTGATCCACTGGGTTCCTGCTCCCATGTTGTAAGAAACGACTGAAAACAGCAAAGCAAGGTATTTCTCCGTGCTGCAGACCGAATGACTGGCAGGAATAAAATATAATATAAAATAGTCGCCCACGTGATGTTGTGAGTCTTACCCTTGCTGTGTTAAGCGAATCTCTGACACAGTGGACACAGTTTTTCGCGAATCGTGGGATTCAACTGATGATCATGTCCCTAATACTCAGTTCGGGGTACGCCATAAACGATTTTAAGTCAACTACTTCGAAGCTTTCAACGAAATTGGCATGACAAATCCACGTGAAGTGCCTCGTGCATGCATACTGCGAATAATTCTATTGACGCATATCTTATATCGAACCACAAAACTTGCGATATTTGTGCTGTCACGGTCAATATGACTGTTGATAACATAGACAAGAAATTCGTCTATTGTTCGGTATATTGAACCATCACCTTGCGATGATTTCAAAAGAGTTGTATCGTACTGTGGCAGAAATGCATTTTCGCTTATAATAGGCGTTGTTGCAAATGCCTCCCACTTAATTTGGGGTAGATATCAATTTAAGAGGCACCGAATTGAATCAAAGACGCAGGTACGGTCCGGAGGCATTTAAGTTAGTTCGCAAAGCATACAAAAATGCCCTTCGATACTCTGAGCGAAGTGGTTGGAAAAGCTGGCTGCGATTTTCAACGAAATAGGAGGAAAACAAAATCCCGAAGCGCCATCTCGCGGACAGATAATCCCCGATCAATAGCACGCAAGTCCGCTCGTAACAAATGTCTACTATGTATAAATTTTTACGGCAATCGGTTAAGCCGTTTGAGAGTCCATAAATCACACACCGTCATCGGTAAGGGTGGGCGAAACACACTTCAGCAAATGGCGGTACGAAACGAATCGCACCTTTCTTATATTATTTCAAGCGATACGAAACGAACCGAATTTTGTGTTGAAAATGTTGTTCGCAAAACGAAATTTTATTTTTGACGAACTTTTGCGAACAATTTCGAAATTTTTCATAACTCATAAGACTTATATTTTGCATACAAAATACAGAAAATTCGTTTAAAATTCATTGGTAGAAATCAGGAAATTTATTTAGTACTTGTTTATTTGTGGTTACTGTTATCAATAGTTATCAATCACTATCCATTTGAGCCGTTTCTTCGTCTTGTCGCACACTTTTAAATTTTTCGAGCTCTTGGAAGTCAGACAGTTTCTAGTATTATCCTTATTTTCTTTGTCGCGTTCTAGCTGAATCTTGCCCTTTAATGCCCATTTAATGTTAACTTTATCGCAATTTTCATGGATGTACAGCAATTGTCCTAGGTGATGCGGGTCTAAACTGGTTCTTTGTTGGGTTACAATATGCCCACATGCAGAAAATAGTCTTTCCGACGATGTGCTGCTGGCGGGAATACAAAGAACTTTTCTAGCTATTTCACTTAACATTGGAAGATGAGATGTTATACTCTTCCACCATTCTAATATATCAGGTGTGACTGATTCATCTTCGGGAATTTTATTCAAATAACGCTCTATTTCCGACTCAAGTGCTGATTTTGTAAGTGCCGGAGTGATTGGTGAATCTTCCATGATTGCCTTGGTAAGCATTCTTAACTCCTCCTCCCAGGGAGTCTTTGCTGCCACTTGATGATTCAAATGAGTCAGTTGTGAACCAGTTCCTCCTTGTTCTGTAAGTTGCATTTCAAACTCATTCCATGAAACATGTTCATGAACTAGACGATAAACAACAGTATCAAAAACAGAGCTATCTTTGCCTTGTTTCATCAATCGTCCCTTGAACTTGGGATGAAGTAGATTTGCCGCCGTTTGGCAAACGTTCTTGGAGATGCTTGTTGAAATCCTTACAGAACTGCTTGGTGTAATCGGAAGCATGTCGATATTTATTTTCAATGTTACCAAGAGTAGCCAGATGTAGCATAACTAAATGAAGAGTTGGTTTTAAATCTACCGAAAATACTTCTGAGGCATATCTGATGTCTGATAGAGGTTTCATGATTTCTTCCATCGCCTTGAACTGTGTGTTCGTAGGTATCTTCAACGCCAAGTCAGTTTTTTTATCCTGTGATTTGATTTCGATAAGCGGTTTTTTAAGATCTGATATTGACTGTAGACAAAAAAATAGTGAATTCCATCTGGTTGCGACAGGCTGAATAATTTTTTTGAAATGCACTAAGAATGAAAATATGAAATAATGTAGATGTATAAAATAGATAATAAAACCTGGTGGGATAGTTTCTTTGCAAGCCCGTTTCAATCTTTGGTTCGCAAGTGATGACCTGTGCGTGAAAGATGCCAAGTCTCGACACAACTGAATAGTCTCTTCAAACGGTTTTTTCTTTAAGGCCGTCGTTGCAGCATTGTGCAGAATATGATCCAAACATTCTATAGAGGAACCCTGGATATGACAACTTTGTTGCATTGCTTTTAGCATAGCTCTAGCGGAGTCACTCACAGCATACTTTTCTGTCTGTGGTTTCAACGAGGAAATTGTACCAATCATAGAATCTAAGATATTTGCGATGTCTACAGCTGTGTGTCGACCCTCAAAGTTTCTGCAGTCAACACCAAACTTTTTTAGCTCAAAATTCTTGTTGATGTAATGTATAGTTAATGATTCATATGGGTCATTGGCTCGGGATGTCCAAGTATCCGTAGTAAATGCTACCCCATCGCAAGTCGGCAGCTCTTCCTCTAAAATCTGTTCCACAGCCGTTTTGACATTGTCATAGAGAAGTGGACATTTTCTTCTTGAAAACGTTGTCCTCGACTTGATAATACAAAGCGGATCCAAAGCTTGCACAAATCTGATAAAAGAAAGATTATTTTTGCAATTTATAGTTCAGCACTGTTTTTCAAACCTACCTTATAAACCCTGGCTCTTCAACAAGAGAAAATGGCTGATTGGTTGTGGCGAGAAAGGTCATAATGGCCATATCTTTTTTTAATTGGATTTGACCTTGATTGGTGTATTTTTCACACCCCTGCACAGTGGGACGGAATCAAAAAAAGCCGGACATTGATATTTGCGACGAAACTATTGGTTATGGTACTTTGACATCTTCGAAAAAGTTTCTTCATTTTTTAAGTAGTTTAATATAATGTTGGAAAATTTTTATTTAAGGGGGTATATACGCAGATAAAAAAAATAACTTTGCAAGTTGTTGCCAAAATTGATAGTCATGTATGGAAAGTTTGTAGACGAAATGATTTTATGAAACTTTGTTGAAGTAGCGAAATGGCTATCTGTTAAGCGAAAAAAGTTATTGGGTGAAATTGAAGTACTTGTCGGAATACCCCCTTAAAAAGTGTTTTTTCATTGTAACTTTTTTATTTGATTTTTTACAGTTTCTTGATGTTCTAGAAAGTTGTAGATGCCTTCAAATCACACCTCTTTGCGGAATAGACCAACTCGCTATATCTTCGTTTTTAGAGTGTATGTCTGTTTTTTTTGTTTTTTTGGGCTAACTTTAAGGGGCTATAGTTTGTAGAGTAGCAGGTAGTAGCAGCTAAATTTATTTTTTTGATGTTCAGCAAGAAATACCCTATTGATATATATATATATATATATATATATATATATATATATATATATATATATATATATATATATATATATATATATATATATATATATATATATATATATATATATATATATATATATATATATATATATATATATATATATATATATATATATATATATATATATATATATATATATATATATATATATATATATATATATATATATATATATATATATATATAAATCATAGCGGTATCTAATAGAATCCTTGGAATAATGTGGGGTTAAATAGACTAGCATTTCAATAAATTATTTGTATAATGAAGCAAGAATAATAAACTATTATGCGAAATTAATAAACATTTGAAATATTATAGTTCATTCCATATATTCCGACATTCAAAGTTAATTTTTTTGTGATTAACATGCTCATAAGTCATCAGTGTCCTGCCAATTATCTTCTTCGTCATTGGATGATCAAGATATTTCGCTGCTTAGAATACTCGGTTATATTATTACCTTGTTCATCCAATGACGAAGAAGATAATTGGCAGGAGACTGATGTCTTATGAGCATGTTAGTAACAAAAAATTAAATTTGAATGTCGGAATAAATGGAATGAACTATAATATTTCAAATGTTTATTAATTTCGCATAATAGTTTATTTTTCTTGCTTCATTATACAAATAATTTATTGAAACGCTAGTCTATTTAACCCCACATTATTCCAAGGATTCTATTAGATCCCGCTATGATTTATATATGTATCAATAGGGTATTTCTTGATGAACATCAAAAAAATAAATTTAGCTGCTACTAACTGCTACTCTACAAATCATAGCCCCTTAAAGTTAGCCAAAAAAAAAAAAACAAAAAAACAGACATACACCCTAAAAACGAAGAGATAGTGAGTTGGTCTATTCCGCAAAAAGGTGTGTTTTGAAGGCATCTACAACTTTCTAGAACATCAAGAAACTGTAAAAAATCAAATTAAAAAGTTACAATGAAAAAACACTTTTTAAGGGGGTATTCCGACAAGTACTTCAATTTCACCCAATAACTTTTTTCGCTTAACAGATAGCCATTTCGCTACTTCAACAAAGTTTCATAAAATCATTTCGTCTACAAACTTTCCATACATGACTATCAATTTTGGCAACAACTTGCAAAGTTATTTTTTTTATCTGCGTATATACCCTCTGAAATAAAAATTTTCCAACATTATATTAAACTACTTAAAAAATGAAGAAACTTTTTCGAAGACATCAAAGTACCATAACCAATAGTTTCGTCGCAAATATCAATGTCCGGCTTTTTTTGATTCCGTCCCACTGTGCCCTGGCCGAAATAATCCTTCATCGTTTTTGAAGAGATCGTGTCAGGAGTAGATTTTCCACCTTTCTCGAATTTTTCGAGAGCCTTATTTGCTGCAACCTAAAAATCAACTTTTATAATATAATTCAAAAG
This sequence comes from Topomyia yanbarensis, assembly GCF_030247195.1. Taxonomy (NCBI): domain Eukaryota; kingdom Metazoa; phylum Arthropoda; class Insecta; order Diptera; family Culicidae; genus Topomyia; species Topomyia yanbarensis. Next base: position 188,610,725 of record NC_080671.1, on the reverse strand, counting down.
ATTATATTTAACTTTACCTTTTTCGTATCAGCTTGAGTTTTAGCGATCTGGTACTTTACGTACAACTCTTGGTGTTTGCGTTTCAGGTGCGCATGCAAAGGAGACGTTGATGATTCCTTCGTCTTCATTTGTTTACCACAAATTGTGCATTGTACAATATCGCTGGGGAGCTTTTTGAAATGTTCCCAAAGCAATTCATTTGTACTGGAACGAGCATTTTTTGTTGGCCGCCGTTGCTTTGATATTTCCTGTTTTTTTCGACGTCAGAATCAAAATCACTTGACGATTCGAATACAGTCGTGATTCGCTGGTTGGGCCACAGCCTTGTCCAACTAACGAATTTTATTCGCTAGTTGGACCGACTGACAAATGTTAAAAACTCTCCAAAAGAGATGTTGGCAGTGTAAATACATTTGTTCATATCTCTAAATACTGTCAGATTGATTGTCAAAGTAAATTTGACACGAGATTTTGACGTTCAGATGCTTTTTCGTTGGACAATGGTCCAACTAGCGGAGGTCCAACTAAAAAGCGGTTCAGTTAAAAAGTGTCCAACCAGCGAATCACGACTGTATAGGCGAAAGTTTGCGTTTTTGCAACAATTTCCCACTTGCGCTTGATCGTTTTCCTGTAGAGGACATTTCGTGGGAAAATTTAATCACGTAATACACCGAGGTACAGCTACACGCACAAAAGCAAAAGACTGCTGCTTCCGGGTATTTTTTTAGTTTTTTTCTGCTTGCGTGAGATTTGCGCGTAAAAGAGACAAATTGTGAGATGAATGGATACAAATCAAAATGAGCGTATGTCAACTTTGACATCTCTGACGGCTGATGGTTACAGTCACTAAATGCATAGGTTGGCATAGAAAGGCAAACAATTTTTTAAATGAAAGTGACAAACAATCGAAAAAATTCGCAACGTTTCGCAAATTTTGCAAAACAGGCAAAAAAATTCGAAAAGGGTTGACAATTTTTGCGAATTTGTACGAAATTTGTATTGATATTTCGTTTCGCAAAGTTTGCGAAAAATTTCGTTTCGTTTCGTTTCGTTCCGAAAATTTGCAAAAAGTTTTCGCCCACCCTTAGTCATCGGGGGTTACTTTACGCCAAAAAATAGAACTTGTTGTACATTACATTCAAGAAATACGATCACGCAACTTCAAATTTGAAACTGTTTGATGATTTACATATGACAGAACTACCTCCAAAGACAGTGAACAGAACTTTTGGAAAATCAAGATTGAACACGAAATATAATTAACTAAGCATGAAGTCGCTCAAGGGGGGCTACTTTACGCTAAAAAGTTTTTTTTCCAAAATTATGTTAACTTCTTGATTTATCGTTATGGATTATGCTCGTTATTTATGTGTGAATGCAAGTGAATGTCGTGCTCGTAAAAATAAAAGGGTATGTTCCAAAACTGCGTACCGCGCATCCTATAACCTTGTTTTGGATAGTCAATAAGTCCTACAATGAAAAACAGCACGCTGAGAAAAAAAACGCTCACGATATACTTTTTTATTGAGCCTTATGAATGAGAAAACCTCGTTTTAGTATTTTTCTATAAGTTGTTTTAATTGTGTTCCGGAGTGCAAAGGCTTTTACAACAAAAATGCGAATGATACTGTTATATTTAATGGTCAGGTCAGTTCATTTCCAATATACTAAGGACCTTTTTGTTTAATAAGGTTTTAACCATAAGGCCTACACTGCAGAACTATTCCAAGCTGCTCTTTCTGTCATTCCACAACAAATTGCTTCAAAACACATAGTTTAAATACTTCTAGAAACGATAGCGTTTTTATGTTTTCTCCATTGCAACTACACTACTCAACTTACAAATTATCGATTACTGTTATTTTTCAAAACGATCAAACTAGTACGCTAATAAAAACCTGCTTTGATATAGAATCTAATCCCAAAATAAGAGTAAATTTTAAACCAAATATACAGATTATGTAATACTTTTTACAACATCACTCGATCTCAAAGAGCGCCGGGCTGAAAAAGTATCCTTTTAGCCTACAAAACAACTATAAAATTTGAAGCGGATCCAAGAAAAATTTATGGACCCGAAAATGGACAGTATCATGGATGGACAGGCAAGTTTTTGAAATTTTGCTTTTTTCGTTTTTTCCTTATATTCCTTTTATAAACTATTAAAATTAATATGAAATTGCATATATAATATTTTTATTGATGCGAGAAATAAATTACAAAATTCACATTGCGCGCGGGGTCGGTCATTTTTAACCAGGAGGGAGGCATCCCTATGTTAATGTACAGACGTTGACAGTAGTTAACATATGGTGGGCCCAGCCGCCTACAATGGTCTTGCATCTATCCTTGCATCTATCTATTTTAACAAAGGGAGATGTCTATTATTATATTTTTTTTATTTGTTGTACCTTCACCAACAGACCCGTTGGCCCTAATGGTGGTTGTTTAAACTAATTGCATTTCAGAATAGGTAGTATTGTAACTGTAATTGAATTCCTCATCCGGTTGAAGTCAAAGGCAGTTGCAACACTGTTAAAAAACGCTGGAGTCCGATAACAGCGCTCTAGCGACCATACTTGGTTCTCCTGAACGGAACTCGCAGAAGAGAGTGATTGCGTAGAGACCGAATGCAGGCTTGAAGAACCAGGCGGCCGAGGATTGTAGGGCAATCCACCCTGGAAGACAGTAATTCCCAGACGAACAACGATCGAGAGCTGACCTCCGGATACCTAGAGTATCTAGTTGTATTAACTGACACCGGTTTCCATAGGTCGGCAACTGAAATATGTTTTGCCAAGGAAGATTTTGGAGGATTGGCGTTGGAAGCCTTCTATTCGGTTATCGCCGTTCTGGTAGTGCGGATTCAAAACAACTGAACAATATTATAGTGTTGAGCGATCCAACGCGCAATAGAGTGATTTTAACCCTCCTGCACTAGCGCGACTTCCGGAAGGGTAAACTGTATACGTCCCTAAAGTTTTTCGCTATTCCGAAGATGAACCCAAGCTGTCTTGATGGCTTATCTACGATGTACGAAGTATATGGTTTGGGCTTTAGTGCCGAATCCATAATGACTCCGAGATCCTTGATGTGAGAGTGTTTTGGAAAGCTCGAGTCGAAGAAATTGTAGTTAAACTGATTGGGATGGCGTTTCCGCGGGAACGTAACGATGGAGCATTTACTCGGGATTAAAGCGATTCGGTTTTGATCACACCACGTACTAAAGCATCAGTTTTATTCCGTATTTGTCGAAATTGTCATCGTCAAAAAAAAGGCGGGGTCCTTGTAATGTGATGTTGACGTCATTAAAAGCGACTAAAAGAGCCGCTCTGAGGAAGTACTCCAAGTTTGGGGGCTACGTGCTGCGACAACACTACGTTCATGTTAACCAAGTCTATAAAAAGACATCGAAGCGTTGCCATGCCGATTACTTGCGAAACGTGCAACGTAACTTGAAGTCCGAACCTAAAACATTCTGGAAGCATGTAAACGAGCAAAGAAAGGAATCCGGGTTGCCTTCAACGATGAGCTATGGAGGACGTATGAGCTCTAGTTAACAGAAGATTTGTCAACTATTCTCTGAAAAGTTCGCGAGTGTTTTCTCCAACGAGAAACTGACACCGATCCAGGTTTCACGCGCGGCTCTTAATGTACCTCAATCATACCAGTCTTTGAACTCTATCAATATCGACAATAATATGATACAACTAACGATTGGCAAAATAAAGGCTTCAACTTCGGCAGGCCCAGATGGTATACCAACTATTATTCTAAAAAAATGCTCTGCCGGTCTAATTGACCCTCTTTGTCATCTGTTTCAATTGTCGCTAACAACCGGAGTATTTCCCGAACTCTGGAAATCCTCCTTCATGTTTCCAGTTCACAAAAAAGGTAATAAAAAGGTAGTTGACAACTACCGTGGTATTACAACGCTAAGCGCAGTTCCTAAGCTGTTTGAAATGGCAGTGTTGGAACCCATCTCCAGCCACTGCAAACAGTATATCTCCGTGACTCAGCATGGATTTATGCCGAAACGTTCAACATCTACGAATCTTCTGTCGTTCACAACATATGTTACAGATGCCATGTCGGACGGCCTTGAAACTGACGTTATCTACACGGACCTTTCAGCTGCTTTTGACAAGATTAATCACGCTATTGCAGTGGCAAAGTTGGATTGACTTGGCTATGGTACTAATATTCTCCGTTGGATGCAATCATATCTCAGTGATCGTCGTCTAGCAGTCAAGATAGGTGATTGTGTATCCGAAGAGTTCTTTGCTTCATCTGGTATTCTGCAAGGCAGCCATCTCGGACTATTGATTTTTCTTCTGTATTTCAACGACGTCAACTTTTGTTTAGAAGGACCACGGTTGTCTTTCGCCGACGACCTCAAGTTATATCATAGAATCCGGAATACTGATGATGCAGCTTTCCTTCAACGCCAACTGGCAACCTTTGCGGAATGGTGCGAGTTCAACCGAATGACCCTAAACCCCAAGAAATGTACGGTCATTACGTTCTCGAGGAGAAAAAACGCCAATTCGATTCGATTACTGTCTAGCTGAATCCACGATTTACAGAGCGAATTGTGTCAAAGATCTCGGAGTTTTTCTCGATGAACAACTGACGTTTAAATAACATATCAGTTATATTGTCGCAAAGGCATCACGCTGTTTGGGGTTCATAATGAGAATATCTAAGCACTTTTCAGATACTTACTGCTTGAAATCTCTCTGCTGCTCACTCGTTCGATCAACACTGGAATATTGTTCAGTTGTGTGGAACCCTCATTATCTTAACGGTGTCCATCGAATTGAGACAGTACAGCGCAGATTTGTTCGGTTTGCCCTTCGTCGATTGCCTTGGAGCAACCCTCACCAGCTTCCAAGTTACGAAATCCGGGGTTTGCTTATTGGACTCGATACATTGCAAGTGCGGCAGGATCTATTCCGTGCTATGACTATTTCGGATATTTTGCAAGATCGAATTGACTGCCCCGAGCTTCTCAGTGCGATAAATATGAACGTTCGTCCTCGCGCCCTTCGCAATAATTTATTCCTCCGATTACCTCTTCGCCGGACTAACTATGGAGTAAACGGTGCCATCATTGGTTTGCAGCGGACCTTCAACAGAGTGTCATCCGAGTTCGATCTTCACATTTCACGTAGCAGATTACAATTTGACTTTTTAAATAGATTAAGAAATTATCATTAGGACCACACTGTGTCTGTTGATATCAATTATAAATAAATGAATAAAGAAAATGTGCTTGATGATTTCCAAACATTTATGATGCAGTTTGTTGGAAGTTGATGAATCAGATCATGATAAAAAGGCAGGCCCTCATTTAAAAAAAACTGCGGTGAATAATAATATAATTTTTACCGTGCATACAAATGTATCTGTAATAGTGCTTAATAGAAATGTTAGTATAGGATACCTTGCACTGTATGGCGAATCTACAGTAAGTACTTTTCTTGCGTTATCATTAAAAATCTCAGCCAATTCAATATCACGAAGTATTTCGATAAGTTACAACAAATTGAACATTGGTGACAAAATAATTTTCAAGATTAATTTAAGATACTTTTATCTATAGCTTTTACTCTTGTTTACTGTTGTACTAATGATTTTTCCTAGACATAATAGTGGAACAACTAGTAATAATCCCCACCACTTTCTGCGTCCATAGCCTCAAAATAACACGAAGCTGTCTGCCTCTACCAGCAAACTCAAACTCGAGAGGATTTTCCATTTTTGCCAACACCAGTTGTTCGGAACGAAGCATAAAATTCTGTCATAAGGTGTTTTCAATAATCTCGCAGCGGGACACCAGTAGATCTGCTCGGGATTAACTCCGTTGCACCTTTCCCGAGCAGATTCGTGATGATTTTTTTTCTTTTTCCCTTTCTTCTTCACACTAGTCGTATGTCACATATATTGCTTCCATGACCCCCTCCCGTGGCTTCGGAACATCAGAAATGTCACCACGGCTGACGCAACGGTGGCACTCCCATGGTGCGAACTGATATTATGATCCGAGCCCGAGTGCAAAATCCACGTTGCGCATGGATGGACTGATGGAACTGCGGAATGCTGCCACCAGTTAATCATTTTCCTTCGCCTTCTTCGACGTACCGCTCTTCCCACCGCAACCAGCCGCGCTAATTTTCTTCGTGGCGAGGTTCATTTGCGCCCGCCTTGGTGAGCGACTTTGAATGGATATGAACACATCAAAGAAAGTAATTTTCATAAATATTTTAATCCTTTCATTTATGTGCCGATTTGGGATTTGCTTAATATCCTATCATTGCTTTCCTTCCCCTCCGTTCCCGTTCCCGTTCCCGATTTGGCTGGTGAACTCATTCGTATAGAAATCACTCACTTTGAAGGGAGGTTTTGATTCGTTCGTCCTTTTCACCTCATTAAGGATTATCGGATTTACACTCGCTGCACTGGGGTAAATTGTTTCGCCGCGCTGTCACATGGCGATTGCGAAATCACTTGGGGAAAGCTGGTCACAACTGCACAAAACGTTAATTGGACGGGAGAATGGATGATTGGAATGGGAAGATGGTTTTGAAGTGATGAGAAATATTATTATAATAACTGATGAGAAATATTATTATAATAGCGAGTAGTAAAAATAGTAAAAGTAGTAAATAGAGAATAATGACAAGTGAGAACTGATCAGTGAAGAATAAACTAGAGTTGAAGCTTGCGTGACCACCCCTGGTTGCTACATCATTATTGATCGGGACTTGCTTAAATCGTATAGAGCTTCAATACATGATAATGTCTGGGAGTAACAAATCATCCTCCAGTCTACTGGTAATCAGAAGTTGTTTATTGATCAATACCAGTTCTTGCCATTCTTGAGCGTAGATCGCAACAGGAAAGGAAAGGAATGTTGTTCTGACATTAAGTTTTGCTAGAGGCCTTATAAACTGCTGCGCACTCCACAGTGTCACGTCTAGAACTTGCAGGAAATGAAGTATAGAAAGTCCTGTTTTTGTCACTCCTTACGACATGGAAGCATAAAAAATTAATTAACTAATTTAAAACAATAATGTGCCAAAACCAGAAAATGCAGAAGATGCTAGAAATATAAAAGGACTAATGGTTTTGTCGCTTTTTAACACAAAAATAAGATATAATATTATTATGCTCATGATGACATATGGTTTTCATGGTAATTTATAATATACAATGAGAAAAAATATATAATAAACATACTTTAATGAGCTAAAAGTAAACGAATGCACATGACAATTTAATATTTGTTCTTCGTGCTGATATGCGTGAAAGAAATGGGTAATTGGTTTTCGATGTTTCTAGCGAATTGTCGTTTCTCAACCCTCATACATGATTGAAGTTATCATTCCACTTAGACAAGACCATGCGTTTTCCCTATGCACATTTAATGCCCTTTGGATTAGTTCCCTAGTTGGTCAAATAAACACTAAACAACCGTAGAAATTAGTTTGCTTAGCCCGAAGAAATGTCAGTTCGATTACCATGACCCGGCGGATACGTGTTCCCTTACAATGCCATCAAATCTATGAATATTTATAGTTACATACTACAAAACATGTGCAATTCTGAAAATAATAAGATGAAGACTGCTACTTATTTGCAATAAATTTAGAGCGAAAAATAGTTGCATAACCAAAATGGCACAATTTTAAAGCTAGCACAGGGATGAGGACGAAAATAGCCCTGTCAAAAAAATGCGGACGAACATGGTCAGGCGATTTAAAAAGTTTGACGTTTGACTCAACTCGCCTGTGCTAATTGCCCCTCGGAGCAAATGCAATTTGCGAATGGAACAAAGGCAATTTCAATACTTAGACAAATTTTCTGGCGGCTGAAATGAACTTGGTTGTTTTTCGCGTTTTTCAAACATGGCGGTTCATGTTTGGCTTAAGCTTAAAATTGTTTTTTGGACAATTAGTGTGTTTATACTTGTACTTTGTTTGTCTAGTGCACTTCATTTAGCCAACGAATGTGGGTAATTGTGGAATCGTGTGTATGTATAGTAGTACAAGATCTCTGACCTAAAGTCTTAATGAACGTCAGATTGTGATAAGTTTTGAAGTGTAATACCAATTTCACCATTGATTCTTCCTATAATTTGGTGGTGGTTACCTAGTATGCTGGTATATGTGAGTAGATAATGAATCCGAAAATAAGCATTAATTTTAATTTTCATATTACGCAATTAAGGGCGATTAAATGGCGCGTTCCATGGGCGATTTGGGGGCGATTTAAGGGCGGGTTAGTCGGCAAAAAAATGACGGCGGCAAATCGCCCAAAAAATTGCATTTGAAATAGCCCCCTAATTGCCAGAAATTTGCTGGCAAATTGAAGGGCAATTTGCGCATCCGAGTTGCCAAATAGCCCCCCGTTAGCCAGCAACTTGCCCTTTTTGAGTGGGAGCTGACCACCTCCGCACAGTTTGCTGCTTTCGACGCTCAAAAGCAGCCTCCTGGCAAACATATACCACCGTATGGAGTTTGACAGCGACCTACATATATGGGGCTTTAAAGCTATAAAGCCCCAAACAAAGAATTATGTTCGGCGCTATGCACACAATTCAAGCATTCTACATGACATTTTGCAACTTGCGGGATTATTAGATACAATATCATTCAGAAAATCGACACTTAGTAACCAAATACAGCTTTTAATGGTTCGATCCAAAATTATTGTTTTGTTTTTCATGTCAGTGATGCTGGCTGTACAGAGACGCCATCCTTGACATGGAGCTGCTCAAAACCTTTAGCACCCTGCATGTGTATTCAGGAGGATTAATGTCTTCAGCAAAGTGTCTTGGATAGAAATGAGTATTATTTTGACAAACCTCTGGGAAATTTTTTTTTATTTCAAAATTTTCGAAAATATGTTGTAATAAAAAAGTTGACGAGTGAGATAAATGTTATCATATCATGGGTGTTTCCATCATAACTTAGTATTAGAAGGAAATAGTATAAATTCGTGTAAATAAAACTCATTTTATAAGATTGAAGAGCGATGAGTGAAGAGTGAAGAGTTAAGCGTGAAGAGTGAAGAGTGAAGCGTGAAGAGTGAAGCGTGAAGCGTGAAGAGTGAAGAGTGAAGCGTGAAGAGTGAAGACTGAAGAGTGAAGAGTGAAGAGTGAAGCGTGAAGAGTGAAGAGTGACGCGTGAAGAGTGAAGAGTGAAGAGTGAAGAGTGAAGAGTGAAGAGTGAAGAGTGAAGAGTGAAGAGTGAAGAGTGAAGAGTGAAGAGTGAAGAGTGAAGAGTGAAGAGTGAAGAGTGAAGAGTGAAGAGTGAAGAGTGAAGAGTGAAGAGTGAAGAGTGGAGAGTGAAGAGTGGAGAGTGAAGAGTGAAGAGTGAAGAGTGAAGAGTGAAGAGTGAAGAGTGAAGAGTGAAGAGTGAAGAGTGAAGAGTGAAGAGTGAAGAGTGAAGAGTGAAGAGTGAAGAGTGAAGAGTGAAGAGTGAAGAGTGAAGAGTGAAGAGTGAAGAGTGAAGAGTGAAGAGTGAAGAGTGAAGAGTGAAGAGTGAAGAGTGAAGAGTGAAGAGTGAAGAGTGAAGAGTGAAGAGTGAAGAGTGAAGAGTGAAGAGTGAAGAGTGAAGAGTGAAGAGTGAAGAGTGAAGAGTTAAGAGTGAAGAGTGAAGAGTGAAGAGTGAAGAGAGAAGAGTGAAGAGTGAAGAGTGAAGAGTGAAGAGTGAAGAGTGAAGAGTGAAGAGTGAAGAGTGAAGAGTGAAGAGTGAAGAATGAAGAGTGAAGAGTGAAGTGTGAAGAGTGAAGAGTGAAGAATGAAGAATGAAGAGTGAAGAGTGAAAAGTGAAGAGTGAAGAGTGAAGAGTGGAAGAGTGGAAGAGTGGAAGAGTGAAGAGTGAAGAGTGAAGTGTGATGAGTGAAGAGTGAAGTGTGGTGGGTGAAGAGTGAAGAGTGAAAAGTAAAGAGTGAACATGTGCACGTGTTTAGGTACGAAATAGCGTGTTTGAGTTCGTACACGAAGTGTGGGTTTAATATGAGCACAGAACATTGTGTGCGATGTCCATTAGGGCATTGCAAAAAAAATATTTGTATTCTCAAAGGGCCCCCCTCTTATATTATTACAAATGTCAAAGTAAGCTCAGATGCCAAATTTCACATCATTTGGACAATTCTAGACTCCCGCCCACTTCGCTTGAAATTTTTGACATTGGTACTATGGGAAAATATGGAGGAAAAATATATCGAATACTATAACTTTTTCTTTTGTTTATTTGACACAGCTGCATGACTTAGCATAACTGAGCCTATGTTGGGTCTTTGGTAATTTTTACCAAATATCAAAAATAAAAGTTTATTTCCACTATGCCGGCTCTGGTTGACGCAGCGTCCTTGTCGTCATCGAAACTGCATTCATGTTGCTCACGGTCGGATGTTCTTATTTGTTTTTTGTGCTTACTGGACGCTGTTGTATATTGGTCTTCGTAGGCATCTTATTCTTTTCTGGTGGTGTTGGTTGTTGGTTTGGAAGCATTTGGTGTAATCGTTGTAACTTCGGTGTTCGTAACGGCAGTTAGTTTAGTGGCACTAAGCCCGATCGTTGTTAAGTTAGTGTTTGCTGCGCCACAAGTGCAATATAAGTTTTATAAGCGGCTATGAAACTTCCATAAAACCTCAATTGTCATTAGGGAATGAACTAAAAAACTTCGTAGCAGAAACGATGAATACATACTCGTACATTGCACGATCAATTTCATTATATTTACAAATTTATGTTTCAGTGCATGATATAAAAAATTTGGTAAAATTAATAAAAATGTAACGTTTCTGTTGAAATTTGTATTCTAAACCACTGTGTATCGGCAAAAATTTTAATTGAAGTAGGCGGTGGTCCAAAATTTTCATTATGATGTGAAATTGGCATCTGATCTTATTTTGACAAGGCACAGTACGAATGCCCTCCCCATATCATGTCGTGACAAATGTCTAAATAAGCTCACTGCGAATGAGAATTAAAAAAATATTTTGCAATGCCCTAGTGCCGTGTGAGGAGTTAAAATTGAATACAGTAAAGACTCGATTTTATCAGGCCCCGATTTTGTCATCCTCATATGAAAAAAATATTTTATGTGCGCTAACAGACGATACGAGTCATATTAGAGTAAACCCTTTCTGGAGCATATTTTTCTTGGCTTAAAAATGCAAAATATGCAATAATTCCACACTACAATACCCTAAGAGAATACATTAAGGGAAATTCATACCAAATAATCAGAAAGGGTTATGGGGCTACATCTGGAGATTATAGAAGAATATTTTAACAGCTTCGGATAATTAAACAGAAAATCAATGTGTCCCGGTTTGCTCAATATCCTTATTTTGTCAACCGAAAATAAACAAAGGAACTGATAAACACGGGTCTTCGCTCTAGTGAAAAGTGGAATGTGAAGAGTGCAGATCGAAATCTTCAGAATGAAATGTTAAAAGTGTAAGGTGAAGTGAGGGATTTTAAACGAAAAGTAAAGAGTAAAGTGTAGACTAAATATTTAATATTGGAGCGCAAAATGAGAGACAGTAAGAGTGAAAAATGCCTAGCGAATTAGTGTATTAGATTTCATGATGCTCGATATACTTTTTCTCCCGTGTAAAATCAACATTACTTGTTTGGGTTAATTTCCATTCTCATTATCTTAGAAACTATGACTTTTTCGCAGCAAGCACTCTAAATCCTAGTGGACATTTATCACAATCCATCACTCAATTTCAGCAAACTTCTTGCCCTCTAATTACGTATTCCTGACTGGAGCTACACCTAAAAACTTTGCCCTTCCGACATCTCAACAACCACAGAAATTGTGTGCTGAGCAGAAAGAAAAGGACCTCACCACGGCCTTTCGGTTGGTACTTTGCTCCGCACTGAACCGAAAAACAAATGGCACAAGTAAAGAAGTGTAATTTATTCTAATTAAACTATTAATCATCAGGATAAATGATTGTATTTTCCTGTCTTGGTCACGGTTTCAACCCTTTCGGAAGGTGCTTCATTCCACCCACATTCTCCGGTGCGTTCTTGAAGAAAAATTTTCTCTCCCACTCTTTCATACGGTTAACAAAAAAGCTAGAAAAGATCAACGAATATGAAGACGACAGAACTTAAAAGTTTTCCTAGCCGTCTCAGTCGCAAGAAAGGACGTTCCGAAAAAAACGAAGCAGCTAGCAGCACCCACTGTTTCGGGTGGTAACTCGATTCTTTGGTTGGTAGTAAAAGTACCAGTGTGTATGGGAAACTGACAAGAAAAATGTCCGACAAAGACCCATTTTCTTATCTTGTGCAGGAAAACTTTTAGCTTTCCACCGTCCGTCCCTGTGAGCAGTTAGCGTGTGGTTGGCCTGTGATGGTGTGTTCCGGTAACAGCTAAATATATATGAAGATGACGATATTTTGTCAACCCGACCCTTTTTCACGTCGCTGACACCAGTGCTCTTTAAACTTCATCGGCCGGTCTCAACAAGCTGAAGGAAAACACGTGAATGCTTCTTACCACGTGAATGGCTACCGTTTATGGTTGTGATACGAACCTGGACTTTATTTTGTATTTGGGCCCTTCCGTGACTGCACAAGAGTTTAAAGAGGGGGTAAGGTATTTTCGGTAAAAAATCCGTTTCTTATATGTTTTTTTACAATACAATTTCAAGTTTCTTTCGTTAATTTTCATATAATAACGTATCATTTGAGCAACATTTTCCAAATTTTCATGGCAAAATATTGAACTCTTGTAAATAATTAACTTGTTATTTGACCCTAATAAAATTGACCCAACATTCCAATTCGGTATGTAATTTTATTTCTTTAGCTGTACTCACGCGAGGCGACAAGACACACGCCACAAAAATATTCAATGTAATTTGTTCTAGCTATTCCAACGCGGCAACAGCAATGGTTTTAAGGATTTTTTGTACATTTCTTGTAGGTGCCAAATGACGGATTCCAGGAGAAACCATAAAAATTGACCATCGCCGATTCAAAACAAAACTTTGCAGTTGCGTTCGGTACATAAATATTCATGTTTTCCCTGAACAATTAGAACATTTTGATACCAGAGAAACTTTTGGAAAGGGTGTAGAAGTTTTTGCATGCAGTATTTTTAAAGGAATGTGGTTTGAACATCAAAAAAAGGTCTGCGCAAAAATGTATACATTGAAATTTTTTAACTTTTTGTATTTTACCAACAAGCGCCATAAAAAAAGGAAACGTTTTAAATGTTATTGCATCATTAGCATCAAAAATAATTCTTACAATAACATTAAAAATGTTTTGAAATTTCATACTAATTGACAGGCAAAACTGTATTTTTTTATTATTATTATTTTTCTATTTTTGTTAGGGGAAACTTTGCCACTGCGACCACTATTCGGGTTATTTTTTGTGACTGCTCCTGTTTGCTCTACATGTTACAAATTGCCCGAATCCAATGTAGATGGAAGCGAGTTGTTTGTTTGTCAACATGTGTCATCCCAACCGAGTAGTGCATTATTAATGTAGCTGAGGATCCGTTTGGGACAGGTATGCCATACCTCGTGAGGCGTCATAAGATGCCTTCCGAAGTATCGTTCCCTTCGAAGAAATAGTACTGCACAATGGCAGAGAATATGTTCCGAGTTCTGGGGCTCGTAGTTACAGAATTGACAAATATCATCTTGACTTTTGTCAATTTTTTCAGATGATACATAGCAGGACAATGTCCCGTAAATATACCTGTGATTATATGTAAATCTTTTCGTTTTAGATTAATGAGTTTTTTGGCTCTCGTTGTATTTGGATGTATGAATTTCTTAGCTTGTCGAGCGCCTTCTACGTTATGCCAGTCGTTTAGTAGTTGGTCTCTTGTCCAAGCCGAAAGTTCTAGTTTGATGGCATAGGTAGATATGCCTAGGAATGGTTCTGGTGCAACAAACTTGATTAATAAACCACGCCTGGCTAATTCATCGGCCACTTCGCCACCATCGATTCTTTGGTGGCTAGGTACCCAGAATATCAATACTTAATTCCGCGTTGCCAGTTGTTGTAATGATGTGATTAGCTCCTAAATCAGCTTGGACTCACATTTGGACAACTTTAATGCCAACAGGGCTGCTTGGCTGTCCGAAAAGATTGCGATTTTTGCATGTCTGTAGTTTAGTTTTCTAAAGACCTCCGAGCAGGTGTATATTGCATGTATCTCGGCCTGGAAAACTGTAGGCCACCTTCCCAATGATATCGCTTGTTTAATTATTGGTACGTAGAATCCCGAGCCAGTCAGCTCACCTATTTTTGAGCCTTCCGTACAGAATGATATTGTAGCTTGAGGTAGTCTAGGGCCCCTACCTCCTATATCTGACGATCCACTATGGTGACCTCATATGAGATAACGAAGTTCGGTTTAGCTTTCATTTTATTTTGAACTGTTGTCAAGACAGGGTCTAGTTTGAGTTACTTTATTAACTCAGGTGACCATTTCAATCCCCATCGAATAGTGGAATAAGTTAATCGTGGTCGTGTAGGACCAGTAAGCCAACCTCGGTTTGAGACCCCAAGTTTTCCCGAAGAGTTTACTATACGCCCACAGTGCTGTTGTTGCTTTATTAATGGCGTATGTCAGGTGCGAGTTCCAATCCAGTCTTTTGTCTAGGATAACACCTAGGTGTTTCGCTTCTTCTGCGTAGTTGTGTAGTTCCACCTACTTCAGTTTTTTCCTATTGGAAAACGGTACAATAACCGTTTTGCAGGGTACACGTTGAGTCCATGAAGCACCATGTCATGATGAAGTTCAGGGCTAATTGAATCCGATCGCTTAGTGCAGATTCATGTTTTCTCCTCACAATTAGGACGATATCATCTGCATATTCAACAATCTCGAAACTCATTTCAGTCAGATCATTGAGAAGATCGTCCACCACTAGCGACCAGAGCAGGGGTGATAGCGCATCTCCCTGGGGAAAGCCTCTATTGGCTGTTATAGTTGCTTTCGTGTCTCCCAACGTTGCTGTGATCGAGCATTACAACGACGTCTCGTTGAATGAATCCTGTAGTTGGCAAGAGTTTTAATGCTCTGTTTATCAAAACTGCAGCCCTTGGAGTTTGCTGGTCGTTACAATACACTATCTTGTGAGTTGAGGGACTTAAGCCAAAGATTTTGTGCTTATTTTCCCACGGCTCCTGTTGAAGAGCGATGTCTAGTCGCTCTTTGGTGAACCTGCGGGCAAGGACACTTGCGGCACTTTTTGCATGGTAGAGGTTCATTTGAATGCAGCAAATGCTGTTCATTGTTTCGGTGTTTCTTTACCGACATTTTTTGGCGCAATGCTTCGTCCTCTTTATTGTACCGACGGCTGCGTGCCGTTCGACGTTCCTGAGCCGCATATGGCAGGGTGCTTTTGTGTATTGCTCGTGAGACAGGCTGCCACCGATGCGCTCGTTAACGTTGCTGAAGGATTGCTATGATCAGAAGTCCGTTATGAGGTGCTCCGTGTTGGATCACCCACAGAAGTTTTAACAGTTCATGCTTGCCTAGAACTTCCACGTTCGGCGAAGACCGAGGCCCCCTTAAACTGGCGCATTCTAGCCCCTCTAAATACGGAGTTCAGCTGGTTGTGTTGGCCGATTATCAGTTTCGCTACCTCATCTACCGCCAACACAAGCTCTATTGTTTTGAAGACCGTAGTTCTCTTTACAGCCCTCCAGCATTCTGTGCAGAAATAGTTGTTCTGATTCAGTACCAGACGGAGGTTATGCGCTGCTCAGTTTTTAGTGTCTGTTTGGGATCCTGACCCTTGATCTTTTTCGGTTGCGGTTCCTTCCTGCACCCATTATTGTTTCTGTGAATCCGTGTTCGTTGAACACTGTCACTTGGATGGTGATACCCTATTGGCATTTTTGCCGGCTCTAGCGCTTCAGCAGGTTTGTGGCCGTTTCTCAGCAGCCAGTGACGAGTTCTTCCTGCTCCTCTTGTTTTATTCTCGGAGCCTTCCGACCCACCGGTTGATCCGCCGGGCTGGTCTGTGACCTTCCTAGTCACTGTCCAATCCCCGTCTCTATCTGGAGAGCGAGAATGGACGAATTGCAGGAATCCTCCAATGAGCCGCTAGGGAAAAAAGTCAACTCTGTCAGAGCCCCGCTTGACAGGTTAAGGGCAAAAATACTGTGGGGTACGCCCTGGTGCACAACAGGCTCCGTGAGCGGCTTAGTATTTGTCAACACTTCGGATCCCAGTCCTAGTTTTACGTAGGGTTGGGGTTCGATGTGATGATGCCCCCCCCCCCGTGCCATCCATCCCTCGGCACGGGTTGCGTCACACTCGCCAGTATCTATTTTAATCCGCCTAGTCACCTCATCATCAGCAGTAGAGCAAAAATTTTGCAGTGGTGTAAAAATGGCATACACATCGATATTTCTGCCCTACAATACCGTATGGCGAGAGGGCATACCTCGGCAGCTTGACCGCTGGGGACTCCTAGGAAGCTGTGGTCTCTACATACCAACCGTGGCTTCCTACAAAACCACCTATTTCGGGTTGAACTTGGCGACAGCGAATTCGGACCATACACCGAGGAAAACAGAATACTCCACGATCCGTGCTGGCGGTCACCCTTTTCCTCATCAGGGTGAACTCCATATTTGCTACCCTCTCCAAGGGTACATTCATCTACGTTGACGCCAACGACATAGTAGTGGTAGTAGTGGCTACAAACTGCAGTCAACGCCATCTTCAAGTGGGCAACCTCTGTCGGTATCCGGTTTTCCACCTCTAACAACTTCTATACCAACGTTTGCTCCACATTTCATCGAGCTATCGACCGCCTCATCCTTGGAGTCACACTGGACCGAAACACTTCTTTTGCTTCCCACATTCGGCAATGGCAACACCGCACTCCAAATAAGTGCAACACTGATCCATAGCCAGATATATTATGGAATCTAAATCACTGGAAATAACACAGACCTGGCCCCACTCTATCACGGGTCCATCTGGATCGCATGCATCGAAGTCTCTGCCGAGCATACCAATGGAAAACGCCTACGTGGAGGCCGGCGTCCCACCATTCCGCTCAAAAATCGCCCTAGTCATCCTCCGGCGTGCGCTGAATGTCCTCGGATGGACGTGCGGAGGTGCCCTTCCCCCACTCGTCCGGCTGCATCGGATATGGCCCCGTCCTTGGAACGCCCAACCTCCCCACATTGACATATTCCTGTCCCAGACCCTTTGGGTCGGAGGAGCCCTCGGTGTTGCGATGCTTCTAGAATCACACCCGCATTTATACGGACGGATCGAGGAAGGACGGTGAAGTAGGAGTTAGAGTCAGCAACTGCGAAACAGGCTCATCTCTCCGTATATCGCCTCCATTGTTCGGCATTTTCGACCTCTTCGATACCGTTTAAACCGATACCCACCGCGTTCACTCCAGCAACGGGCTTTCACAACAATATTCGGCATAAGAACCGGACAACAACCCACTCACGTACCGGAACGGCCATCCCGGCCAGGATACCCAGACTCTACCCTCTAACCGTGGGACCTCTGTCGCTCCCGGATCGGGTGCTGAAGAGGTTCCAAACCACCAGATACCAACAGCCCCCAGTATATACCAGAAAATTATCATATAACAATGATATGTAACTATATTAACGAATGGATACAGACTAGATACAAGATTGGATATTAATTTAATGGTTTGCAGCAGGTGAGTAGATGTCAAAATCTGACGTCGAATTCACTTTTACAATCAAACTGACAACAATTAGAGATGCGAACAAATGCATTTACAATACTAGCGTCTCCTTTTGAGTTTTTGACGTACGCCAGTCGGTCCGACTGGCGAATCAAATTCTTTAGTTGGACAGAGGCTGTGGCCTAACCAGCGACTCACGGCTGTATTGCACTTGATAGCTAGGACAAACTTTCCCAAAAACCTGTGTAAACATTTAAATCAAAATAAGTTGAAAATCACCATCGTATACAGGTTCGCATGCGTGAATCACTACTGTATCCAAGTTTGCACACAATTCCCGTATAGCGATTACTGGCCGATCGAAGCGCCGACCTGTGGCAAGTTGCTACTTGCTGTTGTCATTTCAAAGCGACAGTTGACAGCTTTACTTGTATGTCAGTTCTCAGTGCTTGCAGGCATTTGAAAATATTTACAGACTATTTAACATTTCGCTGCAGATCTGACACAAAAGAATCTGGCATCCCTGCTTGAAATGCATATGTTTTGACAGCTCGTAGTTTTCAGTGGCAGTTTGCTTTGCTCGCTCTTTGAAAATACGGAGTCCAGGTTAGTGGGAAGTACCGAAGACTACTCTTTCCTTCCCCCATACAAACGAGAAGCGACAGAGGTTACAGCGTCTCTATTGGAGGAAGGTAGGAAGCCTTATGTAAAAGTGTATATGTGTGTGTGCATCACTATGGGAAGTACCACCTCCCGAGAAGCACCGTTTGTTGACTAGCAGTTTCTGCAACATAATTAGTTGAAAAGAAATGTACATCAACCATTATTCAACTGATTTACCAACCAAAAAAGCGCACCAGCAAAAGTTAATGGTTATGCAACAAACCGAGGCCATTACATGTTGCAAGTGTTGCTTGCGCTTTACCCGCAAGTGGCGTTGCTGTTACTGTCTCCAGATTCTGGACAGAGTTGCCAGTCTTCTTGATATGCAGTCTTCGGAAGTACGCAATAACACCGATTGCCGTTTCACTTTCAAATGCTGGCAATCAGATGGCAGTCACATCAACTAGAGCCCTCTAGGACTATGGTTGATATCAAACCTGTCCAACATACGTATCATACATAAGTATCTATTCAGATTTGTGACTAAATTGTTAGTTTTATCTGACCCAATATTTCTAACCCCTTAAGCATATTTTCCACATTTTATGTTCACAACTGTCGCTTTAGTTAAGACATCAAAACTATCACAAACTAACCCATACTGACAGTAACTAAATACTATAAACTTTTCCCCCAACAGTTGCTGGCAGAAAACTTCTCTAGAGCAAACGGTAAAGGGCAAAACGTGAACGGCTGAATTTATGGATGTGCTCACTTCTTTAGCACCTCAGTTTCGTTACTAGGCGGCGGCTGTATAGGTACAATCGCTGCGTTCTGTAACGTCGCGTTGGTTCTGGGATGGTGGCGGGACGCACAGAACGGATGTGAGGTTGTGCATGCCAGGACTTCCGGTTAGATATCGGTTGTAAAGGACCGGACGGGAATCCATGGTTTCACACGTGCATGAAGCTTTTGATCAGTGCACAGGCTGGCCCGGAGTGTAGATTCCGAGCACGTGTGTTTGTGTGGGAGGGCAGCTCGGATGGGTTGGGTTGAAGTTTTTTTTCTCTTCTTTCATGCTTGTGAACCAAAAACGCCAACATTCAGCGCTAGAAGGTGAAGTTTCCTGCCTTTTCCTTAACCAAATTGAATGGTGTGTTGCTACCCGACCGCTTGCTTCTCATATGCTACGTCTCTAGTGAAGCAGTATCACATTGTGGCGGAAATTTATGATGTCTTAAAGTTTGTGACTTCTCTCTGTAGCGCGCAGCTAAGGAGTAGTTTTGAACTTTGGTATTGCCTTTAGTTTTAAGTTTTCCTACTTTTATTGCATAAAAGATTTTATAGACCCTCATCGTTCAGTCGTGGTCGCAATAGATCTTGACAGATTTGGAGAGCTTTTTCACATTTTTCTTCTGATGAAAGAACTGATAATAAAGAAAAGTTTTAGTCGAGATGATTTTCCAATAATGACATATGAAACTTTCATTCTGCTGAACAATTTTCCAAACATAGAATTGTCTCTAAACGAGCACCGATTGCCGTTTGCTGGCTCGACAGATTCTCCAAATGCAGCACCAAAACTGCACTCACAGACATCGGGGCTCCTGATTGGCTGGTAGAAAATTCCAGTCCAGCAGTGAACGTGTTGCAAATAATTGGTAAATTGGCGTCGTTTACAATCCCAGGTTCTCGGAGCAGCACAATAAAAGACTAAATTGTCTCATCGGCGCTGATTAAATTAAAGCTGACTAAGTTTTATTCCATCCGATAGCGCTGTGCAGATGTCACTCGACAAAAACACATTCGCCATCAGTAAAAATCTGCCTTATTCATTGGGAGGAGGGAATCCGAAGATTGGATTCCGTTCACTCGGTGGCATTGCTGACCTCTGAGAAAGCACCATAAAACTCGGATCTAATTGGACCGACCAAATTAGCTTTCCCAGCTGCTTCTGCCGGTCGACTTAAATTGATATTGATGCCTTTTATTTCTCAACGCAGTCCGTGATTCAATGCCCTACACGTTGCTGAGCTTGCAATTGGACGGATCGTCACGGGTGGAATATTAGTGTGAGACTGCCGGTTCTTGGTACATCCCAAAGAGGCAGGATGCAATTACTTGAGCTCATTGTGGAAATTACTGCGCTGTCAGCTCGAAACCAAGCAAGCTAGAAGGAGGAGACTTCTTACTTTTATATGATGGCGGTGTCGAGGGTTGATGTGATTTCGGAAAGCATGGAAAGAGAGTGTAAAAATCTAATCAATCCTTAAGATTGTCTATATTTCTACGAAAGATACCTCAAATCCGGGAAATTTAATAATATATTGCAAAGCAATGATTTAAATTTTAAGTTGATTCATACATGAATCTAAAAAGTTCGCAATTTTATAAATTACACGGTGCTACAGTGATTTTGTACTTTTCAAATGAGTATGGGTTATAGATCTTATCAAATTGAACACAAAATAATGTATCATGTTGTATACCGTCAAAATCTTGATTTATAGCTTGATAACACTATTTTTCGCGACTTTCGGTACTGAAAAAATTTCTCCGCTCTCATTTTTAAACCGATTTGTAATTTTTTGAGTATTTTGGAAAGGCAAGGAAATCACTTTTCCAACGGTATGCAATGTTATGATCATTTTTTAAAAATACTATGCGGTTTTGGGACAACAATATGAAAACAAGCAATATTTTGAGTGCCGAAGAGGGCACTTCTGAGAATGATAAGAAAAAAATACGGACAGTTGAATCTGAATATTGATGGTTTCTAGGAAGGCGTATACGAGGGACATAAAGACGAGGTCGCGGCTTGCCAATACATCTCGAGCCGAGACATTGGGTGATCTTTCTCGGGCCCGAAGGGAATCCAATAGTTGAGTTCTGGCAGAACAGTACTCGGTGCATACCCAGACAATACGTCGGAGATGAACGTCCAGCGTGTAGTGATTGGACATGAGCCGAGACTCCACACGATTGAAATCCCGACCCATATCGATCCCCCTGAACCAAGGTTTCGTCGTTACTTCGGAGATTATTGAATATAGCCACCTTCCTAGTTCCCCATTGCTCCTTGAAGTTTGCTTACTTTCAAGGGTTCTCTGATGAATAATACTGAAAAATTCGCTGAAGCAAATTGGTCTTGCATATATGTCACCTTCCAAAGCGCCCGCTTTAGCTAGAGTCCGATTCTTCATTACCTGGAATGGAGCAATGCGAGTTTTCTGCAACGAAGTATTTTCGTGCATTGTAAATAGTAAGTTTCGTTCATTTCATGAACAAGAATGGCCGTATGGTAAACGGAAGCTTTCGTAAATTTTACACATTTAATGTACACTGCACGAATGTTATCGTTGATAACGACATTATTTTTCGTGAATGAAATGAAATGTTTTGTTTATTTTAATAAACGTTTGTGTATATTACGAACGATTTCTTTGGTCGCACGAAATCTTTTCATTTATTTTAGAAAAGTTTTCGTATTTATTAGCCTCTTATTGTTTTCAGTCGATCTTTTGGGATCGATGTTTTTTTTATTTAAAAAAATCGATGCGGCCAAATCGATTTTATTGTGATACGAAGAAATGGCCGCTTGATTGAAGAACGAAAGTTTTCGTAAATTTTACTTATTTAGTTTTCATTGCCCGAAAGTTATATTATTTTTCGAAACGATCTTTTAGGATCGATGCTTGACAGCACCGATATTGCTCCGGCAGAGAAAAACTCAAAATTATTCATACAAAATCAACGAGCAGTTCACGACGGCTCAACTGATTCTGTACTGCTCCAGATTCTGAATCAACTGAAAGCGAAAGAGCTTTAGGAAATCTTTCTGCAACCGGCGGACACGGATACGACTACTAAATAGTCAGACAACAACAATTATCTGACGAATAGCAACAATGGCTCCCTATTGCTCTTTTGACGTGGACGGTTTGACGAATATTATAAAGATATTCGTATATAACAGCGAACGACTCGTTTGCTGACTGAAGCTGTTTCGTAATAAGCTAACGAAAGTCATTTCGTGGTTTTCACGAAAAACTCGTAATAAAAAATAAGTGTTTCGATAGAACTACGAACGATTCATCATATGTACGAAAAACTCGTACATTTTATGAAAGTTGTTTGTACGAAATTAATTCCTAGCGATTTACGAATATATTCTATCAGTGTGGGGTCTTAACACTGCGGCTGCCCAGGAAAGTGAAAATCGTTGGTTTCATGGACGATGTGTCACTAACGGTGAGACACTTGAAGAAATAGAGGTGTCGGTGATGGAAACAATAGATGCGATCGAGAGTTGGATGAATGGGTCAAGCTGCAAATAGCTCACTGCAAGACGGATTTGTTGTTGCACAGGCTCACCATCGAAGGGCTTGTGAATGCATCGAAGCGTGCACTGAAGCAATTGGGAGTGATAATCGACGACTGATTGAGCTTTAACAACCACGTTGATTACACATGCGAAATGTCGGGTCTTTATCTAGTGTTTCGTCATCGATACTGCGATATAGGGCTCCTGCTTGGGGTGCGGCGCTGAAAACCAAGTGAAACCGCGAAAAGCTGAACAGGACGCTTCGACTGCTGGTCGTACGAGTTGCGATTACGTGCATTACCCTGACGGAGAATACCAAGTGCTTCAATCAATGAAACGTCAGAAACGTGAGGAAGATGATGAGAATCGATTCGATGGTGACGCAGCAGCAGGAATGGGATAATACGGAGAAAGGAAAGTGGATCTACCGGCTCATCCAAACCTGTCGACGTGGGTCAATAGAAAGCACGGAGAGATGACCTTCCACCTGAAACAGCTCCTACCGAGCCACGGCTGCTTAAGGAGTATCTTCATCGGTGTGGGTACGCAACGTCAACACTGTGCCTGGAGCGTCTTTGAATGTCCGAGGTTTGAAGTCTTTGAAAGTCCGAGGAGAGTCTTTGAATGTCCGAGGTTTGAAGTGACGTGCAAAGAGCTACTTAAAACGGGAGGACCGGACATCAATCCGGATAATGTAGCGACGTAGAGACGTGGAACGCAGTAAACAGAGATATGATGTTGATCAGTGATTCTCAACCTGGGGTCCATATTGAAATTTCAAATCTTGTTTCTTAACAAATTGAAAATAACATATTCATAGCATATAAAATTGATGTTTATCTGTGGGGGTCCGCAGCAACCCAATGTGATATCTAAGGGGTCCGTGGTACGAAAAAGGTTGAGAACCGTTGATGTAGATCATGACCGTCTTATAGCGGAATGGACATCGAACAACGGTTTCGGGAGAGCAATCACCGCCAGGGAACTCTCCGCAGGTATAAGCTAAATCCACCGCCGAGGACTAGTCGAATAGACTGCAACAGAGCAGCGAGTATGGGTCGTCGAAACGCCAGCGAACCGGACGTCACGCTACATGAGGATTCGACAGACCAAACACGGCACTCCACCGGTTGTTCCGATAGAAAAATAGCGTAAACCAAAGAAGAATCGATATTGGGAAAACTTTTTTCACCAGGGAACTCTTCGTTAGCGTAAGCTAGATTCACCGCTGGGGACTAGACTGAGTAGACAGCGACGAGACACCACTAGTCGCGGGTCATCGGCGCACCAGTGCATTGGATACCCTGCTTCACTTGAATCACCGAACTGACCTCGGCACCTAGCTCATTAGCTCGAACTCGGGAGAACTTCTCTCGCCGAGGAATTCTCTGTCGGAGTAGGTCAGGTCCATCGTCGGGGACTAGACCGAGTTGTTCGCGAACAAGTCGAGGACTGAATGGACCATCAAGGAAGTAGTGCTAAATGGCCCAAGAAGAGAACTAAATGGCTTAAAGGAGTTGCGGTGCTAAATGGCACCGGTTACGGAGTCAAAGGGCTCAAGAAGTTGTGGTACTGAAACCAAACAAGAATCGGTATCGGGAGAACTTCTTTTGTCTGAGACCTCTCCGTCAGCTTACAGTCAGATTCACCGCCGGGAACGAGACCGTGTAGACCGCGACGATACACCACCAGTCGCGCCGGGGCTCCAGCAAACCGGATGCCCTACTCTACCGGAATCGCCGAAATGACCGCAGCACCTGGCTGGTTGGCTCGGATTTCTCTCGCCGGGGAACTTTTCGTTGGAGTAGGCTAGATCTATCGTCGGGGACTAGACCGAGTAGTTCGCGAACCAGTCGGAAGCTCAACGAGGAAGTGGTACTGAATGGCACAAGGGAACTGAAGGGCTCAGTAAATTAGACTGTCTGAAGTTTGCCGCCCAGATTGTCCTCGTAGGGGAAGAGCATTTATTCTATACCAACAGCTAGCTTTCCTACTTTGACTACCCAAACCCGTTCCCTGAGTTGTTGGTTTTTGAACATTTTTTTCCTGCTCAGAATGTTTTTGAACATTTTTTCATATATATACAAAAAAAAATTCATATCCCCCCCGAAAAATTTTCTTACTACACCACTGCCCAGCTGGAGGGCCCAAGCAGACAAATTGCCCAAGGTATCTTGCAATGGTCCTTGCAGATTGATGGCTTTGTGTCCTGTAATAGAGACCACACCGTCATCTGCAAGCTGCCTTAGCGTATAGGAATTGATATTCGTCAATGACATTCACGTAAAAGTTGTAGAGAAGGGGGCTTAGACATAAGCCCTGCGGAAATCTCATGTAGCTAATTCGAGATGTCGATAAATCACCATGCGAAAAATGCATTTGTTTTTCAGACAGCAAGTTTAGCAAAAATTTGTTTAGAGTCGGTGAAAGACCATGCTGGCGCAGCTTCTCAAAAAGAATTTTGATAGAAACTGTATCAAAAGCCCCCTTTATAACTAGGAAAACTGATACCATCTGTTCTTTGCTAGCATAAGTCATTTGAATTTCTGTTGAGAGCAACGCAAGACAATCAATCGTCCCTTCGCCTTTGCGGAAACCAAATTGTGTATCTGATAGTAAGCCATTTACTTCAACCCAATTGTCGAGGCGAAACAAGATCATTTTCTCGAACAACTTTCTGATACAGGACACCATTGCTATCGGTCGATATGAGTTGTGGTCGGAGGCTGATTTTCCTGGTTTTTGGATGGCGATGACCTTCACTTGCCTTCAGTCATGAGAGACATTATTACTCTCAAGAAACACAAATTCTACAAGCGTCTCTTGGCCGAGTCTGGCAGAGGACGCCCACTAGAGTTCGCTTCTGGTACGCGTTTAGTCTGAGCATGAATCGAGGATCAAGCCAGTTAGGAACCCGTACTCTTCCTCCGGAGGAAGCTCTCGTGTCGACTCTACTTTTCCGGATATCGCGGACGCGTAGCTCTTTCAATCAATATTTCGTGTGAAGTCATACGAAACATTGATTGTTTTCGGTGGCCCTGAACCGTTAGCAATATTAATTACGATTGGCAGATGGTCGCTTCCGTGGGAATCAGAGACTACCTTCCACATGCAATTTAACCGCAGCGATGTCGATCAGTGGGACAGGTCTAAGGTGCTCGGACGCGCTGGAGGGGCAGGAATCCGTGTCATTTCACCCGTATTCAAAATGGTCATATTGAAGTTGTCGCAAAGCTTATAAATTGAGGTAGATGGATTATCGTCATGAAGGCAACCCCATGCCGTACCGTGGGAGTTCAGATCACCCAAAACTAGCCTCGGTGTGGGGAGGAGTTCCGCAATATCGCAAAGCCGTCGGTGGCTAACTTAGGCTCTAGGGGGGATGTAGGTGGAAGCAATGCAAAGGTCTTTGCCTTTAATTCTGGTTTGACAAGCGACAACTTCAATACCTGGTGTCGAGGGGAGGTCGATTCGATTGAAAGAATAGGACTTTTTGATCCCCAAAAGTACTTCTCCGCAAGAGTCTTCTCGACCCAAGCGAATAATATTAAAATCGTGGAAGTGTAGGTCTATTTCCGAAGTAAGCCGAATGCATCGCATTTCAAGTTATTTAGTAAGATTTAAGGACGATTCAGACGATACATCAGCTTCCGTCAACGTCAACGGAACGTCACCGTTCCGTCAGGATAAGTTACATGCACTTAAATGGAGGCATTCACACACAACATCAACGGCACGGAACGTTTTGACGTACGGCACGTGTGAACGGGCGCAAGAGAAAAATATTTAACTTATCCTGACGGAACGGTGACGTTCCGTTGACGTTGACGGAAGCTGATGTATCGTCTGAATCGTCCTTTAAAGGAATCGATTTTCGGGATAATGCTTCTGCAATTCCACTGTAGAACAGTTATTAAATCAGTGGCCTCGCTAGATGAATTAGCCATCGAAGAATACAATTGCTGAAAAGAGGGGCCATTTCGCAGTGAACTGCATCAAGTATGTTTTTATTGCGGGGAGAAAGCTTATCAAGATGCTTTTAAGAGGGTCAGAAATACTCAGTGCTGTAAAAATACAATGTCAAAGAAATTTATTAAGCCAGCGCTGGTTTCTTTCTCTGGCTGAGATATGGGAACACTTGGGGTTTTTGATGTACCTGGAAGTGCTGGAAACTCCTTTTCTGAGCTCAGATTGTTGAGACCAGGAGCGACTTGCTCCGGTTTTGTACCAGTACTTCCTTGAGTAGTTATTTTAGGGCTGCCATGAAGAGACACCTTCTGGCCTTTACGACGAAGCTTGGAAGAGAAAATGTTGCTCCTTTTTCTATTACTTCTAGGCACAGCAGAAGATGTTCCCTCCTGGGGTTCATCACAGTCGCCTTCGTCAGTAGACAAGTTAGTATGGATGCTCGTAGAGGCCGGTGGCGTAACTATCTTAAGCATTTCTGGAAAAGATCGCTTAGAGCGTCCCTGAAGGTGGAAACCCACAGTAGAGACACTTTTCGACATCCCTTTCACAGGAATCATCCGCATAATTCCCACCGAGGCTGTGTTTCCCAATTGTGTGCAATTAGTACAGTTCATGACCCGCGGCACAAAGGAGCGAACAGGTAGGCGAACCTTGTAAATGAGGTGGTAGAAATTCTCTTTAATCTTATGATGTGATCTATATTCGGCGAATAACGCCTCGTCAAGAATTTCCTTTAAAAGTGTATTTTCATAGTTGCCTTGTTGACTCTATTAAAATGCGATAGAAATTTCCGCCATTTTCGAGCTTTTATCGAAAATCACAACAAATTCCCTAAATGGAAACATAGGGCATCCATAGAGCATTGTTATGAATTTCACAAGACTATTTATAAAAACCATTATATCTATCATGTTTCATCTGCAATGCAATATTACAACAAAATAGTTTTCAGAAATGGGTGATATTTTTACGAATTTCATAAGACTGTCTTATGAAAATAACAAGTGATGCATATGTTAAATTTCCCCTCCAAATTATAAGACAAACTTATAAATTCCATTTATTATCTTTCAGTCTGAATGTCAAGTCGTTCTTATGGATTTTCAAAGTGGATTTTGCTCAGCGTAGAATTCAAAATTTTATTACGGCTTTCAATTCAGAATTCAAATATCTATATACCATTAATATCCATTAACATGAATTTGAATCCTGTTTAGAAGCATATCATATATGTAATTGAAAACACAACAAAAATCAAATGCTCATAAAAACCAATCCTGATTTGTTGGAGAATTTCTATCGTAACTCAATGCATTAAAAATTATTGAAATGTTTTCAGTAACGAAATGTTCTAGCTTTTTTATCTCTACATCTTGCTTCGACCATATTATGTATGCTTCCTGACGATGATGTTTGTGTACAACATATTTGGTTTTCCACATTACACTTTCAAGTACCTGGTTTAGAGTTTGACCGATACATCCTTCTATAACCTATTACTTAATCCCCCGAAATAAGGCCTCGACTCGGTAGGCTGCCTGTCGCCACCGCTGCGCCGGGAGTGTAACATTTTACTACGATCCCAAGTTTGTTTTATTTTATTTATGATTTTATGATAGCTTCTAGCAAACTCTTTCAACGCATTTGCCAGTTGCATACACAGCGTTGGCACCATTTTTCAGGAATCGTTGCATGCCTTAGTAATTTCCAGCAAAAGTCAGGCCATAAAAAACCAACGTACTCTGCTCAGCGTCATAAATTTTATGCCAAACCCGAAATGAGCCAAAAATTGGATGAGAAGCTGTAAGGATGTGCGAAGATGTCATAAATAAAAACGATTCATGTGTGGTTTTGGGGACGGAGTGCTGTTTTATTTATTTTACTATTTTTATTGGCCAAAATTTCGTACTCTGCCTGTTTTGTGTGTATGCCCTATTCGGAAAACTTTGCCAGTAATAAATCAAAAATCGCTTTTTTGAAGAAGGCAATGTGGCTTAAAACATTATGCTTTTTCGTGCATGAGAGCAAGCAAAATTCAAAGGGCAAAAGTGCGTAAATCTTTTTCACAAGTCATTGAAATTAAAAGTTTCTCATATGTTTAATGCCTTCGTACCGTCGCCTTTAACCGGAAAAGGAGATGTATATATATTTATGTAGCACATTTGCTTGAATACGAAATTCAGGATATCCGAAGGTTTGAGCTCATTTTTTATCATCGAGTGATGCATAAACTGCGTAATGCATATAATATATAAATAGCATCAAGGTATACAAAATTGCTTAATACAGAAGCATAAAATCATTATGTTTGAGTTTCGGTTTTAATCAATAAAGATCAATACAAAGGTCATCCCGTCAAAACAGCTGATATCTTTTGTTGTCTGGGTCTTTAAAATTCTTATCCACGCTGTAAACCAGCCTCCGGTCATAGTAAGCTATTCAAACTCAAACCATTCAAAGAGAATTCCTTTGTCGTCAAATTCGTAAAGCCCACCCTATTCATCTTTTCGAACGTAAACATCGTCGAAACATCGCATCGAACGGAACGCATTGTTTGACAGTAGTCGAAGCGGCGCGCATCAGCTGACCGAACAAAAAGCGGAAACAAAACTAACTGACTCACACAAGAAACCGCTATCCAAGTGTGCCTCTTCACGATACGAACAATGAAGCATGTATTTGTTCCATATTCTGCTCTCGCGAGCGCGCGACTAGCGGTCACCCGATATCGTGCGGTCCTTTTTGTTCTCCCGCGAAATGGCTCGCGTGAAATGCTATCCTTTGTTCCGTCTCCTTCCAGCGGATTAGCTCTGTACAGGCCACCATCGCAATTCTTTCTGCTTGTGATTCCGCGAAGGACAGTCCCTTTTATTAGCAGCGTTTCTTTTCGACGGTGTACGGTGTAGAACAAAGTGCTTTTATTTCGTAATTCAATTAGAACATTATCGCCTTTATTAGGGTTAATAGTAAACAATCGATCGATTGTTGTTTTGTGCTCGGGTCGTGTGTGTTTACACAGTGAAATATTTGCGTGAATGAACGCCGCCGATTCTAGTGTCCACGACTTTTCCGTTTCTGTGGCAAACGATCCTATCGAGCTGGCGGAGCAAACAATTCATGGCGAGCTGCAAGGTTCAGCGATCTCGGTCACTATAGATGACAGCTGGCCAGGACATATTCTAGTCGAAGGGACCGACGAATTTGGGTGAGTGTTTTTGTACTTTCTAGCACCGAGAGTGAATTGAACTGCTAACTAAAAGCCATGTTGTGAGGTCGGCCATGAAATGAGTGGTGTGATTAAAACGCGATTCAGCTTTCATCTACGGAAAAAAAAACGTCAACGCCAGGTCATCGTTCCGATGGAATGAATTGAATGCATTTATAATGTACCAATTCACACGTTGTGTACGTCAATTCAGGTTGAACAGAGAAAGCACAAAAACCGTAAACGAAAGCAGTTTTTCCACACCTTCATAAAAATAAATCAGCAGTACTGTAACAACATTCTACATAAGCTGATTGATTTTTATGATCTATAGCGGCCCTTACACGTTCAATATTTTTGTCAATACCAGTATTGACGATATTGTTACAATATTTCAGTCCCGTTTGAAATCCACATCGTCAATAATTTTTTTTCTATTACACGTACAATACTTTTGTCAATACTCTCTAGTATTGACAAAAATATTGAACGTGTAAGGGCCGCTTTACACGTGCAATATTTTTGTCAATACACAGTATTGACGATATTGCTTCAATACGTCAATACCATTTGAAATTCACATTCGTCAATACGTCAATACTTTCATTACACATGCAATACTTTTGTCAATACTCTCTAGGATTGACAAAAATATTGAACGCGTAATGGCCGCTTAAATATCACACGGTGTGGAAAAAACTGCTTTTTTCGTTTTCGATTTTTGCGCTTTCTCTGTCCAACCTTAACTGCATACAACTAATTTTGATGTGTAGTCGACCTAATGTGCCGGTGACGGAATGTTGACGTTTCGTGTAAATTGCACTTAATGCAATTTATGAACAAGGTAACTGTAAGGCATAACTTTAGGCGTATTAAGTACTATTTTCATCTATTCGATTCGATTCAGGTATTGTTCAGTACGGTGCACGGACGCAAATATTTTTACAATTTAAATAGGTACGAGCATTCAAGTGTGAAAAGGAATACATTGGTATTGGTATCCGTGCACGGAACTGAACCGGCACTGAAACGGATCAGATAGGTGTAAATTCAGCTTAAAAGTTTCCTTACAGTTCTCTACAAACATATGATTACGGCGTAAAAGCCAACTGTTAAAATTCACTCCCGATGAAAATTCCGGAGAAATGGTCACTCGTCAGTCGCAGATGCTGGTGGTGGACGAAAGAGAAAACGTGTTCTTTTGCATTTAATGCGGTGACCGGTGTTCGGCCAGTAACGGTTTGTCCTGAATTTTCCTTTGAAGAGAATTTTGACTGTTGGCTTTTACACCGTAATCATATATTTGTCGAGAGTTTTTTTGTTTGCTTTGTCACACAGATGCCAGATTGGCAGACAAGTCTGCAAATTCGCAGACTTTTAATTTAAGTTGCAGATTTTTTCGATGAGGAAGATATTGCAGATTTTTTAGTTTGGTTGCAGATATTAACAGATTTTGAAAACTTGGCCTTGGTATCAAGATCATTCTTTCAACTTTTAGAATCATTTGATTTTTTACAAATTGGTTGAAAATTTGCAAAATTATAGTATTTTTTGTGGAAAAACTCAAAATAGCGATTTTTTCACTTTTTATTTTGTTCAAACCAATTTATGTATCATTGATTCAATAAATTCCGTACTTTCACTTACACAGCTGTTTTTTCAATTGAAAGACGAAGAAAATGGTGTATTATACATTTCTTTTGTTTGCATTTTTATCTGCGAAAACTGCGGTGAAACGCGTGGGGTACACTTGTACCCCAATGCAACGCTCTAGGAGGGAAAATTCAAGGAGTTCTATGGTTAAAAATCAGCTTAACCCTTTCATGCCCAACTTTTTTCTGTACTCCACTATTTTTCTTTAAAACAGTTGTGGTCAAGAAAAACGAAAAACGTGCTTTGATCAAGATAAATACTATTGTTGCAGTGCTAGAAGCTGCTCAATTTTTACAATCCGATGCTAACAGTCTAATTACTTTGAAAAGGTAGTTAAAAATAGTTTAAATTTATAGGTATTATTATTTTTCAGAAATATTTCAATGCAACAAAGATACATCAAAAAAAAATTTTTTTATTGTCTTAACTGTCCCTGGCAGCATTGCTCCATCGGAATCGAATCACATCAATTGCAATAACTTCTGCTACACGGATAATGCTTACAACTGTTGGTGCTCGAATGAAAGACAATAGTCGCAGTTATTAGTCTTACTTGTTTTTGTGAAAAAAATTGGTTTGAACCAAAAGTTATAGATTTTTAAAAACATAAACAACATGGGCATGAATGGGTTAAATAACACAAAATGTTCTAAATTAATAAAATTTACTTAGTGCCCTCAAAAACACACTATCTTCCACAACTTCTACAACAGAAAATGTTTTGCAACAAAAACACATTGGATAATGTGTTTGTCATTACTTGAAGTACACAGCGAGAAGCAGCGCTATATGTCTAATAAAAACGGAGAATTGAGAAATCCGCTAACTAACCCCGGGCTCATTCGTAACCCAACTTTGTACCGGGAAACAAGTGCTTTTTGTTCTCTCCGGTGTGGTTTAGTTTTTTCGGTGGTACGAAGGTGCTTGCTGTGGCAGAGGCTGCAGTAAAGCATTACTAATAAACAGTCCCGCGAGTGATAATTGTTACCTGCGATATCAGTTAAAGTAGTGCAGTGAAGTGCGTTACTAAACATTTTTCTTGCCTGAAAGACGGCTTTGTTTAGACGAGCTATGTCAGCTCTACTGTGTGAAGGTCACGCGGGTGACGGATAAAACAAACGAAGGATCAATTCACCTACCAGCTCGTCAGGAACCAACTGGTGAAGTGTTTCGTTTTTACATTTCTTACAAAAGAAATGTATAGGATTCGCTCAAACTTTGAAAACTTTTTCCGAGGCCCGGAGGGCCGAGTCTCATATACCAATCGACTCAGCTCGACAAATTGAGACAATGTCTGTATGTGTGTGTGTGTGTGTATGTGTGTATGTATGTATGTACAAAATGTCATGTAATTATCTCAGCAATGGCTGAACCGATTTTAATGAAATTAGTTTCAAATGAAAGGCCTAACGTTGCCATTTGACACTATTATTTTTGATTTTCGATATGTTGTTTACTTTCTGAGATATGGGCGATTTTATCAACGCACAGCAGGTTTTTTGCAAATAACTTTCGAACAATACAATATTATCCCATAAACTGCACATGAATAGAAAGCTTGTAAAAATACCTTTCTAACAAGCTATAGATTGTCTAAATCCGTGCACGAGCGGCGGAGATATTAAACATTTTGTATTTTTAGTCCTCGCTTATTAATTTCCACTAATTAAAAATGACATTGTTTCATACAGAGTATTGCTTTACTGGTGTTTTAGGGGCAAAACTAAACCGATTTTGAATATCGGGGTATGAAAACACATCTACGTGATTCAAGGAATTCGATGAATTCGAGAACATTTTGTGAATTACCTTTATAATAAATGAACTATTTCTCAAAAATCAATATATAAGTTCACTTCAAAGACAAAATAATGTGTTGATAAAGAAACAGTGAGTTCTAGTATTTATTCCTTGGATTAGGCATTGCGTTCAATCATGAGGTAAATGTTGTATGGTATATCAATACACAGATCAACGAGTAATTCACCTAGTAGTGAGATAAAAGATTTCTAATATAATTATAGTTGTCGCGTCAACGAAAGCGAGTATATGTTTGAAGCCCAAAAATCTAGCGAAAATTTAGCTCTTTTGCAAGATTTAGGTTATACTGGTTATGGCGCAAAAATTACTACTTACATTATTTAAGATAAGAATGTAAGAATCAATATATCATAATAATATACCTATAAAAAAATTGTCACTGCATTAACCATCATTTGCCATTCCTCACAGCCCCCCCCCCCCAATCTCTCTCTCTCTCTCTCTCTCTCTCTCTCTCTCTCTTTCTCTCTCTCTGTCTCTCTTCCATTGCATCTATCTAGCTATTTCTGTATCCATTTCTAAGTTGTGTGATAAGATCTTCTGCCAATCTGAAATGTTTATTAATTGTAATTGAGAAGGTTTTAGAAAACAAAACCATTTTTTGTCTGCTGCAACATCAACTCAACTTTAATTCAATTGTATTCAAAGCCTGTATCTACACTATAATTAAGGAAATTCATGGCTATATAAGAAAAATATTTGGCTTAACTGGGTAATATGAAAGTTTGACGATGGAAATTTTCAAAAGAGTCATTCCACGAGCGATATTTAAACTATTCGTATCTCTATTGAATTTTAAATGAAATATTTGCTCAAAGACTGAAAGCTGAAGCCAGCAGGATTGGAATTGCCATCAACGTTTCGAAGACAAAATACATGAGAGGAAGAGGTTGTATAGACGACAATGTGAACCTCTCACCCGAGTTCGGATTGACGGTGACGAAATCGAGATGGTCAACGATTTCATGTATTTGGGCTCACTGGTAACCGACGACAATGATAACAGTAGAGAAATTCATAGACGGATCTTAGCGGGAAATCGTTCCTACTTTGGACTCCAGAGGACGCTCCGGTCGAACAAAATTCGCCGCCGCACGAAGTTGATTATCTTCAAGACGCTGATTAGATCGGTGGTCCTCTACGGCCACGAGACCTGGACTATGCTCGTGGAGGACCAACGCCTTGGAGTTTTCGAACGAAAGGTGTTGCGTACCATCTATGGTGGCGTTCAGATGGAAGACGGAACGTTGCGCAGGCGAATGAACCATGAGTTGTATCAGCTGCACATTCGTTGTATTGGTACGAACTTTCATGAAAAATAACGGATCAAAGACCAAAAATATCCACAACTTAGATCCAGGAAAAGAAGTCTCCCAAAGTACCCACTCTCGATGGGGGATGCAACTACAATGTGTCTTCTAACTTATCGTCGTCCATATTTGGATATACTGAGTAGTTTGAACTATTTCTTTTTCACGGTATTGGTCTGGACTTATTTATCCATATTTCCTGCGCGAGAATTCGAACGAAACAATATGAAAGCTATAAGGATGATTCACGAATCGCATTCTCCCTGTCGTTCTCTGTTCAAGGGGCTTGGAAGCACATGTGACCTTGTCTCATTTTACTATATTCAATAGCGCGTTAAAATACTGGACCAGTAAATTCTATTTTGTACATAAATCTTTTATTCGGGAATATGTGGCCAAAAAGTAAACTTCGAATTCGTCAAGTAAAGAAGCATGAAAACAAAAAGAATAAAACCAAAAAAAATGGAAGCCCTAGAAAGTCCATTGCATATTTATTAGCCTTTTCTCAGAAGATGGGATTTTCAAAAACATTTCAAAACATTCTGATGCAATGGTTCTCAAATTCGTACAATCCGGTTTATTCATTTTCTATATTCAAAAATGTTTTTGGATTCAAATATATGACCATTTCATTTTAATTAATTATTTCATTCCGCATCTTTTTATTCGTTTTGTTCATCTGCGTTCATTTTACTTATTTTATTCGTTTCATTCTTTGGATTCACTCTGATCAGTTTATTCTTTTTGTGCATTTTACTCATATCAGTCATTGTTTTCATTGTATGCATTTTATTCATTTTTTCCAGTTTATTTTGTTCAGTTTCTTCATTTTAATAATCTGACTACTTTTTTAGTTTTAATCATTCCATCCAAATAATTTATTTGATTCAATTTATTTCGTTATATTAATTTATAACCTTTTACCATTGTTCAATTTTTCATTTTAATCAATGCATTTAATTCTGCTCATTTTCTTCTTTTTATTCATTTTATCACCTCAGCTCATTTTGTTTATTTGAATCGTTTGTTTTATTAATGCATTTCATTTATTTTTTACTTTATTCATTTGGTTCATCCATTCTTTTTATACATTTGATCCATTTCATTAATTTGATTCATTGTATTCACTGGATGAATTTAATCAATTTGATTCATTTAATTCATTTGATTCATTTAATTAATATGATTAATTTGATTCATGTGATCCATGTTTGTGTTTATTACCTTCACCAACAGGCCCCTTTGGCCCCAATGGTGGTTGCATAAACTAATTACATTTTAAAATTCATTTGATTCATATGATTCATTTGATTCATTTGATTCATTTGATTCATTTGATTTATTTGATTCATTTGATTCATTTGATTCATTTGATTCATTTGATTCATTTGATTCATTTGATTCATTTGATTCATTTGATTCATTTGATTCAATTGATTCATTTGATTCATTTGATTCATTTGATTTATTTGATTCATTTGATTTATTTGATTCATTTGATTCATTTGATTTATTTGATTCATTTGATTCTTATGATTCATATGATTCATATGATTCATTGATTCGTTTGATTCGTTTGATTCATTTGATTCATTTGATTCATTTGAATCATTTGAATCATTTGATTCATTTGATTCATTTGATTCATTCATTTGTGTATATTATAATTTTGATTTCCAATAATTTTTCTACTCATTTTATGAATTTAAAAACCTATTGTTTCATTTTTTGTTTTACTTTTTTATTTTGGTCGTTTTGTTGATTTCTATAATTTATTCAGTTTATTCGAGATTTTATTCGTGCAAGACTAGAAATTAATTCTGCAAACTAATCCAATAGTGAAATGTGTAAGAAATGTCTCATCTCACTGCTAGGTGGATTAAATCGGTTTTTACTTTTCTTATCGATTTTTTTCTTTTTATTGCTTTTGATTTTTTATTTTGATTTAAGTTAAACAGTGCGGTCGAGCGTGTTGCTCCCGCAACAAAATGGAACAAACAGAAGGATCACCCTCCGAAGAGGAATATTATGAAGAAGAAGAACGTATATCTGATACTGAGACAGATAATGTTATGGTCGATCCACTTCCCCCACTTTCCCCCAATGTCTCACAGCCCCCCCGAGTCAAGGTTTACCAGGATGGATCCGCTGGTCCTTGGGTGGTATACTTTCGGCCCAAAAATAAACCGTTAAACAGCATAACTGTTGCACGGGAGCTGACAAAACGTTACTCGGCCGTAACCGAGATTAAAAAGGTTCAGTCAGATAAACTGCGCGTAGTCGTTACTGACTTGAAACAGGCCAATGATATCGTTAGCAATAGCCTCTTTACGCTGGAGTATCGCGTCTACATCCCTTCTCGTGATGTGGAGATCGACGGTGTGGTAAGTGATGCGGGTCTAACTGTCGATGATCTGATGAATGAGGGGGCTGGCCGCTTTAAGGACCCTAACCTTCAATCAGTTAAGATTTTGGAGTGCAAGCAATTGCACTCAAAGTCCATCGAAGATGGTAATTACTATCCATCAGACTCGTTTCGCGTAACCTTCGCCGGATCTGCACTTCCGAGCTACGTTGAAGTGGGAGGAGCTCGTCTACCTGTACGCCTGTTTGTACCGCGGGTCATGAATTGTTCCAATTGCAAGCAGCTAGGTCACACGGCCACCTACTGTAGCAACAAGCAACGGTGCGGTAAATGTGGGGAACGCCATGCGGATGATACTTGCAGTAGGCCCGCTGAGAAGTGTGTTTACTGTGGGGAGAATCCGCATGCACTTTTGACATGCCCAACGTACAAACTTCGCGCGGATAAACTGAAGCGATCCGCCAAAGATCGCTCCAGACGCTCTTACGCAGAAATGCTTAAAAGAGCTGTTCCACTTATCTCCGAAAACCCATTCGCTCTCTTGCCAACTGACGATAACGCCTCTAACGACCCTTGCGAGGGGCATTCTTTGGCTCCGCTTGGAAACTCTAGGAAAAGACCTAATCAAAACTCACCTGAACTTCCTCGTAAGGGTCCTAGGTTGTCCCAAACAAGGGTACAAAATAAAAATAATTCATCAACTGGAAGTGCTGGTACAAATCCGAAGATAATACCTGCTGGTTTTGGGAAATTGAGATACAACCAGGAGTTCCCAGCACTCCCCGGGGCACCAAAAATCCCAAGTGCTCCAATTTTACAGTCAGAAACTCAACCTAAAACGGGATTCCTTAAATTTTCTGACATTGTGGACTGGATATTCACAGCTTTCAACATTACCGATCCTGTTTTACAGTGGAACTGCAACTCCTGGGATCTGATCACTGTTTTACAGTGGAACTGCAGAAGTATTATCCCCAAAATTGATTCATTAAAACACTTGCTAAATTACAATCATTGTGATGCATTTTCCCTATGTGAAACATGGCTAACTTCTAATATAAACCTCAACTTCCATGATTTTAACATTATCCGCTTGGATCGAGAAGACTCATATGGGGGGGTACTTTTAGGGATCAAAAAGTGCTACTCCTTCAATCGAATCAACCTCCCTTCGACGCCAGGCATTGAAGTTGTCGCTTGTCAAACAACAATCAAAGGCAAAGATCTTTGCATTGCTTCTATTTACATTCCTCCTAGGGCCATGATGGGATATCGAAGATTCTCCAACGTGATTGAATACCTTCCCTCGCCCCGCCTGCTTCTTGGAGACTTTAACTCTCACGGTACGGGGTGGGGCTGTCTATACGACGATAATCGATCTTCGACAATTCAAGACCTTTGTGACAACTTCAATATGACAATTCTGAACACAGGGGAAATGACACGAATTCCTAGACCACCTGCGCAAGCAAGTGCACTGGACATATCTTTATGCTCGACATCACTACGGTTAGATTGCAAGTGGAAGGTAATATCTGATCCCCACGGTAGTGACCACTTACCAATTGTAATTGCAATCACCACTGGTTCAAGACCATCGACACCAATCAATGTTCCCTATGACCTCACACGAAACATTGATTGGAAGAGCTACGCTGCTGAGATATCCAAAACTATCGATTCAACACAGATACTTCCCCCGGAGGAAGAATATAAGTTTTTGTCCAACTCGATTCTCGATAGCGCGATTCAAACTCAGACGAAACGAGTACCCGACGTGAACACCCAAAAACGTTTTCCCAACCCGTGGTGGGACAAAGAGTGCTCAGACGTGTACGCGGAGAAAGCTGCCGCGTATAAAACCTTCCGGAACGACGGTTTAGTTGCTAGTTATCGAGTATACGCGATATTAGAAAAGCGAATGAAAAATTTAATGAAAGCTAAGAAAAGCAGTTACTGGCGCCGGTTTGTCGACGGGTTAACAAGAGAAACATCGATGAGCACTCTTTGGGGCACGGCCCGACGTATGCGAAACCGAAACAGTACTAACGAGAGCGTGGAATATTCAAACCGTTGGATATTCGATTTCGCCAAGAAGGTTTGTCCGGATTCCGCCCCGGCACAGAAAATCTACCGCGCCGCGTCGCCTTACAATACCGCGAACGAAACACCGTTTACGATGGTGGAGTTCTCACTTGCTCTCTTATCATGTAACAATAAAGCCCCGGGGCCAGATAGAATTAAATTCAACTTATTGAAGAATCTGCCAGACTGCCAAAAGACGCTTGTTGAATTTATTTAATAGGTTTCTTGAGGGTAACATTGTCCCACATGACTGGAGACAGGTGAGGGTCATCGCCATCCAAAAACCAGGAAAACCAGCCTCCGACCACAATTCGTATCGTCCGATTGCAATGCTGTCCTGTATCCGGAAGTTGTTCGAGAAAATGATCCTGTTTCGGCTCGACAATTGGGTCGAAACAAATGGCTTACTGTCAGATACACAATTTGGCTTCCGCAAAGGCAAAGGGACGAACGATTGCCTTGCGTTGCTCTCAACAGAAATTCAAATGGCATATGCTAACAAAGAGCAGATGGCATCAGTATTCTTGGATATTAAGGGGGCTTTCGATTCAGTTTCGATCAACATTCTTTATGAGAAGTTGCACCAGCATGGTCTTTCGCCAATTTTAAATAACTTTTTGCTAAACCTGTTGTCTGAAAAACAAATGCATTTCTCGCATGGCGATTTATCGACATCACGATTTAGCTACATGGGCCTTCCCCAGGGCTCATGTCTAAGCCCTCTCCTCTACAATTTTTACGTGAATGACATTGACGAATGTCTTGTCAATTCCTGCACGCTAAGGCAGCTTGCAGATGACGGTGTGGTCTCTATTACAGGTCCTAAAGCC
Source organism: Topomyia yanbarensis (assembly GCF_030247195.1). Taxonomy (NCBI): domain Eukaryota; kingdom Metazoa; phylum Arthropoda; class Insecta; order Diptera; family Culicidae; genus Topomyia; species Topomyia yanbarensis. Next base: position 188,570,866 of record NC_080671.1, on the reverse strand, counting down.
GTCGACTTGCAAGGACCACTGCAAGATACCTTGGACAATTTGTCTGCATGGGCTCTCCAACTGGGTATCGAGTTCTCCACGGAGAAAACTGAGCTAGTCGTATTTTCTAGAAAGCGTGAACCAGCGCAACTACAGCTTCAATTAATGGATCAAACTATTGCTCAGGCTTCAACATTCAAATATCTCGGGGTATGGTTCGACTCTAAAGGTACCTGGGGATGTCACATTAGGTATCTGAAACAGAAGTGCCAACAAAGGATCAACTTTTTCCGTACAATAACTGGAACATGGTGGGGTGCCCATCCAGGAGACCTAATCAGGTTGTACCAAACAACGATATTATCAGTGTTGGAGTACGGATGTTTCTGCTTTCGCTCCGCTGCGAACATACACTTCATCAAACTGGAGCGAATCCAGTATCGTTGCTTGCGTATTGCCTTGGGTTGCATGCACTCGACCCATACGATGAGTCTCAAAGTGCTGGCGGGCGTTCTTCCGCTGAAAAATCGATTCTGGGACCTCTCATATCGATTGCTCATTCGATGCGATATTCTGAACCCATTGGTGATTGCAAATTGCGAAAGGCTTGTCGAGCTTAATTCTCAGACCCGATTCATGTCCTTGTACTTCGATTACATGGCACAGAACATCAATTCATCTACATATAACGTCAACCGTGCTCATCTCTTAGATACTTCTGATCCAACTGTATTTTTCGATACATCCATGAAGGAAGAGATTTATGGAATTCCGGATCATTTTCGCCCACAAGTGGTCCCAAATATTTTCTATAACAAATACCATCAAGTCGACTGCGCCAAAATGTTCTACACTGACGGATCAATTCTCGACGGGTCCACAGGCTTCGGTATCTTCAACGAAAATCTTGCTGCCTCATTCAAACTCAATGATCCTGCTTCAATTTACGTCGCAGAATTAGCTGCCATTCAGTATACTCTCGGGATCATTGACACCCTGCCCTCAGACCATTACTTCATCGTTTCGGATAGTCTCAGCTCCATTGAGGCCATCCGTGCGGCGAAGCCTGGAAAGCACTCACCGTATTTCCTGGGGAAAATACGGGAATATCTGAGTGCTTTATCTGAAAAATCTTACCAGATTACCTTGGTTTGGGTCCCGTCACATTGTTCTATTGCGGGCAATGAGAAGGCGGACTCTTTAGCCAAGGTGGGCGCATTAGAAGGCGACACTTACGAAAGACCAATTTGCTTCAACGAATTTTTCAGTATCTCTCGTCAGAGGACGCTCGATAGTTGGCAAACCTCATGGAGCAATGGGCATCTGGGACGGTGGCTACATTCCATTATCCCGAAGGTATCAACGAATGCTTGGTTTAAGGGGTTGGATGTGAACCGGGACTTTATTCGTACGATGTCAAGGATCATGTCCAACCATTACTCGTTTGACGCGCATCTCCTTCGTATAGGGCTTGCTGAAAATAATCATTGTGTTTGTGAGAACGGCTATCACGACATCGAGCATGTTGTTTGGTTGTGCGCAGAGTACTGTGTTGCCAGGTCCCAACTAATAGATTCCCTTCGGGCCCGAGGTAGATCACCCTATGTGCCAGTCCGGGACGTCCTGGCAAGCCGTGACCACCCCTATATTTTTCTTATCTATATCTTTTTGAAAACCATTGATGTCCAAGTTTAATACATTTTACCCTCTCTCATTCACAGTAGAATCTCACCAACCTATCCCTGTATCTACAATATGGCATTGCTTCACGAGTCTTCGGTGCACACTCTTCTTGATAACCGTCTATCCAGAACATCATGACATACCGCACATGCAGATGATATAGAGTGCCAATAATTATCCGAAATATCGACCCTCCCCTCGCCCCTGCGATTACAGGCTGGAAACTACAACACTACAACAAAGTGTGCATATCCGCCACAATGATCAATCAGCAAACGACGATGTCAATTACACAATATGTATCCCACTTCCTACCTTTTTCCTTTACTTACATAAGAGGGGAGCAAGCCGCCCCTAAATACGGCTTTCCCTTCCCCCACTAACATGTGACATGTAATATAAAAAAAAATGAATTATCGGCCTCGTTAAGCTACAGCATTTGGGCCTAAATAAACGTATTTTAAGATAAAAAAAAACCCCGGGCTCCCCTAATGTTTTTTTTTCAATTTATTTTCGGTGGCCCTTGTGCCACAGAATGTCTACCGTAGTTAATTGATAAAAACTTTGTTGTAGTCATAGCTACTTTGCTGCGTAGTTATTATTTTTGTTCTGTCTAACCCATAACCTCTGAATAGTTAACTTACAGCGGTCGCACAGCAATCGTGTCTAAATCCAATTGAAATTCTATACAAATTCAAAGTAAAGCGTTACTCTTCTGCCATCAGAAAACAAATCTGAAACTGATTAGCATCTACTTACCCTTCTATTCGTTTTTTGCTATTGTATTCCTACAACAGGAGCAGCGTGGCCTTCTTGACCGACGACAATATTCACGACGAAAACTCACCGCTCGTGGGTGGTGGAGGAGCAGTTGGTGGTCCTGGTGGCTGTGATGACTGCGACAATGAAAGTGGAAGTTGCGCTCCTCCGTCGACCATCACAGTAATGGAAGTGCATCGGATGGATGAATCAGACGAGGAAGTGAAGAAAGCCGTCGATCGGTACTACAGTCAGCTGGAAATGCCAAGCGGTTCATCCGGCGAGGACGAGGACGGTGCGGACCTAGCCGCCGATCCGGATAATGCTTTCCTCAGCAAGTATCTGATGCAGTACAAACTGGCTTCGATGAGGTATGTAGTGATTTAGTTCTGCTCGATTCGGTGGTAGAGGTTTTTGTGTGTTCGGTAGAGGCTGTAGTTGAATGTTAATGTTATGGTGGTTCGGCTTTTTTCTGGTAATAGAACATATGGTCGGTGTTAAGTCAGACCGGACTAAGTGACAATTTATTGATTTCGAGAAAAACGAGTGTAAAGTTTAAATCGCAGCATCCATTACATTATAATTGGAAATTAATTTTCGCCATAACTTCTACTTAATATTAGCTATTTGAAGCCTGGCAAAAGTTGAATGTAGCTGAAGAAATTCTTTATCCAGCGCTATCATTATCTTATTTTTTATGTTTTGCGATTGACTTACCACCGACCATATAGTCGAATGAAAAAATAATTTATTTATCGTATTTTTTTATCAGCATACTTTAAATAATGCCGAATCTTCCACCCGTAACACAAACCTTAATATTTTTGTACAATTTTAAACCGTCAGCTGTTGAAAACAGAGCTACTCGTTTGTCTTTGTAAAATTAATTTTGTTATGTACCTTTCGGCAAATTGTTTATATACTTAGGCGATTTTTTAACAGGTGCCAGCGCAATCCTGAATATGTTTCCTATAGTTTTGTTATTTTCAAGTGTTTCACGAACTTCTTGATTGTCACCAGGATTGATTGAACTGATGCATTTAAAAAATACCTCACATCAGATGCTTCTCGAAAAGGTGAGAAGGTGACAGGCAATATTGGTGTTTTTTGAGAATTCGCAAGAACAATTATAATCATTTTACATACGATTTAAAATTTGCAAATTTCAAATTTAAAATTTAATTGAAGCCCATTTCCAAAAGTCTGATGGGAATTCTTCTACGAAACGCTCAAATGAACTCATTTACGCATCCATTAATCAAAAACAAACGATCCACCGATAGATTATCTGTCCAACTAGGACTTTCGTGTTTTTTTTTCGTCGAATTTGCTTCATTCTCCGTAGATTACTTAATTTCGCATGCTACCAAATCGGTTCCTCTGCCGGACCAAATCGTAAGGGGTTGCTCCAAGACAGTGCCTGACCGAGGCCGCGGGTCGCGCTTTCCCCTTCTGCCCAAACCTCTGCAAATGAATCGACAATCAATTTCCCGCACCAACAAACTATCCCGCTACATCTCGAATTGACTGACCTCATCTTTAAAAACTCTCCACATTCGGTGGTGGATAATTTCGAACGCGTTTTAATACCTAGGTGCGAGAAAAAAAATCGTTTACCACCGAACCACGAGTGCGCAGATTGGAATTTAACGGTTCCCTGAGCGCTGACCGCCGCGGCCATGTGGCGAACAATTTGAGGAGTCTCGCTGCTGAAGCTGTCTCCAGTTCAACTGGAACAGTTATTACTTGCTTGCTGCCGGCGCGCCGATGAAATGCTACTGACCACGCGGAACCGAAGAATCGCTCACTGCCATGCCTGGAGCTGATTGGTGGATGCTGATGATTTTTTTTGTTTACTTTCGCATACTTTTGTCAGGCATAAGCTGTCCGACCGCGCCACAACAACAATCAGCGTTAAGCAAAAATAAACAGGTTCAATTATTTATGATTAGACGCGTGAAGATTGGGCTTTTGAGCGAAGTCTCAATGGGCTCACTGCGGTAATCGATTTGTAGGATAAGCGTGATATTACGGTTTGGGTGTGAAGCACTGTAATACGCGTAAGTCAATATGCATTGATTTACGGTGAGAAAGTTTCGTTTGGTTTTGTTTCGTGATCGGTTGTTGACTTCTTCGTTGGATTACAGAATTTTTCGCAACTATGGATAATACACAACTATTAGTCAGCATGTGAGATACCTTTCAGCTTATCACGTTCTATCCTGTATCTTATTTAGAATTCCAGGGAAAAATAGGGTAGAACGGGGCAAATAAATAGTGTTTTTAATCCATAAGCTAAATTTTCCCGGAGAGAGTAACATTCATGCCGCGATGGAGACTGTGATATTCAAGGGATGTTCTATTACGAGAGAGCATTCCTGAGAAATACTCATGAGATCTAAATTAGATCTCTATCAAACTATTTGCACACGAGCATAAGAGCATGAGCTCATTTGTGATATTTTGGATTTTGAGAAGGATTTTTAGGGTATAGTAACGGCAGACATACGTTATGAAACCTTAGACATTACAGAAAACAAATGATCTTTATCGATTCGCGAAATCGATGAAATTTGTTGAACCCGATTGGCTCGTTGTAAAACGACATCCGAACATAACTTTGCAAACATCTGCCTTCTAGGGTGTAGGGTAATACGGGGCGAGATGAGCACCCTAAGCTCAATCTATACTATCTCCTTGAAATTGTAAATAAGTCCTCCAACAATCTTAAGATTGTTGGAGGACTTATTTACATTTTCACGGAGATAACATAGATTGAGCTTAGGGTGCTCATCTTGCCCCGTATTACCCTACACCCTAGTTTCATTGCTAATTACTATGGACCCTAAACATGACATTTTAAACGCATAAAAGCTCTACTGTTTACGCCTATTATGTGTTCATTTAATCTCGGAGCACCAAGCGATACCCACGTGTGAATTAGCTTTTCAAAAGCTACTATTACATTCTTTTAAAACTGTTACGGCTGCAATTGAACGAAGCTCTGTTTCTGTTTTTTTTTTCATTTACACTCTTTCTCTCTTGCTTATCTCTTATACCATTTCTCATCTCCACAAATTATCTGATCCATCACCTAATTACATCAATAATGCGATATTCGTTCGTCTCTCGCACTTCATTCATCAAATCTTTGTTTTTACTCAATCGTGCTCGGTTGGGTTTCGTGGTGAAATACACGGCAGAGGTTTCGCCATGAAAGGTCTGAGAGGTCTGTGTAATTTGATAATAATTGAAATCAAATTAAAATTGGTATTCGGTTAACGTACGCAAGTTGTGTGATTGCAAAGTGCGCTCTCGTCACTTTTGGTGAATGGGATACGATGCTATGACCAGCGATAAACCGATATCGATTGGATAATAAGCCTAGTTATGATTTGAAAAGTTCCCATCAGAATGGAATGTAATATCATGAAGGATGTTCATTGATATTATACAAATATACAACTTCAGGTTTGAGTAAAAAAAATCGTTCTACATATACCATTAAATCTGAACCGCTACAGAGTTATTGAACTATGTCGGTAAATAACCTGTTTTTGCCTTTCTCAATAGAAAGGTATTGCAATTGCTCTGAAAACCGACTTTTTAAAGGAGGTCCGGAGGGCCAAGTGACATATACCATTCGATTCAGTTCGTCGAGTTCGGCAAATGTCTGTGTGTGTGTATGTATGTGTGTATGTATGTATGTGTGTGTGTATGTGTGTGTGTATGTGACCAAAAATGTCACTCATTTTTCTCAGAGATGGCTGAACCGATTTTGACAAACTTAGTCTCAAATGAAAGGTGCAACGTTCCCTAATGGATCCGACTTCCGGTTCCGGAATTACAGGGTGATGAGTACGAACACGCAGAAAATGTCGATTTTAATAAATTCTGCAATGAATGTATAAAGGTGAATTTTTTTCCAAAATATGACCACAACTGCTTCGATTTGTAGTATTAGGTCACTAACATCCATTCAAAGTCTATTTGGCCACCATCATCGGTTCCGGAAGCCCCGGCGGAAGTATCTAAATTCAGAATAACAGTTACATCGGTTTCTCGGAGATGGCTAGACCGATTCGACTAAACTTGGCCTCAAATGAAAGGTATTGCGTCCCCGTAAATGGCTATTTAATTCCATCCCGATCCGACTTCCAGTTCCGGAGTTACAGGTTGTGGCGTGCGATCACATAGCAAATTGTGATTCAAACTAGAGGTGTGCGCCGATGCAATTTGAAGAACGAAATAGAAAAATTGTCGATGTCGCATACTACGACTTCGCATGAAACAATGATTGCAATTGACAAATTTGAAGAATGCAGGGTAACGACTGTATTTCAATGACCCATAATAATTATTTATTGTTCTATATTTGGGAAATTAAGCAACGGTAAAACAGTTTTTGTTTTGTTTGAGGAAATTGTTGTTGTCGTTTCATTGTTTTTTGTTTCTATTTAGTCATCTTTACCGTAAGCCCGGGGACAATTGACAGCTCCCATATATTGAATTCATAAGCAAACTTTGGGGTGATTTGGTGATGTCATGGCGGCTCGAATGGAGCAAAATTTGAAAAAGGCGCATCCCATTTATTATTTTCCATATCTGTGGAAAATAATCGATTTAAGCACTTTTACCATTTCTACCATTTCTTTTTGCTGCTAGAATTTTGATAAAAACACAAATTCTATTCAAAACGAATTATTAAGCTTGGTGGTGATGTACTTTCATTGGCAAAATGTTTTTCATTTACATTTCTCGAGATAAAAAGCACCAATGATTTAACGATTTCACACTTCACACAACAAGAAAACCAAAACATGTTTAGGAAGGAAGAGAGCCGGTTGTTAAAAACAACAACTTTTAGCTAAATATATAATAAGATTTATGTAACTTTGCTGACGGTTTTCAGTTAGGGATAAATTTATTCACTAATAATAGTTTTCTTTATTCACATTTTGGAATAAGCTTTTTCTAAATGTTGTTCTAGCCGCATTGACGGCGTTCAGACCACACGTAACGAAACACGCTTTTCTCTTGAAACTTTTTCGTTTCGTTGTTCGTGGTACTCATACAGAGAAGGCATACTAGCGCCACCATCAAATCGGTGGTGCATATATGAAACAAGCACTATCTGTCAAGTTGTCCCTGGGTTGTTTACCGTCGCTCTTTTAGAATCCCGCAGATATCAGGAACCCTAACACAAGGCGTTATTATTGGCATTACTGCGCAGATATGTCACTTTTAATGATCGTGGCAGGACCTTTCAAGGTAGACGCATTACTTCATTTTCCAGGCTGGTGTTTACTTTTACTTCTTGTAAGTACAAAATCGTCACGATGATAAGGAATACGATTCCCTGGCACTACATTTTCTTACAACGTACGGTCTGCTTCTATCTTGAGTGCAAAGTATGCTCGATGTGCTGGAATCATACAGATCTACACCCTGACGAAACCTAAATATACAGTTACTATCAATCATAATCATTCCACGACTTGACGTGTTAGCTACTGTTAGGTTGAAACTGATCACTAAACAAGTCTGTCTGAAAATGGTCTGAGCGTATCTCTAGTTTTCGTTGCACCTGTACCCCGCCAATTTCTCCGGCAGTTCCGGGGACCAACAAATTCTAATCCATTGCATACATTCGATACACCGAATCAATTAAATTACTAACATCCTGTAATGTGCTTACTCACCGATCGGCATCGTGTTGTAACTTAAGAAATGGTTATGAACAACTCCCACCTTGGGCACTTCCACAAGAATGAATTTCACATTTCCGGCCCATATTGTTTGTTTTGGTTTGCATGAGATTAAAAAGACCGTAACGTTTTCGGGTGGGTGCGGAAACTAAGTAACGCATTTAGCTCTGTATCAAAATCTCTTCACTAACGCCACCGATTTGTAATTGAAATCGACCATTTTTTTTCTACGAGTGATGAAAATTCATCTCGTGTTGCGTCTTATTTGTCTGTGATACCGGGCTGGTGCAACTGACACTGAAAATCTTTCTTGAGTGGGGCTAGATCACACGATGAATAATTTATGAGACTAGAAATCTTACCCTCTGCATCGCCACATCTGTGCACCAGCGACGCGAAAAGTCAAGATCACTTTGCTCAGAAATCGAGAATTTTTTTTAAAAATAGGTCACGATTCAATCAATTATAAATAAACCTCGGATTGAAAATAATTTTTGTGTTTTCACAAAACTAGTTCACGCAAAAAAGATGACATTATACTGAAATGTTTAGTAGGTGGCTATGTCTGAATATGTTTAATATTTTTATGATTCTAATTCATAACTCGATGAAACATTGATTTGTATTAACTTTATTGACTAAAACAGTCAAGAATTGAACGACGTGCAACGATTTTCGTAAATTCTCGTTGTATTATCGTGATATTTTAGTCTTGAGCTTACCGTTGGATTTTTTACACAGAGTCACGTGTCTTATAGTTTTCTAAATTATTTCACGGACATGAATTGTGGCTAGGTAATGTATTTTGCTCAGAGCAGTTTCATTTAATTCCGAACATTTCTCTGAATTTTAACAAAGGAATAACAGGGTTACAGGTCCTAGTAATGTCTTTGTATCTAATGCTCGTGCCTATGAGACTGGTTGCTAGCAGTTGTACACAATAGCTCACATAGAAATTTCAAAACCAAAAAGCAGAGCGAATAATCCATGAATAATAATCTGAGTTCCTTGTAATTGTTTACGTAAGTATAATAAGATTATGTGGAAAATTAATTACTTCATGGATTACATCATAAACAGTTTCACGAACTCGACTGGTGAATCGTGTGTAGCATATTAGGAATTAAGAATCGGTTAAAAAATCAATTAATAATACACTGCGTTCCAGTGAAATTGATTTCGTGCAAAGATTAGGATCAGGCACATAATCGTAAATTTCAGGCACATATATCTTGAAAGTGGAAGTTTTTTTTTAATTTGTGGACCATTTCACGCACACGTATGGTGAATTGAAACTTATATGCTTACAATCATAACCAGTTGGCGAAGCAAGAACGAATCTTTGAATTATATAACGAGTGTCGTGTAATGGTTTTCGAGAAAATATCAAGATTATTTTAATTTTGTAATCCAATTGACGACCACTAATACCAAATAATGATCAAGATGTGATAAATCATCAATCAGTTAACGTCGTATATTCGGTCCATAGACAATGTTCCTAGATTTGTGGATAAAATTATGAGTCAACAATTTTAAAGTTCGCGAATTATCGGCGCGGGAAAAATGCATCGGCGGCGCGCCGCCGATCTGTCGTTCGGCGTCAGCGTACGTTAAAAATTACCGGCGGCGGCGGCGCACAGGTCTAATTCAAACCGATACTCCGATAAAAGCAAAAAAGGTAAAAATTTCGCTAAAATGTCCCTCAAACAACTTAAATTTGCTGTTCTAGGTCACTGACGGCCAACCAAACTTTCGTTGAGTACATTGACCACCATAAACGGTTCCGGAAGTGCCCGGGAAAAGCGGCCATCTTTCAAAATTTACGAACTCACATAAGTTTCCCGGAAATGGTTGGTCCGATTTTCACAAACTTAGTCCCAAATGATAGCTATAATATCCCCATAGATGTCTATAAAATTTCGTACGGATCGCTTATATGGGTCCAAAAATATAGACTAAATCGTCCGGTCACATATGAAATTCCCATATAAACCGGAACTCAATTTTTTTTTCAAAGGGGGGACCCCATGAAATTTCAGAAATCGAATTCGTATTTTTGATGCCAAACATCTTTAAAATGCATGAAACGTCGAGATTTTATGTTATCTCGAAAATTTTTTTTTTATAAAAATCGACTTTTTGGGACTTTGCCGATTTTGCACCTTTTTTCAGTTCAATATTACTGTGGCTGGTTTTTCTTTTTCAAAATTTTAGAACTCGAATAATGATTTATTTCCCTGTATATAGTTGCCATGTGATGTATAATAATAAAATGTAATACATGCATTTAAAAGCTTTTAATTAATATAAACAACGCACACATTCTCGTGATTCATGATTGAGAAAGGTACAATTGCACCGCTAGGTGGATTAAAATAGGTTTTTTTTAATTCAATTCGTTTATTTGATAAGGCACGTTGCGTTAGCTTAAAGGTGCCAATTTTTTACTTCGATTTATTCTTTAAAGTTTCAGGCACTAATATTTGTGAATGCATTGATTTGTAGTGATATCAATATTGGGATAAAAACGAAAATTTCAAGGAATTAATCCTTTTTTTAAAATGAATCTTTCAAGAACAAACATACGTTATATAAATTCATTGTTGGGAGAAACAGCTTTTAAGGAACCCATACTAACACATAGATATACACTCAGGTTTTTTTTACGCGGGGGATACAGGCCGCTTAAATGAAAACCGCGTAAATTTCAAAAACCGCGTAAATGAAAACCGCGTAAATTTCAAAATCCGCGTAAATGAAAACCGCGTAAATTTCAAAATCCGCGTAAAAGAAACCGCGTAAAAAATACCGCGCAAAAAAACCGCGTAAAAAAAACTTGAGTGTATATCGCTCGTTCAAACGTATAGATAAATAGTACCCTTAATTAAGTTACTCAAACTTAACCGTTACACAAGGCTGCGAAAGAAAAATATTTTTAAAATATTGAATAAAAAAATGTTTCTGGAAATGGTAGTACCACCTTATAGGTATAATCAAACTTTAAGAAACTCAGCTGGACACCTAATCACAAAAAACACCAACGAGAGCTGAAAAATACTTTTGTTCACCATTTTTCAGTTTGTGACCTCGGTGCGGCGTCTCACCCGCACATGCGGCATGTCTCCGGCAATGACCTTTTTTTAAAGAAATGTCGGTGACAATTTGATGAATTTTTTTTCGTGACAAAAACAATTTCACTGTATTTTAGAAACTTGTCGCAATCGATTAAAATGATTTTATCGAATATTGAATAGTTTATTTTGATGCAGGATCGATTTTTAAAAATGTGCGGCATCTCTCCCCAAATTACCCTGAACTTGATTTAAAAAAAATCGGTCACTACGGCAATATGTACCCTCAAGAAATTGAACTTTAAACCCATTACGATTTTGTTTGCCAATTCCCACCCAGCTTGAAATGTAGAATTTAGCATTGCAGTCATCAATTAAAACATTGATTGCTACAAAAAATTTAGCTGCTTTTCTATGATGCTATCTAGATCGATGGGAGCAAAGGAAGCGTTGTGTGGAAATGAAATTGGAGGCGTTGTAATCATCGGTCTTTTTGACGAGCTATATGCCACTGGAGTATAAGGTGACACACCATTGTAGGATGGCGTGACTGAAATAGAAGAAGTTGTATCTATTTTAAATCGGTTGAACACTCTTCAACATGTTTTGTTAAAAAGCACACCAAGCAGTATATTTTTTTCGCTTATTGTTTTTGCTGGGAATGCTTATATGCCGTGTTTTGGTTGGGTTCGTTTAGATTTTGTGACTGATCAGTGGTTTGTGGTTTTGTGACGACCGCATAAAACAAGTTAAATAATTGAAAGCGCAAGGAACCGCAACTGTGGAGAATGTTGGTTATAACAAGCGCATTCAATAGTTGTATGAAGGTGTGAAAGATGAATTGTGTCATATTAATGCCCTAATCAGAACTCTGTAGTAGAGAAATTGTGGGCGAGCTCACCCTCTATTCCAATATCTTCTTGGCCAAGCATCAAGCGACCGCAGGAATCACCAAAAACAAAATGTCTCCAGGAAAAAAAAGGATGGGTGGGTAATGTCTAGGACATAACCGGAGTGTCGTTACTACACATTTGACTTGTAATTCAAATCGAATTATATTCAATCAAATGGGTGGGAATGTTTCCAAATTATTCGTCATAAGAATTACGGTGGTTCTGAAAAGAATCTTTGTTGTTGGCGTCGGCGTTGATAGGTGATGCGCTGAATTCGAAGCTCGTTGGATGCTGCTGACTTCTGTCCTCTATATTCAGGCTGCTCTGTTGTTCATGCTAGCGATTCCGATATGGTGTAGGTCGTCAACCAGCTATAATTTTATGATGTGTTGTATATTGCAGATTTCAAATTAAACCACTGGATCAATCAAACAAAGTATTGGTCTGTGATATGAAAAGTACGAAATATATCTTCGGGTTTCTACATTGACATTTCTGGCAAACAAGAGATGTACCTCCAAGTGTAGTAGCTTGCGGAGGATCAGAGATAAGATGGAGCTTGAGACATTCATTCATGAAATAAACAAATTTCATATTTTCTTGCTTTGAAATATGTATGTTAGAATCACCCGAAACAACAATCGGAATATTTTTCCTAGTGACGGAAATAAACTACGCTTTCTATTATTAACCCACACGAAGTAAACAAATACATCGGCAGCTGTTTCTCTGCTAATCCATCAAGTTGATTATGCTGCCGAAAACCAATAGCAGCTTCCTCTTACTGTCCCGTATGCGAAATTTACAGCCACATCTTGCTGGTACGGTGGACGATAAACGAATGACAGTACAGGAAGGAAAGTCGCAACTTATATTTATAACATTTTCACTGTCTTCTAAATTAGTTTTATCCAATCAGAAAGCGCTGCGGAATGATTTTAATCAATGTCTATTTTTCTTTATTTAAGTAATTTATACACGCTTACAAATCTAATAGAAGATTCTTTATCATTTTTCTGAATGATTAGTGCAAACATAATGTAATTTATGTCAATACAATGGAAGTTATTAACTTTCAAAAACAGTACTTTCTGTTTCTTGCAAAATTTTGAAAAAGGGCCCCTGTATAGAAACGTTAGTCGTAGTCACGACAAAAATCGCTGTCTGGTTTGCATGGTGTAATCAGACAAACGGAAAAAGTTATCGAGACAGTGCCAAAGACCGCTGAAAGGTTTTGGATTTATCTTTCGCGTATCGTTCCGCATGTTTCCGAGGAGGACATTGCTATGCTAGTCTAAAAATGCGTACTACGCTACCAGACACAATCAGAGGTTAGGAAGCTAGTAGAAAAGGAAGCAGATTTGAGTACATTTGTTGTTGTGTCCTTCAAAATTGGCTTGGATCTACAACTGAAAGACTATGGATTCATCCAGATTTTTGGGGACCATGCGCGTCGAAAGTCCCGCGAATCGGGTTCAGCTTTCCATCCCAGATGGTAGTATGGCCAATCCTAGTTGGTGTTGTTGTAAAGGAACACATGCTGGGATGCACCGTAGCTCGTACTATGGAAGCCTCTTATATCTCTGCCAAAGTGGAACCATTGCTGAAGCGCTTTCCAGTCCTCCCGGGCCTGTGTGCAGGAGTGGTGAAGAGGTGTTCTAAACTTCTTGCTGCTGCAAATATACAAAAACTTCTGAGCATTCTGGCGTTGATGTTACATTACAGCCAGCGATCACCGTTACAGTCCCAGGTGCGGGAGTGATAATGGGACGTTTCAACCTGCCAACTGTGGCAATTCTTCCTCGCGTGGTCATCCTTCTCAGCCGCGGCACTCGAATCTCCAACTTATGTACCAGAATGCTGGCGGTATGAACACAAGCATCGACAGTTACCCGTTGATGAGCTCAGAGGAATGCTACGACGTTATCGTTCTCACAGAAACGTGGCACAGCGAAAGTACTTTATCGGTGTAAGCTTTCGGGACATACTATGGAGTGTTCCGTGCGGTTCGCAATTCACGTAATAGTCGAACGAAAAGCGGCGGCGGTGTGCTTGTTCCAGTTCACCGCCGTTTAAAGGCGCAACTAATTATGAGTACATACATTAGGGATCAGTGTGGAACAGATGTGGGTGTAACATAAAATAGTGGAATATTAAATTTTCTTCTGTGTGGTTTATCTTTCGGATCGGTTTCGTGATTTAACACTGATAAATGTGCACACCGATTCGTTGGATAAAATGTCTTCTACCTATGCTCTTCCTATCGACGAACTTTTGATTGACGGGGACTTCAAATTCTCTAATCCAAACATTCCAAACTGCCAACACTCCACACTAGCATCACGGAAGGTACAACGCAGGTTGAAGTCTGATCCTAAAACATTCTGGAAGCACGTAAACGAACAAAGAAAGGAATCTGGGTTGCCTTCATCTACGGACTATGGAGAGTTCAAAGGTTCGTGTACACAGGAAATGAGTAAAGAAAAAAAAATCTCAAAATGTGGTTGAAAAAAAATCTCAAAAACTCAACGAAGGGGTTAGGTATTTTTACATAGAATGTGTATGTAGAGTTTGCAAAAAATTGGTTGAGAAGTTTTTGAATGGCAGATAACACCGCAAATCATGTTTTTCCAGATACGTTCGTCACCTGGTCGCTTGTCGATATTTTTGCATAGAAAATTTACAGAGTTTTATTGAAATGATACATTATAATGTACAAAGGTTCACCCAAATTTCTTAACAAAATGTTTTTTTCTCGCTGAAACCTTTACCAACCACCCCCCCCCCCCCCCCCTTTAATCATTAACCCAGGAGCCAAAACTCCGATTCGTATGTAATTTAATAGCAAGCAGACTTCTGAGAATCAAATGTGAATTCAATTCAGGAATTTAGCCACTTTCCTGGTTCCACCGAAGGTTTCAAAAATGGTCAATGCGGATTTGATTGGGAATCAGTGAGCTGTAACTATAAATCCAAGAACAAAGTTTTACATCTTTTAGATAACATGCTGGTACTCATTTATATGAGTATTCCATGCGTGACAGCACTCTTCAACCCGCAACTCCGGGACCGGAAGTTGGAATCAAATAAAGTTCAATAGCAGCTTATGGGAACGTTGCACTTTTCAAGAATTTGATAAAATCGATTCGGCCATCTCCGAGGAACATACGCACGTACCGGCGTGGGCTATTGCACACCGGACGTCAGGCTTCACCAAAGTTGCCGGACCGACGTCGACACTGCCGAAGCTCGTGAGAGGGCTAGACTACATCGAATAGATCGAGACGAAACGGGAACCTAAATAGCTCACGAAAACGAACATCGGTAAGGGACAAATCTACCGCCGGGAAATTTACAATAGGATAGATTCACCGCCGTGAACTATCCAACTATATTGTGATAAAAAATGTGAGCTAAATGGATCACGAAACAGACACCGAATACAATTCCGCTGCCAACGATATTTCAGCCAGAGTAGGTCGGGATAAGGCTGGGAGCTGAACGACTCATTGAAACAGGACCTAAATGGCGACGTAATAGATGAAGACGGCAATCAAGAGGTGATTCGAGAGTTAAATGGCAGAAAGGTCGAGCCATTTCATGTTTCAAGTGAGGCTCTGAGATAGCTGCGGTAAACTCATGAGCAAAAGAAAGAGATGCGACGAAAGCACAATGGCACCCCCACGAAGAAATACCTTCATGTAGTTCCGTGGGGAAGAAGGGAGACAAAAGAGTAATGAATGTTTTTAGTGTATTTGCTCGAAAGTGAGTCGTGAGTCCCAGTGCCAATACGCTACACTGCCGCTCTACGCATAATTGTTCCATGTGTGTATGAAATCTCAGAGCACATGGGACAGTTATGCTTACAGCGGCAGTACAGGCATTTGAAGCTTTTTAAACCTTACTATAAAAAATACGCGCGCACACAGACTTTTGGCGAGCTCGACGAACTGAGTCGAATGATAGAAGAGACTCAGCCCTCTGGGCCTCGGTTAAACAGGCGATTTTCAGAGTAATTGCATAAACTTACTGTAGGGGAACGAAAACAAAAATTGAAATTGATAATTACCATGGGATTATTTTGGAAAGCGTGGGTACGAGCTGTTGGAAAACGTTGTTATGGATCCTATTTTCAACCGCTGCAAGCAATATATCGCCGAGACTCAGCATGGATTCATGCCAAAATGCTCAACGGCTACTAATCTTCTGTCTTCACGTCTTATGTCACAAATAGTGGTCTTCAGACGGACGCTATCGACACTGTTTTATCTGCGGCTATCGACAAGATTAACCACACCATAACTGTTACCA
This sequence comes from Topomyia yanbarensis, assembly GCF_030247195.1. Taxonomy (NCBI): domain Eukaryota; kingdom Metazoa; phylum Arthropoda; class Insecta; order Diptera; family Culicidae; genus Topomyia; species Topomyia yanbarensis. The sequence goes on along the minus strand of NC_080671.1, from coordinate 188,554,459 downwards.
AGATGGATAGACTTGGCTCCAGTTCCAATGTAATTCGCTGGAACTGCCTTCTTTGCGTCAAAATATGTGATTGTCTTTCCGAAGAGTTCTTCGCCTCATTCGGATTTCCGCATGGCCGCCATCTCGGCCCATTGATCTGTATACTGTACTGTAACGATGTCAATTTTACCCCCGAAGATCCACGGCTATCGTTCGCTGATAACTGAAAGATCTATTGCAGAATGCTGTAATCCTCCAAAGACAAATGATAGTTGTTGCAGAGTGGTGTCAAGTGATCCGAATGACCTTGAATCTCGCAAAATGTTCGATTGCTGTGGTATGGATTACACACTACCTCGATAGTGATCATCGAACTGAGTCAGTTCAGCATAGACTTATTCGGTCGCCCTCCGTCGGTTGCCGTATAACATCGACTGCCAAGCTATAATAGCCGTGGGCTTCTCATTGGACTCGACACATTACAAGTGCGACGGGACATGTCATGTGCTATGATGGTGTTTGATCTTTTAAACGGCAAAATTGATTCCTCAACGCTTCTCAGCGAAGTAAATATAAACGTTCGTTCTATAGCCTTTTGCAACGCCGCACTAACTAAAAAATCAACGGGCCGTTATTGGATTACAGAGAACTTTCAACAGAGTATTCTCCGGTTTCGATTTTCACTTACCACGTTGTAGAAGAGAGTTAAATTTTATTAATATACTAAGAAACTATCATCAGGATCATATGTGTTTGTTGATTTTTAATACCATAAATAAATAAATATTGTTAATGAGAAATTTTCAGTCTATGAAGGGGTGTGGGTAAAAAAGTCTCAAATTACTACGTGAATTATGAATGTTCCCAAATTAGAAATATTGGGCAATTTTAGTCTTTACTCTTTGAACATTTATCTCTACTTTCTCTTTTTTATCATTTGCATCTTACGCTATTTCTCTAATCTTTGCACTTTACTAAATACTCTTTGTTAATTACTCTTTGCTAAATTCTTTTTCCTCTTTGCTCTTTGACATTTCCTCTTTGTTGTTTACGAAACGAGTGGGTGTCGTCATTAGATTGCTTCGCAGTCGCCACTTTTCATTGCTTGGTCCAGATGATAGCTACTAGTATTTCTACATTGAGCCCATGAGCAAAGTAGCATTCCAGTGATTCTCTGAGGCATACAAAAACATTGTTTCGCACGGCTTGTGTTTGGAGCTGGCCACCAGCTGTCGCCTGGTCTACCTAATTAGCTGCGAGGCTTAAATTAATAGCATCAACCAACAAGCCAACGGACCAGAAGGTAGTAGCCAACCCGTCGACTCCTAGCTCCTTTTTACCCCATCCCATCTTCGTACTACACAGAACAAAACGTGGCACATACAGCACAAGCCTAATAAACATATTACCGCTCCGACATCCCGACCGCGAAGTTGTCCTCTCATTTTGCGCCAACTGTTGGACCGAGATTGACAGCCTGCAATAACTTCCACCGACGATCGGCATAGTGTTGCTATTGGTGATGGCAACCGCCGCGGGTGCGAGAAAAAAATGAGCAAAATATGCTGAAGATTGGCCACATTTATCATTGCTCGTACGGTTGCTTATTAGCTTTTTTATGTTGCTGCCAGCCGCGCACCGTTGTCGATGAGATGTGATCTGTGTACCACATAACCTCTGTCCTATCGTTTATTAACGAGAACTGATTTTCACATATATGTCCTGCTTGAGAACTGACTGCAAACTGCCCTCGTTTGGTGCATTGTTTAGATAATCCACTTGGGGTTCGTCCGTAGGCTACGTGAAATGACTGGTGGCGTTTATAGTCTTTGGGGGAGTGATAGCTTAAGACGACAAGATAACGTTAAAAATGTTTTAACTCTTAATGTAAACGTGGTACATATTAGGTTTGGTTTTATGTTCATCTTAAGGAGTTTATGAGTTGAGTACACGAACTTCGAACATTTATTACTTCATCAAAATTTATCTGAAAAGATCCAATAACATTATTGGAGACTTCCAACGAGCTCACGGAATTCATGGATGACTCGCAGCCATGTGGACTCGAAAAAGGGCCTAACATGTCAGTCGCACGGGCGCAACAATCGAGATACCAAAACGAAACGGCAGCTCGAAAAGGGATAAGAACGTCATAATCATTAATTTTGGTCACTCTCTTGGACATTTAAATAATTGAGAAAACAAACGTGTATACACCCAACCACGTCAGTACACTAGCGCGCGGTTTGCTTCCACGTAGCCGTCAGCCAGCAGGCTCACAGGCCGGAGGTGCTTGAGTTGTATCTTTTTTTTTCATCCCCAACTCTCTCAGCTAGTTAGTTGTACAATCCCATCGAGACCAAGACTCCAACCGAGGTGCCGTGAAATTGACGAAAGAAAATTACACATGATAAATTATGTTTCGCTCCACGACTACTTTACACGTTTAATTTTATTCACCTGGGAAATAATAATGTCGAAGTAATTTAAAATACTAATTAATCAATCAGCGTAATTAACACAACATGATAATTATTCATGTCCATGCCACGGCAGGAAAGAAGTTATTACAAATTGGCTTTCTGATCTAGCCTGTTTGTTGAGAGCTTGCCGGAACTATGAGAGTCCTCCAATGTTGTTGATCTTGAGCGTTCTGCCGTTAAACATACTTTGAACGACGATGCTGACTTTCTTTGATTTGTTTCAGTAGAATGAAAAAAAACTTCTTTTTTGTTTTTTCCCGGTTTTTATCCCTTGTATCTTTGAATATAGGTTATAATATAAAACGCGTTAATTTACTTATATAGAGCATCCTATATTCATTTTATGTTTATTTCGATCGGTTATTAAGTTAGTGGCATCATGGTTGCTTGAACAGAAAATCTCCTAAGTGCTGGCCTTTAGACGAGATTAAATAGTTTGATTGCATGTTATATGTGCTCTTTTATTCTACTTCATTAGTCTGCTTTTGTTGTACTTCTATTTGCTTTTCCACTACTCAGGTATACCAAAAATAATATCAATCCATTTATACGCTTCTGCTTAATCTTTTTGCATCTTTAGATTAGATAGATTCATACTAACACAATCAATGGCATATTCTTTCATATACACTCACAATCTCTCTCATTCCAAACGTACAAACGCTCGTGTCTTTCGCGGTATCCCTCATATCCATTAGACAACACGTTTCATGACGACATGACCAGGAGTACTAGTGATAGGGGGACCTCTCTTCTAGTATCTGAACCGTACACTGAAAATTAAGCATCAGCTTTACGGTGCGCGCGATCATTGAAGAACGCAAGCGAATATGCGAATGGCCATGGTTACAAAATCGTATTCATCCATGCGACGTTGCATACATACTAATAGACGCAACAAACACCTTAACATACAAACGCTTGAACTTTGTCCACGCACAACTACGTCTGCGATCTCACGAACATGATAACATCCCGGTGGTTAACTGAACGTTTTAGCGCTTATAAACTCACAGAAGCGGTCTCAAGTGCGGACCTACAAACGCATGTGTTTGCACGATCATGAATCGGTCACGTCCAAAAGTCCCTACCCTCGGCCCTTGTAGCATAGATCCATGACTTCAGAATTACCAAGCAAAGTGACGCTCATATCTACTAAACACGCTCCATGGCGACATGACCAGGAACGCTAATGATAAAAGGGTATTTCACTCTCTTCTAGCGTTCAGCACGTTAACATATAAACACCTTCTCGATCTTAACCTTCTCGATCGTCACCTTGATCTCGCTAACTGAATAGCACCCCAGTGACTAAGTGAACGTTTTAGTACTTCTAAATTTACAAACGCGGTCTCAAGAGTGAATCTACAAACACCCGTGTTCGCGCGATCATGAATCGATTACGTCTGGAATGTTCTACTCTCGGCCCTAGCATTCCCTAGTTCTATGCCTTCAGTTGATCTAATCACAAAGATGGGTATGTAGTGGTAGAGACATAACCCAAGTGAAGTAGAATACATTTTAGGCTGTTACTACTGCAATGTTAACTATCTTCTGAAAGGTTGTATTAAAACCAGTTATTTCGGTATTTCTAATGGAATGTCTCGGTGTCGGGGCCTTTTCTCAGCAGACGATGCATTCGGCTCAGAGAAAACTGAAGATCGACATTAACCGATTTAGCGTTCTCTTCACTTTTTTATCTTTACCACATCCAGATGTTTCGCGTTGCTCGTTGTATGTGCGGGTCGTGTGGTCACTTAGGCAATACTAGTAACACTGATGCCATTCGCGCAGGCAATACCCCTTGTTATGTACTCGGTTCGTTGTACATCGCTCGCCCAAGGGGTGGAGCAACGAACGAATGAAATGCGATAAACATAAAAAGGACGGATTTTCGTTTCGCCACGGTCTATAAATGGTGCGAATGTAAATGATACGCACCGCCGATTTTTTCATCATCAGTTCATTTTTCAGCACGTCGTCATTGTCACTATGGCACCGAAAGCTAGCGGTAAAGCCGTCAAAAAATCCAGTGGCGGTGGCAAGACACTGAAGAAATTCGTGAAGGTAGGAGAGAAGAAGAAGCGAATTCAACGCCGCATCTACTTCTACAAGGTGTTTATGCAAGTCCATCAGGACACCGGAGTCTAGTCGAAAGCGATAAGCATCATGAACAGCTTTGTGAACAAGGCTTCTTATCTGGGGCGAGGTACACACCGCCGTTCATTTGTTGTTGTCGGATGAGCTAACCAATGATACTGTATCGGAAGGTACCAAGGCCGTTATAAAGTATACCAGCTAAGTCAAGCGGGATTCGTGGGTTCCCGTGCCACCACGGATCAAATATTCGCGATTCGTTCTGCCAAAGTGCCGCGAATACAACATGCCCACACATCATTTGTTCATCGATTTCAAATCGGCATATGACACAATCGATCGAGATCAGCTGATGGCTGATAATGCACGAGTACGATTTTCCGGATAAGCTAACACGATTAGTCAAAGCGACGATGGATCGAGTGATGTGCGTTGTTCAAGTATCAGGGACACTCTCGAGTCCCTTTGAATCTCGAAGAGGGTAACGGCAAGGCTCGTGGCTGCTGTTCAACGTTGCGTTAGAAGGTGTAATAAGGAGAGCGGGAATAGACACGAGTGGCACGATCTTCAGGAAGTCCGTCCACCTTCTTGGCTTCACCGACGACATTGACATAATGGCACAGAACTTTAAGGCGATGACGGAAACATACATCAGACTGAAAGCTGAACCCAGCAGGATTGGACTTGCCATCAACGTTTCGAAGACAACATACATGAGAGGAAGAGGTTCTAGAGACGACAATGTGAACCTCCCATCCCGAGTTCGGGTTGATGGTGACGAAATCGAGATGGTCGACGAATTCGTGTATTTGGGCTCACTACTAACTGCCGACAATGATACCAGCAGAGAAATTCAGAGACGGATCGTGACGGGAAATCGTGCCTACTTTGGACTCCGGAAGACGCTCTGGTCGAACAAAATTTGCCGCCACACGAGGTTGACTATCTACAAGATGCTGATTAGACCTCTACGGCCACGAGACCTGGACTATGCTGGTGGAGAACCAACGTGCCCTTGGAGTTTTCGAAAGAAATGGAAGATGGAAGACGGAACGTGGCGCAGGCGAATGAACCATGAGTTGCATCAGCTGCTGGAAGAACCCTCCATCGCGCATACCGCAAAAATAGGACGTTTGCGGTGGGCTGGACACGTCGTAAGAATGTCGGACGACGACCTGGTGAAAATGGTTCTTGAGGGCGAGTCTACATGAACAAGAAGACGGGGCGCACAGCGAGCACGGTGGATCGACCAGATAGAGGACGACCCTTCGAAGACTGCGAGTCTGGCGACAAGGAGCAATGGACCGAGTGCAGTGGTTCTAGCCTGAACGGTAAGGTAAGTAAGCTCAGTCGCCGTCGGATGCCACACACACCCCACCAAGATATTCCATCACTGCTACCAGGTGGCAGGCTGCTTCGGCACCGCCACATTCGGCGTAGAGATCCTTTTTAGCAAACAATGGATTCGGCCGATAGGACATAAGTGTAAAACACACTTGCGACCCTCGGGTTTGTACGTGGTTCAGTTTGCATTCGAAGGAAAAGAGGCCGGTCATCGAACAAAAATGGTTTACTTCCATCATTGATGAAGTGGAGCGAGTCTAGCTCGCTTGTAGGCGAATTGTATGGCCCAATCATGGTACAGATAATAACTGCTTTCACAAAATCCATTATTTTTCGTTATTTTGGGTAATTGTACATTCTACAGAATTAGTTACAAAATTGTTGTACATATTTCCTATCAGATAGCGTAATAATCTAATATTTTCATTCAGCACAACAGCAGATATTCACGTTCAAAAACTCGGGTTAAATTCCGGGCGAAAATTTTGAAATGAAGCCCTTATATTGAAACTTTAGAAGAATTCTACTTTAAAATGGCGCTCATATCCACTAGATAATACGTTTCATGGCGATATGACCAGGAATTCTAGTGATATGAGGAAGCTTACTCTCTTGTACCATCTGAACCATATACTAAGAATTAAATATCAGAGTTATGGTCCGTGAGATCCTCCAAGAACACACGCGAATATGCTAATGAATATATAAATACAAAATCGTATTAATGCAAGCGACAAACGTCCACATAACATTCAAACGCCTGCTCGATCGAACACATTAACTTAGAAACGTCAGAGCCCTTCGTGATGATACACAAAGACAAACATGTATTCGCGATCATCCACGCACAACTAAGCCCACGATTTCGCAAAAACAAAACAGTTCCGATGATTTAGTGAACGCTATTGAACTTATAATCTAATCAACGCGTTCTCAAGCGCGCACAAATAAACGCTGATTTCCACGCGATCTTAAAGCCCCTACGCCTGCATATCTAAGGCATGCGCTCAACATTTAAATGATTATTGAAAGTCATTATTAAACTTTAAAATCATTTCATTTTTTTTTGAAAATAGTTTGAAAAAGCTTTAAACATGGAGCAACAAGCAATGTTTCAATTGATGACTACAATGCTAAATTCTACAATTTAGCATTGCAGTCACCAATTGATACATTGATTGCTACAAAAACCATTTTTCTTCCGTAATACTACCTAGATTGGTTGGAGCAAGGACCCGCTGTTGAAAAACGTATTTGCAAGCGTGGTAGTCATCGTTATTTTAGCCGTGTTACCTATCACTGAAGCATAAGATAACGCACCATTGCACAGTGTTTTAAAACGTCATTTTCGTGCTCAAAATTAATAGCGTCTAAACCGTTAACTTTAGAAGTATAGTTTGTTCGGAGAAGTACAGTAGTATATATGTAGTGATTAATTCACCTATAAGCGATATACGAAATTTATTTTCTGAGCTAATTCAGATAGGCTTTGTGTCTTCGGCAAGCAAATGTAACTACAAAATAAATTACTGCAGACACGATATATCTATCTCTAATAGTTTTCAAGTTATGGAACATATTATATGGAAGACCCCTTAAAGTTAGTTTTTTCATTATAACTTTTTTAGATATTCTCCTACCCTCTTGGAATCTTCCACAAAGTTATTTGCTGTATCAAAACACATTTTTTCCGAACATAGTTACTTTCTATCTGTTGAATTTAAAAAGATATTCCAAATTTTCCGATATTTTTGGGGTAACTTCTACCTTAAATAACTCGTTAAGGAGCAAAAAGGAGCAAAGGAGACTCGTTTCGACTAATAATCAAGCCACTATATAAAAGTAGAAAAGCTAGTACTTTCAGAATGTTATGATGTTGTTTGCTCCTTTTTGCTCCTTAACGAGTTATTTAAGGTGGAAGTTACCCCAAAAATATCACAAAGTTTGTAATATCTTTTTAAATTCAACAAATGGGAAGTAACTATGTTCGGCAAAAATATGTGTTTAGATACCGCAAATAACTTTGTGGAAGATACTAAGAAGGCTAGAGAATGTCTAAATAACTTATAATGATAAACCTAACTTTAATGTGTCTTCCATACAATATGTTCCATAACTTGCAAACTATTAAAGCTTCAGCAATTTCTTTTGTAGTTACATTTGCTATAACTTTGCCGAAGACACAAAGTCTCTATCTTAATTAGTTCAGAAAATAAATTTCGTATATCGTATAGGTGAATTAATCACTAAATTTTATACTGCTACAGATGCGCAATCATAAGGGCAACAACTTCTCCGAACAAACTATACTTCTAAAGCTAACGGTTTAGATGCTATTAATTTTGAGCACGAAAACAACGTTTTATAACACTGTGCATTGTAGGATGGTGTGATGGTGATAAAAGATCCTTGTATAGGTAGAGAAGTTGTGTTTGTATTTTGAATTAAAAACAATATTAAAACTTTTAAACATGTTTTGCTGATAGGTACCTGTAGAAGTAGTTTAAATGTTGCGTTACTTAAGGGGGTAAGGGTTTCAGCGTAGCGCAAAAAAAGTGTATTTTTTCACGCTGATAACCTGACCCCCCCCCCCCCCCCCCCTTAAATGAATTTACTTATGCAACGAAGAAAAAACAGAAAGTTTTGCATTTTGTGTGAGGGGGTCTTAATGTGCCATCCGACACTGTATATATTTTACGAAGTTTCGATTCTAACTGCACTGAATTTTATTTAAAAGTATAAGACAAAAATCATCCTCACATACACCAACTATGGATTGTTTTAATTGCAAATCCTATCTCAAATTAGGAACATATACCCCGCCAGAAAGCTACACTCTTCAATATTTGCGTCACTTTGCATCTGTCCTCTTCGCATCAAAATCGTAAATCGCGTGCAATAATATCTCTCATCTTTAATGAGTATCAAAAGCCAACAATCACGTCTAGTGCTATAAATTTGGTTAAATTATTATGCAATTAACGGCTCCTACTTGCCCGACGCTCACTGTTCGTACGCATTTCGGCTGCAGCAGCACCGTGGACATTTCAAAATGCTTCTGCTCCGAAATCCCAACGCTCGCTCTCCCTCTCAATCCGTTTAAATTCCTGTAAAATCCTTTTGGTTTGTTGTAATTGCCTGGACTTGCTCATCGTTTCTACACCCGGTTCGGTGGACGCATATACTGTTGGTAATTTTGAGCATACCTTCGACGCTAGATGTTGTGATGTTGAATATTTTGTGTTTGTTTTATGGATCCCTGGAGAACGCGTCGAATTGCATCTCCCCTCCAATGGCAATGAGATATGATGTCCAAAGTCGGTCGCGAAAGAGGTTTTGTGTAGCGCCTGGGTTGATTGTCCGCTTTGTAGCAACTATTTAACTCTTATTTTTTATTCCTTTGGAGAATACCAATGATCTGAGTTTGGCTGATTACAATTCCGAAATTGGTACCACCCACGACAGCTTCACCCTACGTCGGACAGTACAAATCAACGCGAAGCAGCGAATAAAACCAGACTGTAGCGTTCATTCTGTGCCAAAGAGAAAGAGGGATCGGTTCAATGAAACATGTAAATAATAGCATCAAATGTGAACAAATTTTATGATGGTTAGAATGCATTCCTTTAGAAGCCGTGCCGGTAGCCACGCAATATTATTAGGTGTGGTATATCCGCCATCGGTGATATGCCGCACATCCTATGAAATTCTGGATGCGTTCAACTGAACTACGATTTCCGAGTTGTAGGGTGTCTCGTAACGATGTGTACTATAAACGTCAAACGGTTTGATGTTGCTAGAAGCGTAGAATTGTAGCATGTTATGATTTCTTTTGCATTACTAACAACCATCTTAGTGAGTGTTAATTAAACAGAAGTTCCATAGTAATAAAGTTAGAAAAGTAGTTTTTTGTATTCTACTGGTCAGTAACTGGTATCAACTTGATGTCTGTTAGACGATAAATCCTAGCTGACACCAAATTAGCGCCAAACAGTTCACACAACTTATATGAACACCAAATACAACTCGATGATCCCGAATGTCGTTGCTATTGTGCTATATTATGACAAGCGTCATTTAGAACATTTCGAGAAAAACGATTTTTAAAGTTTGAGATTGAATAACTTGAATCTTAGAAATGGTATGAACAATTCAAGGAAGACAATTGCTGCTTCTATCTGTTCTGTATTCATATCTCAAATATCACGAAGTTCAGTTGACTTTGTTGCGAGTTTTACTATAAATATAAATAAAGTCGCACTCACACGTGTCATAGGTGTGTATTGATGACAAAATTTGTATGGCGAGTCATAATCGTGCATGGAAAATTTTCCATAGAAAAAAATCATGAATTATTAACTTTTATTCATATCTTTGGTTTCATTTGGTTTATAAACAATCGGTGAGATGCATTTTGACGGAAATAAGTAAGGAAATCTAAAAAAATAGTTATTTTTGGTTACAGTGTTGCCAAATATGGTATATTTCCAGTTTAAAATTTAAACTCTATTTTTCTAACAATTCGTGTATTTTTGTTTTAAAATGATTATACTATTGTGTTTCTTAAATAGTTGTACAGATAAAAACATCTTGTACATCATAATAACTCTAGCCAATCCCCACACACAATCATTTGAAGCAAAAAACTTAAAATTGTATTGAGTATTGTAAGGTAAAAATTGAGCAGCTTCCAGCACTACGAGGGAAGCACGTATCTTTATGAAAACAAGTTTTTCGTATTTCTTGACCCCACAGTTTTCAAGCAAAAATAATTTTGAAACCCTACATGCACTAGAAAAAATTTGGGCATGAAAGGGTTAAAACTAGGAGGTCACAATTTTTAAATATTGTTTATAACAAGCGGAATTTTTTGCAGCTATCTCAAAACTAGAAATGCAATGTTATACACAACAGCGGGATACAATAGTTTTTTTAGAATTTTTTTAACTATCTTAAAACTAGGAATCCAGTTTGATATACAAAAGGGGGAACATAAGTTTTTTTACGAAAAATTTTAAAGCTATCTTAAATACGATATACGAGAAGGGGATCAAGTTTTTATGAGAAATTTAACAGCTATCTTAAGATTAGGAATGCAAGGTGGGAAAGAATATTTTTTATGACAAAAATACAGCTATCTAAAAACTAGGAATTCAGAATGCAAATGTGGATTATTTCCAACACCGGTGTTGCAGCAGTTATATCAGGAACAGAAGAGAGTAGGCGGATATGGGGACAGGTAAGAAGACCAATCTTGTCACTTTTTGGCAAACGGGAGATCAGCGACATAACTTAGAGCTTCAGGCTACCCAGACGTCTAGACCCGGGTTAATGGGTGGGATTCATCGGACCTGCGGAAAATCGGGTCGCTCTCACTTCAAATTGCGTGGTAAGCGCGACGGTGGTCACATACTGGCACTCTGGTGCTGATCTGCTCCACAAGGGAGGACAGGGAACTTCTAAAAGAAATAAAAGAGATAAGGCTAAATTGGGATATTTTTTTATTTCGATTATAGAGGTGTAAACCTTAAGTCATTCGTTTCTTCGGGTTAGAAAAATCTCTTATGAAAAATTTCTAACCCTATTTGCGGGGTCGGGGCTCGAACCCAGGTGCGCTGCGTACAAGGCAATCGATTTATCAACTACGCTACGCCCACCCCCCAATTGGGATATTCATCATATTTTTGAAAATGTAAATATCGGACATATAAGGGAGATCGCGATTTGCTAGCATATCCCGAACTGGGACATTGGGTGGCCTACCTCGGACCCGAAGGGAATCTTTTAACTGAGACCTGGCGTCACAATACCCGGCGCATACTCAAACAATATGCTTGATAGGCCTCGTCACAAGCGCACAGACTACTCACCGCAAGCCCAATACGCCGTAAATGCGCATCCAAGGTGTAATGGTTGGACATAAGTCGGGACATTACGCGAATGAAATCCCGACCCACATCCATCCCCCTGAACCAAAACTTCGTTAATACCTTTGGGACAATGAAATGTAGCCATCGTCCAAGTTCACCATTACTCCACGAGGTTTGCCAACTGTTGTCCTCTGACGACAAATACTAAAAAAAATGTGGAAGCAGATTGGTCTTTCGTATAGGTCACCTTCTAATGGCCTTTTCATTGCCCAGGATAGAGCAATGATGAGGGCACCCAAACAAAAATAATCTGGTAAGATTTTTGAGATAACGTACACAAGGACTCCCGTATCTTCCCCAGAAAATACGAGAATTGCTTTTTGGGCTTCATCGCAAGAAGAGTCTCGATAGAGCTGAGGCTGTCCGAAATGATGAAGTAGTGATCTGGGGGTAGCGTGTCGATGATCCCAAGGGTGTACTGAATAGCAGCCAATTCGGCGACGTAAACTCAAGCGGGATCATTGAGCTTAAATGAAGCGGTGATAGTTATCATGTAGTATTATTGAAGATATCGAAGCCAGTGAACCCATTGAGATTTGATCCGTTAGTGTAGAACATTTTGATACAGTCGACTTCTCGGAATTTATTATAAAAATGTTTGGGATCACTTGCGGGCGTATATGGTCCGGGATTCCACGAATCTCTTCCTTCATGGATGTGTCGAAAAATACAGTAGAATCAGAAGTATCTAGAAAACGGACGCGGTTGGGATTATACGAGGAAGGATTGATGCTCTGTGCCATGTATTAGAAGTACAAGGGCATAAATCGGGTTTGAGAATTAAGCTCGACGAGTTTTTCGAAACTTTCAATCACCAACGGGTTCAGAATGTCACATCGTAAGAGCAAACGATATGAGAGTTCCCAAAATCGTTTTTCTAGCGGAGAACGCCCGCCAGCACTTCGAGACTCATCGTATGGATCGATTGCACAGTGGTCCGGATCCACAATCTAGGAAGACAAAAATGTTTGTAGCTAATCCTTATATTTTAGAGCTATGGTGTCTTCGGGACAAATGATCAGTATTAACTAAGCCATATTTGGATGTAGATGATATTAGGGTGGCTCTTATTATTTGGGTGCAATGAAAATTATTTTTCGAATGTGATGAGATCGAATATTTCAGTCTTCGGCAGCATTATAGAGCAACTTTTACCAAGCAACTTTGCCAAAGACACCAGAGTTGTATCTCTGAAGGTTTTTATTTTACAACTATTTTAATAATTTAACTTAGGGTGTTCCTAAAAAAACTGTTTTTTGGCTCTAACTTTTTTATTTTATTTTTCTCGTAAAATTAGTCTTTGTACAACTTTTAGAAGACATCAAGAGAAATTTTTTCATGTTAGTGGAATTAAGATAGCACTTTCTGAACTTACGTTATGAGCAATATTCGCTGAAAAATAGGTCCTTTTGAAATATTTATATCTAAAATTGGGGCAAACGAAAAAAATATCTTTTTCTTGCATTTCAAAGAGCATACTTTTCTGCACCTTTGACAAAAAAAAATGAGAAGGTGATATTTCTGTAAAAAAAATAATTTGTGTTTAAAAATTGTGCTTTTACCTTTGAAAAATACCAATATTTTTTCATTTATTTCATTAGTTTTTGTCCTTATTGTATTTCAATAGTTATGTACAGGTAAATTGATGAAAATAATTCGTTATTTTAGGTAATGAGATTACAGCTAACATGTAACAACATATGAAAAAGGGGGAAAATATTGCAAAATATAAAATATATTCTTCTATCTTGTGTGTTAAAACTAATTGAGATGCGTCATCTGGTAGATGCAGTTCACTAACACTCTGTGCTTTTCTGTTTGATAAAGCTATTACAGGATCAGATGTTAAGAGCAATCGTTTGTAAACATCCTCGAGATTTACTAATCGATTGAATTTCCGCGAATGCAACTCTCTACACTTGCGGATGGATTTATTTCTAGTTTCTTGTGTTTCCTCGCTGAACATGCCAATAGGTAGCAGAGCATGTTTAATGATTGCAGCTCCATGTACTAAAAGTTTATGCACGGTTGGCGACAGTGCATACCATCCACAGAGAGTCACTAAACGAATTCTCGTCTGTTCAGCATAATCTTGAAAAGCAGGTACCGAAATATTAACTTTGCTGTTGATTAACAAGAGGATTACATGAAATCGTTCGAGTATATTTTCATTGATCTCCGTGATTTGCGCTACTGTTTTGTATTCCTTGAAAAATCTACGTGCACAGTTTCCATCATTCGAGTTACCACCTCCGGGTAAAGGTTCGCCAATACGCAATCCTAACTGTTCTTTTAATGCTGTTCGAATGGTATTTTCTCGCTCTTTTACCGCTTGATTTTGTTTTGACACACGCCATGTCGGTTTTTCCATATGCAAACGATTGCTCACCTTTAATAAAAATTCCATACATCGAATCATCGCGTGGAGTGGCGAAATACCAAATTTGTACTTCTCCGGATCATCAATACCGGTTTTCAGGCTTGGCAAGTTCAGAGCTTTTCCTGAACCTTGCATATATAACAAGCCTGGGAATGTGTACTTGTTATATCGTTCAACACTTTGGTGTCGTTCATGCAGAAAACTATCTTTGTTGATACTGATACATTTTCTACATTTGTGGGTAAAAGCTCGTCGATTTCCGCATTCACTTTATTAACTTCCTCTTGCGTCAGTTTAGCATTTTCCTTTTGAAAAATATTTTTTTTTGGACGACAAAGGGAAACAGATGAAGGATAATCATTGTTCCAGAGAATTGCATCGCAATATTCTTTGAAATTACCATCTTCATCTTCATCTTCATCTAAGAAAACCTGCTTATATCTGAGAAGCATGTGAAAATTATGATACGCATTTTCACAATGTTAACAAAAAATACCTCGCATGGTTACTACTTCCATCACATCCCCACTTGAATATCATAGACATATTTCCCCCCAAGTTTAAGGTGTCGTATTTCAGGAACATCAGAAGCCGTTTCGTGGTATGATCTATTAAGCTTTGCAATGGAATATCTGTCGCTGAAGGTTTTATCAAAATACCTGTAGAAAGTTTCTTTTAGTATCATGTTCAAATAATCTAGAGCCTAAAAAATAGTGAAATGTCAAAAAATAGTTTCAAACCTTGAGGATAGCATAGTTCCTTTGCATCCAAAATTTTATGATACGATGGGTATAGGTGCACTCCTCTTTGTTGGATAGAGGACCGAATGTTTAAATACTGCGATTTAGAAAAATCGTTCCTGCATATAAATGCCAAGGCCTCGACAGCAGAATACTCCATTACGTTTCCGAAACTAGCACTTGTTCGTTTTAGTTTAATAGCTTGCTCTGGACTAGTTGAGATAGTTTCAATCATCTGACCGGCAGCTCGATGTCCCGATGAAGTAGCAACCGCTGCTGCTGCGAACAACAATTCCTCCCTTGGTACTGCGTCTGTAAGCTTTCGGATTTTCCTCTGCTTCGTTTTTCGACAGGAATTGACGAACTGTTTTGCTGGACGCCCTTTTCTAATTTTTCTATCTATATCACAGCTTATCACCATTGAACCTCGTAGCCAACTAGCGTTATTACTCATTAGACGTTTCTTGGATCTTCTGCTTTTGGCCCACAGAGTCGAGAACTTTGTTGTTAAAAGCCTAATTTTCATTTGAAGTTCTTCCTCGTTAATTTCCTTGCCATCAAATTTTTCTTTCAGATATTGTATTACATGTTCCTCTTTTTGTTTCGCGATGAGAAGCTCGACTAACTCTAAATGAGCAACCTTAAGCTCTGGATGGAAAAAATATATTTTCATGGTATAATAGCAAGAGTTAATAATAATATTTTACCTCCGCTCATATCGATCGAGGAGAAATTTATAATCCTAGTTTATCTTAGGCTTTGCGGATCGCGAGTGCAAACGACGGTGTGAAGTCTTGAACAAACGTTTCAGGTCACTTCGGTACTGCAACTAAGAAATTCAGGAAAGAATGGGTCCGGAACAACTTGGAGTAGCGTCTCAGGAACAATTTCAGTGTTATCCACGCTTTGAACTTATAGGCCTTTCGTTATTGGCACCAGATTTTTTGATTTCGCAGCAATATACAGTAGCGATTGATGTACAATACTACATGATAAACAAACACAACTTTTGTAACTTGTAGCAACTATGTTATGAGGCAACCTTATAAGCACTCAACAGGGTTTTTTCGGTAGTTAAAGAACAATTTTGAATTGATGCTATTCATAAGACGCAAATTTTTAATTTCATCTAATCTTAACGATCATCAATAGAAAAGTTTATATGTCGGTTCCTGCTTATCAATATCCTAAGAAATATAAGTGCGGCATTTCGCCTCGGCGTGTGTCAAAACAAAATCAGAGCGAGCGATGAGCATTCGAACAAGATTAAAAGAGCAGTTAGGATAGGATATTAGTGAACTATTCCGCGGAGTTTATGAAATATTTTTCAAAGATAAAAGCACAATTTTTAAAAACGAATTAATTTTTTAAGAAATATCAGCCTTTTACATATGTTGTTATATGTTATCTGTAATCTCATTACCTAAAATAACTAATTATTTTCATCAATTTACCTGTGCATAACTATTGAAATACAATAAGGACAAAAACTAATGAAATAAATGAAAAAATATTGGTATTTTTCAAAGGTAAAAGCACAATTTTTAAACACAAATTATTTTTTTTACAGAAATATCACCTTCTCAATTTTTTTTGTCAAAGATGCAGAAAAGTATGCTCTTTGAAATGCAAGAAAAAGATATTTTTTTCGTTTGCCCCAATTTTAGATATAAATATTTCAAAAGGACCTATTTTTCAGCGAATATTTCTCATAACGTCAGTTCAGAAAGTGCTATCTTAATTCCACTAACATGAAAAAAATTGTCTTGATGTCCTCTAAAAGTTGTACAAAGACTAATTTTACGAGAAAAATAAAATAAAAAAGTTAGAGCCAAAAAACAGTTTTTTTAGGAACACCCTAAGTTAAATTATTAAAATAGTTGTAAAATAAAAACCTTCAGAGATACAACTCTGGTGTCTTTGGCAAAGTTGCTTGGTAAAAGTTGCTCTATAATGCTGCCGAAGACTGAAATATTCGATCTCATCACATTCTAAAAATAATTTTCATTGCACCCAAATAATAAGAGCCACCCTAATATCATCTACATCCAAATATGGCTTAGTTAATACTGATTATTTGTCCCGAAGACACCATTGCTCTAAAATATAGGGATTAGCTACAAACATTTTTGTCTTCCTAGATTGTGGATCCGGACCACTGTGGATTGCATGCAACCCAAGGCAATGCGCAAGCAACGATATTGCATTCTCTCCAGTTTGATGAAGTGTATGTTCGCAGCGGAGCGGAAACAGAAACATCCGTACTCCATCACCAACAATATCGTTGTTTGGTACAACCTAATCATGTCTTCTGAGTGGGCACCCCATCATGTTCCAGTTATTGTCCGGAGAAAATTGATCATTTGTTGGTATTTCTGTTTCAGATACCTAATGTGACATCCTCAGGTACCTTTAGAGTCGAACCAGACCCCGAGATATTTAAATGTGAAGACCTGATTGATCGTTACACCCATTAATAGAAACTGGAGTTGCGCCTGCTCACGCTTCGAAGAAAAGACAACCAACTCAGTTTTCTCCGTAGAGAACTCGATACCCAGCTGAGGAGCCCAAGCAGACAAATTGTCCAAGGTATCTTATAATGGTCCTTGCAAATCGGCAGCTTTGGGCCCTGAAATGGCAAGACAATCGTCAATGTCATTCACGTAAAAATTGTAGAGCAGGGGACTTAGTTGTTAAATCGCCATGCGAAAAGT
Organism: Topomyia yanbarensis; assembly: GCF_030247195.1. Taxonomy (NCBI): domain Eukaryota; kingdom Metazoa; phylum Arthropoda; class Insecta; order Diptera; family Culicidae; genus Topomyia; species Topomyia yanbarensis. Next base: position 188,536,792 of record NC_080671.1, on the reverse strand, counting down.
GCATGTGCTTTTCAGACAACAGGTTTAGCAAAAAGTTATTTAAAATCGGTGAAAGATCATGCTGGTGCAGCTTCTCTGACAAGATGTTGATAGAAACTGAGTCAAAAGCCTCCTTAATATATAAGAAGACTGATGCCATCTGCTCTTTGTTAGCATAGGCAATTTGAATTTCTGTAGAAAGCAACGCAAGGCAATCGTTCGTCTCTTTGCCTTTGCGGAAGCCAAATTGTGTATCTGAGAGTAAGCCATTTGCTTCGACCCAATTGTCGAGGCGAAGCAAGATCGTTTTCTCGAACAACTTGCGAATACAGGACAGTATTGCAATTGGTCGATACGAGTTGTTGTCGGAGGCTGGTTTTTGGAAATGCGTTGACCTTCACTTGCCTCCAGTCATGAGGGACGATGTTACCCTCAAGAAACTTGTTAAATAAGTTCAACAAGCGATTTTTTGCAGGGTCAGGCAGATTCTTTAGCAAATTGAATTTGATTATGTATAACCCTGGGACGTTATTGTTGAATGACTAAAGAGCAAGTGAGAGCTCCACCATAGAAAACGGTGTTTCGTTCGCGGTATCGTGGGGAGACGCGGCGCGGTACGTTTTCTGTGCCGGGACAGAGTCCGGACAGATCTGCTTGGCAAAGTGAATATCCAGCGGTTGGAATATTCCACGTTCTCGTTGTCTCACCACGGGATGGGAGGCCATCTATGGGTATTCGCGCCGAGTACTAGTTTAGTCTGAGCTTGATTCGCGCTGTCGAGAATCAAGCCAGCCAAAAACCTGTACTCTACTTTCGGAGGATGTTTTTGAGTAGATTCGATTTTAACGACATCGTGGTCGCTTAACTCTTCCAACCAATGTTCCGTGTAAGGTCATACGAGGCATTGATTGTTTCTGATGGTCTTGAACCGTTAGCAATATAAATTACGATAGGCAAATGATCGCTACCGTGGGGATCAGGGATCACCTTCCACATGCAATCTAACTATAGCGATGTCGAGCATAGGGATGAATCCAACGCGCTTGCGCGTGCTGGTGATGTAGGAATCCGCGTCATTTTCCCGTGTTTAAGATGTTCATGTTAAAATTGTCGCAAAGATTTTAGGTTAATGTTGATCTATTTTCATCATGAAGACAACCCCATACCGTACCGTGCGAGTTAAAGTCTCCTAGAACTAGCCGCGGTGCCG